>NC_067297.1:10673939-10976970 GCF_020740795.1 Apus apus
TTACTATCTTTGCACACTCAGAGCTTTCTGGTGTTTTATTCACTGATTTTGGGAGCATCCATCAACTGAACATTGCTCATCCTTGCTCTGCCACTCTGCTTCAACAAAGTGTTGCCTTTCAGGTATTCCACATTTGCTTTCTACTTAAAAAAAACACTACAGAAGTCTCCTGCCTGTGTTTAGAACTGCCTGGAAACTTTTTTTGACAGGGAGGGAAAAAAGGGTTTCTTGACAAAAATTAAAAAGCTTAAAAAAGACACCAAAAAAAAAAAAAGCTAAAATTAAAAATTGTGATTTTAAATAAATAAGAATATTTATTTGACTTTTAAACTGTTTGTAAACGATATAAAGTAGTGGCTGACTTGATTTTTCCATCTCAACAAAAGGTACTGAAGGACCAAAGGAAAAAATCAAAAAAGACTTCTAACCTTTCTTCCGAAGTATTACCTTCGTATTTAGGCCTTAGAAGTCATTAAGACAGTATCCAAATTCCAACTTGACAATCTGTTTCTTTAGAACCTGTTACATCCTGAGTAATTGGAAAAATACTGATCTTCCAGAAAGAGAAACTAGGTACAGCAAGAGAGGAAAGAGAGAATTACGAATTCGTGTTGAATAACTCATCTACAAGAACTCTCTTTGTGGAGGAAAATGTCTCCCATTTGCTGCCATTTTACTAAATGTGAGAAGCAAAATTACACAGCCTGACTCAGCTGCAAAGAGACAGTAGATCACCACTACTGGACTGTTCAAATGGAATGACTATTTACTATTCAACTCCATTAAGGAAATTTATCTTCCTTTAAACTGGCTGTGTTAACCATTCATTCTTTACTTTTGCTCTAAAAAACGGGCAGATTTCCAAATGATAATACATTTCTTTCTTCTTTTGCAGTACCAATTTCAATTTGTTTACTGTTGTAAGGTGGGAAGCAGGCCAGGTCTAATGCCATATTCTGTCTTGCCCTGCAGCTCGTGGGGGCCTCTTGCTGCACAGTCATTGCTCCTGCTGCACAGACAGATGAATACAAAGGAAGATGCTTTTTACAAAGACACAGCTTAAGAAAAGAAAATACAAGGTTCTCTGGTACTTGGACATACCATTTTAGAGAAGGATTGGCAAGCAAAAAACATTGCACCTAAAGGCCTTCATAATGTAACACAGAATTCCAGCTCAAAAGTGCTTTCAGTTAAAAGTGCCCCTCTACAATTACCATCCAGAAAAGAGCAAGCCTCCTCACCTTCCACTTCTCTTTGTAATTTTATCTCTTTTCCTCTTCTTACACCTTGAAGTATTCAGCCATGTTTCCCTCCCTGGTGTTAATCTCACCTCCTCAGTGGCTGAAATGGCACAGATGTGGGCCAATACTTCCCACATTTTGCCTTCAGAGTCTTCCTGCAAAACAGAGGGTCTTACCTAACTCTAATTATAAACTCTCTCATCCAAAGACCACTAATATTTTGCATCTCCTTGATAGGGATAGAAACAGCAACACAGCAAAGGAAGTTCAGCTCTGCATGTGTTGTGACCTCACGGTGGGCTGAGGACCCTGAGATGGAACATGTCCTCCCAGCACCATGCCACTTCTCACAACATCTCAGCACAGCCTAAACATGGCTCTTCTCAGGTTTCTGATGGACAACACTTTAAGAAGAAAATCAATGGTCACGTCACAATTGAAGCATGTATATGCTTAAATCCAAGCATGAAGATACAAATGCAAAACCTAGCTGAGAGTATACACCTACAAAAGCTGAACCTGGGTCTGGTAACAAGAAAATCCACACAAATAAATTAGTGAGACCATGGTGAGTAAAGTACCTCATTTGCCCTACTGAATTTTCAAATTTTCTAGGCAACAGGAATGATCTGAGAATACATAAACTGGATCCTGAAATAAAAACTCTTCAAATACATCTTTGTTCTTTTGCTGTGATGCAACTTCATCATTTTCCAAAAGCCTGAGAATTATTGCCAGAAGGCACCTTGTAACTAGAAGCAGAAAAAGATGATCAAAATTTTCACTCCACATTCTTGTGTTTTACTGCAGGTTAGTTTTGAAGGACAAATGTTTGTTGTTTTCTTGGCCAATCCAATCCAAAGTGTCAACCAACGCCCAATGTTTAAAGTCACAGGACCACAACAACTACATCACACATCCCTTCCTAGTTATTTTTCATTTTTTGTTAAATGATATTGACATTTAACCAACTGCCCAAAGGTTGCACTCTCCTAAATGCAGCAGCACGTGGCATTTTAATACTGTTTTTCTTTGTTAATAAAGGGAATTGTGTGAGTCGTTGCCGATTTTGTTCTGGACTTTCCCTGCAGTAGTGCTGAACTCTGCTACATGCACCCAATGCCACCTGACAAAAGCTATTACAGAAAACAACCCCAGAGTAAGACTGTGAGCTTGCTTCTCCCTAATGACAAGTTGTGACAGGAGTGGAAGAGATGATGTGCAAGTTTCCTGACCAGGTAGCACTGGGCTGTGTCACTGATGAGGCTGAGAAACAGCAACAGCCTGAGACAGCCACCCTGGGACACATTCAGCAGCAGCATTTCACTAGGCAGCCATCTGACAGCACTGTCACCAGGCAGCCAGGGCCTGCAGCAGCTTTTCTCTCTGCAGCAGCATTTCTGGTTGTTGTTTTTTTTCCCCTATTTTTTGGGCTAAGAATCTCATAAGCAGAGTTTTGATCTAAAAAGCCTTATTCGAGCCTGCATTGCTATTCAGTCCAGCAGGGAATAAATCTAGACATTAGGAGGAAATTCTTTAGTGTGAGGGTGGTGAGACACTGGCACAGGTTGCCCAGGGAGGTTGTAGATGCCCCATCCCTGGAAGTGTTGTGTCTCTGCCCATGCAGGGGGGTTGGATCTAGATGATATTTAAGATCCCTTCCAACCCAAACCAACCTGTAATTCTAGATGAAGTCCACACTCACCAGGCATGCTGCTGTCTGTTGCAAGATCCTTACAGAAAGGATGAATGAATTTGATTATTTTTGTATGTAGCTTTTCCACAGCAAAAGCATTCCCTAAATGGAAAGCATGTCCTGGTTCATGGAGCTTTCTCCCCTCGTTTCCAAGGCAACTCAATACACAGACACATGCAAACACACATACATGCTGCTATTGCTCTTTTCTGATCTGAGAAATTTCTTCTTTATCAATGAAACACTAGCCAGCTTCTGTAGTAGTGAAAGCCTTAGACAACTTCTCACAGACTAATTCACAGCAGAAGAACATTCACTAAACTTTTCCCTTCCATTTTAGACTTAGATCACACATTTTGGAAACATTTTTGTAACAAGATCTCCTGTCTCTTAGTGCCACAGAAATACGGAATCCTGAGTCCACGTCACAGTGGCCTTCTGCTGTCCTTCTGCAACACAATGCTTCCCATTCAAGGAAATAACTGGGGAGGGTGGTTTACAGAAGCACAGAATTATTCTGGTTGGAAAAGACTTTTAAGATCATCAAGTCCAACCATTAACCCAACTCTGTCAAGTCCAGTGCTAAACTATGTCCTTAAGCACCACATCTCCACATCCTGTACATACCTCCAGGGACATTGATTCAACCACTTCCCTTGACAGCCTGTTCCAGTGTTTAACCACCCTTTCAGTGAAGAACTTTCTTCTAATACCCAAACTACAGAATACTTTGCACATGCTCAGTATCCCCTCCCAAGGCTAATGGTGGCACTTTGGTCTGAAGGAAAGTATGAAAGTCTCAGTCAGCCTTGAAAGAGCCAATCTGTAGGGGCTGCACCTGACACTTGGCACAGGAATATGGCTGAATCTATTCTCTGTGTTTCATGTAGAACCTCATTTCAGAACAAGTAAGGCCTAGGCACAAAAATTATTTGTCATGCTCAGCACTCCATGCTAAATCACATTTATACCCTCTGATTCTCAATTGTAATCCCCTTTGGAATTCACTTAATTGTTGGGCTTTGAAGAGCTAGTGGTCAGGTACAGACACTGAGTAATGAGTGAAAACTGCAAAGGCAAAGTAAGAGTCTGACCAGTTCTGCTGTTCATCTGAGAAGTGAGATGTGACAAAGAAGGGGGGCAGCTGGAAACTGGAAGAGATGCTTTGAAAGAAAGCACTTAAACTTGTTGGTTTATTGTTGTTTCCATCTAGCTATTGGGATTTTTCCTTTGCATAACTGCAAGGCCTGCTGATTGCTGTTATTGCCTCGGGTTTTTGTACTTGTCATTCCCACAGTGAATGTCAGTGTTCTGTAGATTTTCAGAGTACATCAGACTTTAGTCCAGACTTCACTCTTGCCTACCTAAACATCCTGTTAATCACCAAAAAAATAAAAATAAAATAAAATGCTGGTGCATACAAACCTGGTCTATCCCTAGGGGTCAAGTGCCATTTCCAACATAAAACCTGCTTTTAAAGTACACATCAGGGGTATCTGCAATAGTATTAAATTAAATGCAAACTCAGGGCAAGGCAAATTCAAGGAAAGGGTCTTACTCGGATTCTCTTACACCAGGTATGGACATAAATATGATTTACCTCCAAGCTCTACAGTGAGCAATTACACTGAAGTGGGATGCTACTTCTGCATTTGGTTCAGTTTAGGGGCTGCTTTAGAAACAGCTGCCTGTGATTTATTATCTAGAGAATATGGCATAATTCCATTCACATCTGCAGAATACCCATGCATTTTACAGCAGCAACACAAGGGAATCTGGACCTCTTTTCTGTACATGAGTACATTATTCTATCCTAAAAAAAACAGGAAAGTAATTCAGATTACTTGGTAGGTCTGAAGTTGCATTATGGCACCTCTTCTTTATAAACAGATTTTTAAACAGAGCAAAATTTTCCATAGATGCTATGGGAACTCCCTGGCTTCAATAGGAGCTCCACTATCTTGTAGTAAGAAAATGGTTTATGAATACAATTCCCTGAATTCATGTACTCCCTACCTTCTCAAGATTGCTGCTATTAACTTGCACACCATGTAGCCTTAATGATTTTAGGTTATTTTGTATTACATGCTTCTATTTATAAATGGTTTATAAGGGAGACTAATCAATATTTAATAGGCATTTTAAGTGTGTGACAGACATGAGTAGCATGTGTTAGAGAAGGTTATGGGCACATCAATAGAAGGGTTATAAATGCTGATAGGTAGGTAACCCACTGGGCCAATACGATTCGGTAACAATAGCAGGTTATCCAACTAATAATTTTTTTATTAATAAATAAGTATTTGTAAACTATTTTAAATGTAATTCTGTTACCCAAGGAAGCAAATCTGTGACCTATCCCATCGACAAGTATTATTAGGGAGAAAACTGTAGGTTTGGTTTTTAAATGCCACTCTCCTCCTGGGAATGCTTGAACTAATACTGGAACATTTCCAAAGCAAACACCATTACAGTGTTATTCTGGGATTTGGGCATTTCATCATACATCCTTAGGGTTAAATTGTGCTCCAAAGACACATAAATTTAAGTCGCACAGGAACCACTAGAGCTGCTTGCTGTGCATATCTGTGTGTGTAGGAGGGCACAATTTAGCCTTTTTATTTACAGAACCATTAATTAAATTACTGCAATTAAATATCAAATCAAAGTGCACTAAGATAACATTAAGCACACAGGAAGTCAGAATCAGAGCTCGTACTAGGGTTAATGGCAGCTACACGTGCTTGATTTTTAATGTACCCTCTCTATAAACCATACCCTGAAGGTTGAAGCTTAAACTGACATACACAAAACCAAAATTTTATGCAAATGTTCTTTTACAACACCCTAGTTTTTGCATCATTTCCAACCGTTTGGGTGGGTTTCCTGCTATTTTCCTCTTAAGGGGTATTACCCTAAGTGAAATGCAAGAGCTTTAATGACAACTCAGGGCAGCTGAGCACCACAAAATTACCAACTTGCAATTAGTCCACAGGGCATGAGCTTCAATAACAAATCCAATCAACATTGTGATTTTCTCCTCTATTTTCAACCCAACTCTTTTCTAATTAATTAATAGTAATAGAGATTTCTGGAGCGGGGGGTGGAAAAACTCAAAGGAATATAAAACCCTGTTTTCTTCCCTGTCACACCCACAAACCTGACAATCAGTAGCACAGATCTGTGCTCCTGCTGGGTGCTGGCAGAGCTGCAGGACCAGCTCACCAGTAGCCTGTCCAGGGATCTCCTTGTGCAGCTGTTGTGAGGGCCCCTCCAGCACCAGCTCCACCAGGCA
Organism: Apus apus; assembly: GCF_020740795.1. Classification (NCBI taxonomy): domain Eukaryota; kingdom Metazoa; phylum Chordata; class Aves; order Apodiformes; family Apodidae; genus Apus; species Apus apus. Next base: position 10,680,172 of record NC_067297.1, read on the forward strand.
GATCCCAGCAGCCACATCCCCAGGCAGCTGGTAGCTGAGCAGGAGGTGAGCTCCGTCACTGCAGAGGTTTTGCATTGCCTAGGAAACAGAGGGAATCCCCTCCAAACCTTGATGTTTTGCCACAGTAATAAAGGACGGAGGTTGCTGATCCCTGCACTGGCAGGAGGGTGTTGCTGCTCACCAGCAAACGGGGAGACCTGAACCCTCCTTAAGGAGCCACACAAACTTGGAAGTGGAAAATCATCGCTGAAATGGAAACTGGGATTGCATCAGACTCTTTGCAGATCCTTGCTGAATCCTGAATTTAATGGTTTTGGGGAGACTTTAATGCGGAATTAAAAATACCTTTTTTTTTTTTTAAATTATGTTTGCTTATTCACTGATCAAATTAGCACAAAACTCTGTGTGCCTATATTTTCCACTAGGAAAAAAAAAAAAAAAAAGGAAAAAAAAGAAGATTCAATATTTATGTAATGTTTCGTGGAAGTTCAGTAGAAAAATCCAATATAATTTCCCAATTAAAATCACCTACTAGTTGACTTACATCCATTACTATTATCTTGAGTCCCTGCACACTGAAGCTATTCACACAATAGTGTTACGTGACCACACATAGGTTAATAATTAGTAATTACTGTCTAGACAATTCACTGCTGGCTATAGCTGAGGGGATGGAATGAATTATTTATTTGATGAATTTTGCATTCCTTTTCCTCTCTGTGAATTGATCACGATCAGTTAGGAAAACTTGAAAATGTACTCATTTAGCAGAATCATTTTTTGTGAATAATTCTTAACCTGAATATTTTTTCACACAAAAAACCCCACTATTCTAGCTTGTGGCTTGAAATTCACATTATGGGATATAAGTTACGGAGACAATTGGGATTCTTGTTTGTATTTTCTTGAGTAGATAATCATGTAACTAGCAAGAATGGAAAAGTGCTCTTACAAAAAAAACCAAAAACAAAACAAAACACAGTTTGCAGCTCATTTTTCTATATAAGTTATGTAATTAAGAAAACAACTTATGCAACTTATAAGCAAGAAATTATTCAAAATTTTACATTGCAAATTTACAGCTGAAAATAACTGATAAATGGGAACCTATTTGCATACTATTATTTGTTCTATGAAAGCTCAAGTGTGCACATTTTCCTGGGAATTTCTCATAGTACTCTTAGTTGTGTTGGAGATCTCTTAACACACATATTTTTACAAACTACCAGTTGGTTACTTTTTATTTCCTTGAGCTGCTGCTGAACAGCATCAGGCCTTGGGAGAGGCCAGACCTGAATGCTGGGTGGGAGTTTCCAAGGCAGCTGAAGTTTTATTAAACGATGTATCTGTTACACAAACACCTCAGTAAAAATCCTTGCATAGGCTCCTTTTAGTCCAAGCTACTGAAGTCCCGAGGTACGTTTGTGCATTACAAACTGCTAGAAAAGTAACTGGAAGAGAGACTGGACCCCAAGTCTCCCCCTTGCCCTAACCACTAACGTTACACCAAATTTGTGAGTATTTGAGTAGAGTAGGCAAGGTTGAAAGCAAGGAACTGAGAGCAGGCTGCTTGAAGTGAAGTGGGAAGAACCTCATCCTCACTTTGAATGTAAAAGCCCACAAACAACAGGGAAAAACCACTGGGACACCACTGGGCAGCTGAGCTTCTCTGCCACTGTGCCTTGTCCTCTTGCCAACTTAACTGGGCTGACTTGGACACACACAGCTCACTCAAAGTACCCTCAAAATACCTTTCTTTAGGATCTGTAGAAGCCACAATTTACAGAAAGGTGTCTAACAGAGTTAAACAGCAAGGTCAATAAAAAAAAAAAAGTCCCATAAAGTGACTAACTGTATCTCTTGGTGTCTGAACTTTCAGAAATGCAGCCATGAGATGCTCTTGAAACTTTCATCTCAAATTCTATAAATATAACTCTCAGTACTTCCCAGTCACAGGGCTATCACACTTCACAGGGCTGGAGTTTTGCTTTTAACATAAATTGCTAGTCCCTAGAAACCAGATAATATTACACAGTAAAAATTCCGGATTTCTATCAGCAGAGTTAGAGTTGAGCTGGCAATCTGGAGGCAAAAAGCTAAACAACCCTTACAGCTCCTATTCTGACACAGAATTTAATGGCATATTTTTCCCTTTGAAATTTGCTCTTCATTAGGTGAGCTTCAAAATGGAGGCTGAAACAATTAGTGTTATTAATTCTGCAGCAGATCAAATGCATTTTGACATCCATACTCTAAGGAAGAAATTAAATTATACACTAATGAGAGACAGAGATCAAATACTCTGTTTCTCTCTTAAATCTCTAGCAACATGAAGTATACCAAGCCTGTTAACCCATGCCTGGCATGCCAGAATGCTGCAGTGTCCAACTGGCCCCACATCTTCTTCCTATCAAACTTCCATTCTTATGGCTCCTCCTCTTTCACAGAGCCAAGTCAACACGACAGGAATTAGCTTATCCTGACCACAAGGAAACAACACAAGGAGAAAGGACATGTACAGGAATGGGGATGAAAGAAGGTTGTTTTTTGGATAATATTATCTGCCTTTTTCCTCCTAGTCTTTACTACAACCCTACTGGGAGACTGCACAGGCAGCAGCAGCAAATACTGGCTGTGATTGGTGTGTAAATCAGGGCAAGGTTCTGCTGCTGCAGAAACTGAGAAGAGGAGGTTTGGGCTCTCATCCAAGCTCCAGTACAGGAGCCACACCAGAATTGGTCTCATGGCACTAAGGTTTTGGGCAGTGGTATTCCCAGAAGCTGTGGAAAGCAAGCTGGAATGACAAGAGGCATTTACCCATCCACAGTTAGAAGGTCCCAAAGACTGTGCAAAACTTGGTTAGCTTCTCCCTGTCCTTCACTGTGGTTTTCAGAATGATTCCAACATTTCATCACTTGAAACTTGGTGGATCAATTTCTTCCCCTAGCCACAGCAGGGAATGCATCTATTACCTCTCAAATAACCTGGAATGTGCAATGCCTGCTCCTCTACACCCTCATCAGCACTGATGCCCTCACTCCTACCAGCCCCACAAGGGAGTCTTGTCTTCTGCCTTGGACTGATCCTGAAAGAGCTCCCAGATAAGTGCCAACCAGTACAAAATGCAGCTTTGCCTTCCAGCTCTACAGGAGGCAGAGCTGTGAAACTGCTAATTCAAGAACTTCAGAACTGAGCAACAGAGATTCCAAGGCTGTCCCAAAGCACTGCCTTAGAGGACCTTGATTGCCTTCATAAAGCTGCAGTTCAGCATTTTCAGTAAAGCTAAGGCATCTTTGGAAGACATTTCTTTATACACAATAGCTGCTTATAGACTACATTACAACTTCTAAAGCTCTCTGATTGCTGCTCTGCTTCATCTTTATGATGCTATTTTAATTGAATTAAAAAAATAGAAATTACATGGAAAATAATTCCTAAACCTAACTGATACTGGGCCATGTACATCAGAAGTAACTACGTTAAGGTCAATGCCAGTTTTGAACACGAGTTGTGTTAAACACCAATGACCATTTTAAAAGAAAAGCTTCCAGTGCAACATGCACATAAGAAATATAATACAGCATCTGCGTGGCAAGAACATGGTCTGTTTGCATGAGCCAAGAACTATAGATATCACTCACACATGTATACACAATATAAAATTAATTCATGCAGAAGGGACTCAGCTTGCTGTAAATCTTATAAATACAGGCTGACAATTAAAAACTCCTAATAAGACTTACTCTCCAGCTAATGTAACAGCTCAAAAACAAACAATTTTGTTCACGTGTGCCCATTATATTCATGTGCTGATTTAATTAACAGTAATTTCAGTATCTCTGAGATTTCTTCCCTGTTTTACAAATGATGCCCTTTTGATGAGGGCTTTAGTTCAAATTACTAGCCAATCAGCTGTAGATGAAGACTAGGAATGCTAAGTTAATTGGCAATAAAACTTAAATAAGCACTCTGGAAAAAATTACAGATGAGCCAAGTTATTGGGTAATTGTTAAGGAACAGGAAGAGCCTCATTTTAGGTAGACAAAGTAAAAGCTTTGTAGCTCTCTCCAGCACAGTGTCTTTCCCCAGTCTGAGTCCTGTTAATGGTCTGTACTGCTCAAAAAATCACTTCAGGTTGGCTCAGCTCATCCCTCCCTGCTCTGTGCCCTTATTCCTGGCCTGCAGGAGGTCCTATCACTCTGGATAGTCTGTCAAGGGATCCCTCCATCAGCTTGCACTGAACTCCCATCAGCACATTTCTCAAAAAGCTGGATGAAGCAAACCTAAAGGAACAGAGGTAACCAAATAACCCTCCAGAGGCAGCACAGACATATCAGCTCAGTGGAAGAGCACCTCTTAGCATTTTCCTCTGCACATTTATTATTGGAACCAGTTACTTCTAATAAGAATTTAGTGCCTGTGATCCTTGGAGAGGGTTTTCTAAGAATAGTAACTCTCTACATGGCCCGAGATCACCCTGGCTGCAAGAATACCTGGATGTTCTCCTACCCCTGAGACATGGAGAGCATGTTAACTCTTCCAAATACAGCTTTATTGAGAAATATGTGACCAAAGATGCTACAGGCATTCATCAATCAACTCTGAGTTACAGTTTCTTTCCAAAGACAGGGATGTGCAGTGGAGAATTCAGGCATCATTAGTCTGGTCTTCAGAAGTATCTCCGGAGCATTACACTTCCAACCAGGCAGGGCAGGAAGAACAGGGCAGTGGCAATGCACACAGCCTCTGGGTCAGGGGGATTAATCACAGGAGCAGACACAGCACTGACAGGGGAGGACAAGGCCACACAGCTTGCCAGGCACAGCCACGTGGTGCCTGGAGGAGAAGTGCAGTGTTTAAGAGCAAGAGTGGGGAGAGATGTCTCATTTATCTATCCCTAGCAGTTGCTTGCCTAGATGATCATAAATTATTTCCAAAACTGCATTTTGCAGAGATGACAATGAAGAAAAGCAATGCCAGACTTAGGGCACTCATGGGCACATTATCTAGAGACAGATGCTGGTGTGGGATGGCAACAGGCATTCCCACAGCATGGGCACTTCTGCCCCATTCCTGGTGGTGGAGAGACAGAATTTTTTTGAAGAGAAACATAGGATATAAAAAGCCAGCTAGCTATGCAGGAAGGGCCTTGATTTCATGGGGTAATCATTAGCATTCATCCAAACTGCAAACAACTAGTAATATGTGGTCAAATGACAGCAATTTTGGTAAGCATCAGAGTGATTTCCAAGAGGAGGATTAGTGGAAAATGCTGCCTTTAGGACTTGATCCTGAGTAGTTTGCAATAGGATTGCTGAAGCACTTGGCATCAGCATTCTCTGCATGTTCATTAATGTTTTGGACTATAGTTGTAATAAGTATCACCAAGTGTATCTAATTTCATGAAAGAAAATTATTGGTTCACAGTGGAATAACATGGTGCTTTTACTCAAGCAGGCATAAAACATGAGTATAAAATCCCCCATATAATCTCTAGCTATTGTCATTCAATGTTTATCACCCAATACAGTTGAATGCAATTCTTATCTTTGATGGATGTGGCACACAATAGCTACTTTCTTCAGTGGATCATAAATATTAATAGTATTCACAGAGATTCTTGAAATTTGTTGTGTCACATATACTTTCATGGAAACACTTAAAATGCCATTATTTTTGTCTCACAAATAGCAAATTCTCTTTTGGTTTCTGAATTCTTTTTTGTTTCAAAATTAAATGGGAGAGTATGTTTAACTTGAGCAGAGGAAAAAATGGATAATTGTTCCAATAAGCAATTCAAAGACTTAGTTCAGAGGTCCAGAATGAGACTGAAAGGAAAAAAAATGGGCTATCTTTTGGAAAATACTGTCCAGTCAAAAATGAAACAGTGCATGAAATTGAGGAGATTTGGCTGGAAGTTCATTTTTGGAAGAACAACAAGAAAGGTGACTGACATTTCCAAAATGGTCTTACTCTGCCACATTCAGAAGAGGCATTTTCACTCAAAAAAAGCTCCTCTTCAAAATTAAGTGTTTGCACATGACTTAATCAAGTTTAATCAAACACCTCAGTTCTACAAGGAAAAATGTTTTCCTGCTGTTAAACAATATTGATCAGTCCAAAATTGCTTTTCTGAATGTCTGCTCACAAAACTTGTTGAATCTCCTGACTTGGCACCGTCAGAGCAAAGCCCACGTGGGCATTCCCTATGGCACACACACCCCCACCTTCTCTTCCAGTATATTCCAAAGTCTCCCTCTTGATCAAACTTAATAAAATCTTCAGTGGTTTATATTTTTGGCTAATATGCTTCAAGAAATGTTTTACAATTTCATCTTTCTCTATAAAATTCACCCTGTGGTTGTCAGTACAGCCTTACAAAGCAAAACCACTTAATTCCCTGTGACAATTAATTTGAAGATGGCAATAATTGCAGAAGATTCTGTCTCTGCTACAGAGACATAAAACACTCACTATGGGCAGGGGAAATATAATAACACGAAAGACTTTCTTTTTTCTTATTCTGTACTCTCTCCACAATAGTTCATTTGCTTTGAGTTTAAAATCAATCCTTTCAGTGTGAGGTTTTAGAGAAGCTCAAGGCTTCAATTCTGCTCCCATTAGTCAATGTTAAAACTCATACTGAAATCTGTGATCTGGGAGTCAGAGATTCTGGTTTTATTTTTAAAAAATCTGGATAATCCCTGGTGTTTCTGGGATGAAAACCTACTCTAGATTGAATTTACTTTTAAATACTTCTCCCATGAAATGAGGAATTTTATGAATGACAAAACCATGTTCTGTGCAGTTCACTTTGCATGCAAAGTAAAACAGATGCACTGGATAATTTTGAGGGAACTAGAAGGCCAAAGGTCAAAATTATTTCAAGCAAGAAACATGCACTTAATGTAACGGTTAAACATATTTAGGGCATTTTGCATGTAAATACATTTCAACCAACCTCTAAAAAGTATGGAAATCACCTGGGTTTGGTCGAAATTACTGATCCTATTCTGATATTTAAGACACTCCAGGATTAAGCGTTCTGGGGTTTTATAACTGACCTCAGAGAGAGTGAAGAAAAGAGGCTGCTAGAGCTTGATGTTTTCTTATTTTACTTTAAGGTGAAGGTAAGTTTTTTTCTAAGTCTGGCTCAATTTCCATCTTGGCATGAATGTGCTCCTTTAATTGGTGTCTGAATATAAGCTATATTGCCATTAGTAAAAACTACTTCTGTAGGAAAAAAATAATTCTTTAAAGGTTTTTTTTATTTTTAAACACTCCCTTTTTGATAGGGACATTCAACCGTGGTTCGTGTAGGAACACGGACCCTCAAATTCCCATTACTTCAGACACCTTTTCAATTGGTCTGAATTAAAATGAACACACAGAAGAAATATTTTCCCCAAAGAAAGGCATAGGAATCATCAAGAATTAAAGCCCCGGCAGAATCTGAATAATGGAATGGGATGGAATCTCAGCAGACTTAGACAAAAGATACATAATGGGAGAAATAGTATCAGTAAATACCTGAATTCTATGTTTTAAAATGACCTCTTATTTGACTTATTGACACAGGCACTGCTCAGCATGGAGCCCCACTGCAGGTCATGGCTGGATGTAGACACGTGGATCTGTGAGTTTGTACCACAGCATCAGTTTGAGAGCCTGCATATGGAGATGACTGCTTGGAAGGCATATGACATTCCCAGCTCAATCCAGGCACCCAAGTCCTGTCTTTTTTATGCAGGGCAAACAAAACCAAATATTTTAGAGAGAATTTTTTAATCTAGTCAAGAGATTTTGGTAAATCTTCCCACAAAAATATTTTATGGTTTTAATGGAACCCTTAAACTGGAAGGGCAGGCAGATCTACCAGACTATGTCAGCAGTGGAACCTCCATGAAGAGTGCAGGGCCATGCCATCTCCTCTGCAAATGGGGCTTTAGTGGCATTCATGCCAAACTGCATTTACCCACCTATTTGTCACTGGATACTCAGCAGCTAAAGCTACAAGAACATTAAAAAAAACAAACAAACAAACAAAAAACCCCCACACCCTCACCCTGCTTTCCTGCTTTTCCTAAATAAGCAAAGTGCTGCATTCAGAAGTTCTCCTTCAATCTGAGTTATAGAAACGGGCATCTTTAAGGACTTTTGTTTCAGGTGTTCTGGTCAGAATGTTTGTGAGCAGCAACTGGAGATGCTATTATTCAGCCTCCCATTTCAAAGGAACCTCAGTAGAGCATATACAGCCACATGTGGTTCTCAGTGATTCACAACATCAGTAAACCATTAGTCAACCAATAGCTTACATTTTCTGGGGAGGAAACAAGATTCCTGAACAGAGAGATTAAATACTTCAGGATACACAGAGATGTTCCAGGCTGAGGCGCTCGGAGCACTGGTGAAATATTGATTGTTGCATTTGAAAAACACTTCAGAATAATGACAGTCTAGGAATTACAGTTCAGTTACTATACAAGAAAGGATCTACAGCACTAGCACTGCCAGTCACAGACCAAGCCACCATTTTCCTAGATAAGAAGAGAATGATAGGTATTTGTCTATTATTAAACCTATTGTTCCTCAAGCCTTCAGCCTCAGCTGGAGCCTTCCCATAAAAAAACAGTTAAAATACATCTCTTCAACATCATGTTTTTTACTTTGACTAAGTTCCTGGTTGCCTAGAAACTCTTTAAAAGACCTGGATTTTTCTTTTTTTATTTCCCCCCCCAACTGTTAGTTAGATAACAGATTAATCCCATCACATCTATTTGTGACAGAAACCTGGATGACAGGCTCAGAACTGGTGAAGTGTTTGTTTCTTGTACCCCAGGAGTCAGACTTCACTGATTACTTAGATACCAGCAGCTTGCCATTACTGTGGAAATTGCAGGTTATGCCTCTTTAGATCAAGGAAGAGAACTGTGAGAATCCTTCACCACTGGATAGAACAGATTTACCTGTGCTAGCAGTTTCTATAAATAGCAGGACATATACTTCTGCTACACAAAATCATTATATTTTAAGATTATTATGTTGAGACAAATCAAGGCATCTAGTTGAGATCCAGCTTTACAATGTTCTGACAGATCTGCTGGATGCCTAGAACACACCTTTCTGATGCATTAGACATCAAACAGATTCAGAACTCACATCCCACTTCAATGCCATAAAACTGCATTTCTTGTAGTTAGTAATTGTAATATCACATGGCAGATTCTTTTCCTGATATTCAGCAACACAGCAAAATAGTGGAACCAAACAGAGCTTCATATGTGGTTGTGTTCCACTTCCTCACCTTGATCTGTTATTCTACTCAACATGATGAAAATGAATCACCTTTCTACGTTTTGCAACATTAGTTCCACATGTTAATCTGTACAACAGATGCTGGAAGAATCAATTATCAGAGACATTTATTGTCAAAAAGAAAACCAGATAAGCCTCAAAGGACCAAAGCAGCTGACATTTTCATCTGACACTCAGGACATTGAGGAATGTTAAACTGATCAGCCAGGCCCAGATCCTCAGAGGTATTTAGGGGCATGTTTTTACTGCACTGTCCTTTTGCAAGATAAACCTGAAGCTGGAAGCCTGCAGCTCTCTCCAAATTACCCACCTCAGCACAGTGTTCAGTGTCATTCATTTTCCACAGGTAAAAATTTCTCAACAGTTTATTTAATCTTAAAGGTTTATAGCAAAATCTTCAACAAACAAATATTCCTTCTGCTCTCCTCTGAAGAAACTTCCAGGAATCAAATATTACAGCTTCTAAATAGGCTTCAAAATAAGGGACTAATCCTCCCAGCCATGCATTTTTACCAGAATCAAATCAGCTTAAATAGTTATGCACAGCTTTAGGTGATAAAACAGCATTTTTCATTCTTCAAAGGCACTTATTTGTCATGAGCTCTTGAAGGTAAAAATCCTACCTCTTTTCTAACCAAAACAGTTCTTTGAGATAATAAGCAATAGTATTGTAGGATATTTTTTTCTAAGTGTTTTTAAAAGCACCTTTAGGAGTATGAAAAATGACTAAAAGTTATTCAGAAACAGGTAGAACTGAGTAAGAGCAACTTAATTTCTATCTAATTTTCCATTCTTATCAAGCTTGGGATATTCAGGTCTCATTAACTAATAATCTGTAAAGTATTCTGAAAATATATATATACACTGCATAGATACTAAATAGAGTACCAAAGGGAAAAATATGTTAATTTGCATGGAGCTTAGGAATTAGCATTTATTTATTTTCCCTAAGTAAGCAGGCCCATCCAGTCCCTTTAAGCTATCAGAAAATGTCCTGGTAATTACAGGACAATTCATCTTCACATATTTTATGTATCACAGTTGACAGAAAATACATTTTGAATTACTTGCAAAGTTGTACTTATAGAGGAACAGACATAACTACTTAGATCCTGGATTCTTATGACACTTCATCTCAATACATGTATTTTGATACCTTTTCAGCTCTACAAAAGGTCAAGTAGGCATATATCCAATTTTCATGCTCATAAGGGGTGAATTTCCCAATCTAGAAATGAAACCTTCCAGGAACAAAACACAGACAATTGGTATGAGCACTTTGGGAGATCAGTTAGTTTATAAAACAGGAGCTAGGTAGGATAGGTATGTGATGCCCAGAATTCTGTCTGATTGTCTCAGCATAAGCCACATGGAACACTAGACAAAAAAACCAATCTGTTTCTAAACTGTTGTAAAATACACTCAGCAACACCATCTGGGATCAGCTCACAGGTGAGACTGGCGATGGTGCCAGGGAGACAATAAGCACTTTGCACTCAAAATGGATTTTGAACTGGTGCTGCAGTCACCTGCTAAGAAGTAATAAGGCCACATTTGGACAACACAAAAACAAGGGGGGTTAGCTGGGGGTTTTTTGGGGGAAGGGGGCACAGGCTGAAAGATAAAGAGTCTACTCTCTTACATGCTTTCACGTCTCAAAACATTTATCAAGTAAAAGAGAATGTGTTTGCCCATACGACTTTGGCTGTACACACACAACCAGGGTCACTTCCTTCTCCATGCTCCTCTCAGCAGCTGGGAATGATGGAAATGACAGAACAGCTTAACAAGAGCATTCCCCATGATGTTCCTCTCTAAGAAGTGCTATCGGACTGAAGCCTCTCAGCAGGCATCTGATTTACAGGCAGAGCCATAAGGAAAGTCCACAAAGCCAGCCACCCTGCCAGCAGGGTTATTACAGCTGTCAGCCACATCAGCTCCTGAGAGAGGTGTAGCCTGCAAGCAATTGTGATCACCCATCTTGAGATTTTCTCTTTTCTCTACCTGTCAGCCAGGGATGGTCTGCATTCCCATGGCATCTTCTCTATACACTTCCCTGCTGTGAACAGAATCTGTACTGCTCACCCAGAAGTAGAGATATGACTTTCAGAAAGCAAATCCTAAATTACAGGACTGTGCTGTCTCTATCTGGATGTAGTTCCCTTGCAATTCCCAACTGTCTGGCTCTGCTGCAGTTCTTGAAACTGGATGTTTCAATTAGAAGGAGCTTAAGGATTTGGGAGAACTGTCAGATGATGCAGAAAGCAGGTTGGCTTTCAATATGAAATTCTGTTGCATTTTTTCTCATTACTGCAAATGTTTTATTTATTTGCAGATGTTGAATGCACTGAAATTAGTGATAAATAACACTGAGATTTATTATATGGAGGATCATTCCAATTAAGATGGATCATTTGGGGGGAATTCCCAGTAATCCAAGATTGTATTTTAGTCCTGTTCAAAAAAATATGCAGAACCCCCCCAAAACCCCACAGTATTTTTACCGTTACTCAGGAGGAAGAACAGTTGGTTTTGTTACACTAAGTATTTCTACTTTTCTCACAAGCTAATGAGATTCTAGTTACTTCCTAATGTCCCTATCAAGGCTTAAAAATCTCTGTTCCTTCTCAGTCACAGCACACAGGCATTACAGTTGATCATCATGTTCTTTCACCGAGTTATGTCGGATAACCTCATCTCAGGAGCAGGCACAGAGCACAGCTGATGGGTGCTACCCTAGCTAGGATTTCACCTGTAGACACCTCCTGGCCCTGCTTCCTTCTTTTCATCTCAAAACAGTGCTTATTAATGCCCTGCTGATTTGAAGGACTAGCCAGAAATAATCAGCGATATCAACTCGTTACATCAAGACTGTCTGCTAATAAGGAGCTATTTTTTCCCACATAATGTGCAAAAATTGGCGGTATCTTCACTTAGAAAAACCCTTTCAAGCTTGCTACCAAACATAGATGTTAAGATCAGGAAATCTGATGTTAAGGGCTTCATAAACTCACTAAAGCAAAAAAATCAGCACTTTTCATCAGGCTGTTATTCAAATCTTCCCATGCAGTCTACCATATCTTTATCTACAAAAACAAAGCAAGCTAGTAATGAGAAAAATATCCTCACTGCTCTCTCCAGAGTCACCACAAAGCAATGACAGAAAACTTTACCTGGGGCTCCTTCAATTTTCTCCTATTTGTTTAAGAAAGTAACATAGAAAAGAAAGATAAACTCGTGACCAACTACAGCAACAAAATTGTGATATTCCAAACCATATGGAAGAGGATGTCTTTATACTAAGAGAAGCAAAGAGGTTTACAGAAAGAGATCCACACATTAAAGCTCGTTTGTGTTTTGCAGGATTTCACAGCTAATTTCTCCTCCATTAAGCTCTTACTGAATCCACCTTGGTCTCTGCCCTGGAAAGAACTGTTTCCCCTTTGTGACACTGAGCTGCACTTCTTCATGTAAATGCCAGTGTCATTACCACTGAACCACCAGGAGGTTTTGGTAATCTCAGAAAAACGTCCACTCCTGCAAATCAAGGACTAAATGTCCTGCTCAAACCTTCAACTCTTCAAGGAACACTATATTTTCATTAATAAACGTTCAGTGTTTACCATGAAACAGTGGATGTGCTGACAAGGAACAGCAAGTCATTTCTGTCCAGTGCAATGGCAAACACACTGGTTTCTGGACCTCTCTGTGGTGCTCTTCTGGGTGACCAAGGTCCAGGCAATGGCAAAACTCTTTCAGAGATACCACCTGCACTCAGAGGGATACCACCTTAACAGGCAAATCTGGAGGAGAAATGAATGTTAAAATACATTTACTTTGCTCAGAAACTCTGGGCCTTGGGAACATGTGTTTTTCTGAACAACACAGCGTGATGCACAGAGCAGTGATTTTTTGCTCCTGACTGGGCAACGCAGAGCCAGAACCCGCACCAGTTAGTGACTGTTAAATGAAGCAGCACTGCAAACTGGCAAACATAAGGGAAAGAAATGCAAATACAAGCTGTTGTTCCTGCTATTGCTGTCATCAATTCTCCTATCAGCCTTGGACCCTGTCAGTCAATGATGCTCACATGCAACAGCAAAGTAATAGCCCACACAAGACCCTCATTTAAGGACTAAGGTCATAAATTCACAAAAAAAGCTTTTTACTTCACTCCATGGTTAGTTTACAATGACCAAGTGCCAGAGATTAGATTAGCTCCATTTCAAATTCAGGTTCAGCCTCAGATTTTTTTTGCTTCCAAAAAAAGACACTAGAACAACATTCTCTATTGACTTCTCTGCATATCCTTTCTCCTCTCTCACTGGGCTGCCAGTAAGTGTAGACTTTGGCAGTAGGAACTGGAAATTAAAATAAATTAATCTCATTTACCTTTACAAGCACCTTTCCTTGCTTCTGTCCTACTAGAAGAAACTACTGGTCATGCAGAGGAAAATGCCAATATTTGTTTGTTATATGGTGTACTAGATAGAAAACCAGCATGGATCGACTTGGAAAGGAAAAGCAAATTTCATGAGAAGTAAACAAAAATTACCAGAGTGTTTCTCAGAGAACTGGTGTAACATCCAGGCTCTCTGGCAAACAGTTTCTCAAGTTTTACATCAGAATATCCCCACTGAAATCACTGGTCATTTGTAAGCTTAGAGCTCTAGTACTAAAAAGCCCATCAGGCTGAAATGTAGACCAAAGGTCCTTACTAGAAAAGGTGCATTTGATTTTAGAAGGAAAGTTTTGCATTTTTTAAATAAACCATCAGCTTTGAGCTTTCTGCACACATACAACTTAAACCCTGCCCAGAAAATATGGCCAACACCTACACCTTCAGAAAGTATTTTGTCCTTTCCCTATAACCCAAAACAGACCTTTTATTGACTTGACACTTTGCAGCTCACTAGACTGTGTGACATTCTGGGGAAACGTAAAGCAGAAAACAGTCCAGTTGTTTGGCTTAGCAATGAAGTTTCCCACACATGCATGCCAATTTATTTCATTGCAAATGTCCCAACTAATTGCAACATTTACCCTTAGAGCACATGCACGGCAGTCGCATTAATCCACCAGAAGACAATGGTTCCAAAGGAGCTATTACCATGTACCAGGCCAATAATCCACCAACAGTAAAGGATTTTCACAAAAGACTCAAACGGTTTCCAAGGAGCCATTATGGCATAACAGGTAAATAAAATATTATTGAAATGTATTTTTTGCATTTAAATCACTTGCAGCAGGTGCATAGGAAGCAGCATATAATCAAATTGCTCCCCTTCTCTTGAATACTAACAAGAATCAACAGCAACATTTAGCAAAAAGAAGAAGTAGCAAGTTCTTACCATCGCAAGAGGAACAATTCCCACAAACATGGTTCGGCTGACGAAGATCTCGGAGACCACCAGCTCACTCAGGGAGTCATCTCGAGGGTATTCCACCTGCCAGGTAATTTGCTGGGCTCCTGCCAGGCTGCTAGTGTTATCAATCTCAAAGTCCATCTGCAGGATCTCGTAGGAGGTCATGTTTGCTCTGAAAACAAACAAAAAACAAAATTGCCCACAACATCACTAGGATGTTAATAAAATGTATTTTGATTTCTCTTTTCTATTCACCAGAAGTTTTACCATATAATTCAAATGCAGACTTGAAGACACTGACAGAAACTTAAATCAAACTACACACTGGGCAACAGCTACGCTTGATAGATGAGGTGACACCATATCTTTTAGTTTCCTGAAATTGAGGCATTTTTGCCCCATTAAATTCAAGCAGTCATTCTCCAAAATCACAGTGAACTGACAGAATTAGCCCCAAACCCTGGGAACTGCCTTGCACAGATGTTGTAAAATTATTTAATATAGCATTATTATAATTTTGTTGCCGCAAATACTGATGCTCCAAAACAACAGAATACTTGACCATTCCTCATGCTGTACCAGAAATGACATTTTGGGAGGGGCAGGTGGAAAGTCTTTCAAACCCAATTTTATCTTTATATCAGTAAAAAAAATGGATTTGTAGAAAATATACATGACAAAAAACAGGGGGTAGATTATCCTTATTTTAAATCCCTGAAAACATTCTTCTCGTCAGTGGTACAGACTTGTAATTATACGGTGATAATTATATATTTCTCATGTGGAAATAAAAGTTTAAATGTAAAAAAAAAAAAAAGGATGAAAATGCATACCATTCAGAACTGTCTTTAAAATCTCCTTCTCCCTCTCTGTTAGCAACAACACCTAGCACTCTCCTCTGGTCCAAAACTATGTAAGTATTAATAATTAATCCTCAGGTTGGAAAGAAAGATCTGATCTTCATGTTACAGAGAAGAAAATGGACACCAAGATCTAACCAACATATTTAACTCAGCATATCCACAGCAGGGACCTGTTTAGAAAAAAAACCTTTGCTCTTTAGCATTTCCACAAAAATTGAGGTACTTTACAAAGCAGTTCCCACCCCAGCTTTCCAGAAAGACACCTGCAGTGTGGAGACCTGACACCTGACAAAGCACAGAGTTAGGAGGGAAAGACAGCTAACATGACTGCAGACTGCAGTGCTTAATTGTAGAGTTGAAGAGACAACCAATGTTATCAATATTACTGAGGTTTCAGGTTACATGCTCATAAAATCTGTTAAATTATGAATTTTCACCATGGAATTGAATGTGCCCATAGCTTGTTCCTGAACCAGGGATGCATCCCGTGCACGCAGGCAATCACCCGTCCTCTGCCCTGTCCCCTGGTACATTACTTGTGTACCCTTGCCCTAAGCAGGGACTCCAAGAGCTCTGTTCAAAGACATTTTTAGCCTGCTGCTACAATGAACAGAGATTTAAACATTCTCTTCCTCTCCCCAACTGCACAGAGGCAGAATCTGGGTTTGCCATATGTTCCTGAAGGTGCATTGTAAAGGAAAAAATATCTGAACAGGAATTATTGATTTTCATGTTTTCTTTCTGACAACAAACAACACAAACATATGCTTCAATGCCTGAAGGATAAATATTTTCCATCTGACAGAATATCCACCTCCAGGCAAAACCAGAAGCTATTAAGGCATCTTTTAGGCGGCCAACCAATCAGCAAAAATCTTTTAAGACCAGTATTATTACACAATACTAGGGATGTAATTAAACCACTTCTGTTAAAACCATAACCACGGTGGGCACCACAAGGGAGTACTCAACTTCAGATTTTTCTGCATATGACTTCTGGAAGTTTTTTTAATCTAAATTACATAAAATTAATTTGCTCACAGAAATAAAATTTAGAGATGAGCTTTACACTCACTGTGGATCTAGGTATTAGACCTATCAAGGTATGTTCTGATCTGCAATTTAAGTTCAATCTGTTCAATAGTTGCCACTCACAAAGCCACGCACAAGTGATTTCAATTTCAGAGCAAAACCACTGATGGAAGGTTTTGCTTTAGATTTAGCACTTAAATAACATGTCAGGTTAGTCTGCACCAATAAACCCTTTCCACATGTCCCACTCACTGGCAATTCTTCGAGCTCAGTCCATCATGCCTTCAATTAATCCTTTCCTGGTTTTCTTTTCACACATCCAAAAAAGTAACCATAACAGTGGTTTTATATTTTTGAGACAGATTGGGACTGAGACCTCCCTAAGAACAGCATCTGTTTGTCTTGCCTACACAGCAAGCTGAAGTAATTGCCAGGGAGTAAAATGACTCTTGTGCCTGTAAATATGCAAAGACCTCACTGCCTCCTTAGCACAGCTGTAGAACTATAAAGTCAAAAGTTTCATTTAAAGGCAGACATGGTTGTACACTGATGGATTAGAAATGGGTCTCTGTGCATCCAGCAAAGAGCAGCAACTCACATACATAAGCCTTCCTGAAATCTAACTAATTTTAACATATGAACTAAAGCAAATCTGGCTTTCCAGGTCTCCCAGGACTTGGGATTTCCTAGTCCTGGTTCCAAAGAGAATCCTTATCATCACCTGGAAAAACAACGTAGCTTGTCAGATATTTTCTGCTTTGTCTCAGAAGCAAACCATGTAGCATGACATACTAATATTGAGTTAAGAAGGATCCACATCTTCTCATTTGGACTTTTGCTGAAAGAGATGGATTTACTGTATCTAACCATCTTTCACTTAGGGAGTCTCTCCACTGGGTGCATAGCTTTAGCAAACCAGTATTCAACTTTCTCGACTACTTCAGTCACCAGCAGGTTTCTAGTTACCTTCAGAAGAGCAGGTCAATTAATTTTTCTCTACAATTATGGTCTCTTTGCCTTTTTCGGACAAAGATTCAGCCTCCAAGCAATGCCAAGTGTTACAGTATCTGGGAAACAGAGTACTTCATGGACCAATCCATCCTCTTTGTTCTGAGTTTCTTCTCAGGTTACCACTATAACGAACCCATGATAAAACCTGAAAAGTGAATTTCTTTCTTGCTCAGACTAGTGCCTTCCTACTGGCAGCTGAATCTCTTATCCTACAGGGCTTCATGCATAGCAGGAAGACTGATACTACATTCATAATTCTTACAACTTATTAACCACCCTCTAATATTGTGTGGGAGACCACTGCCTTTTTCCACTGAAACCAATGGAGGCTCCTAAAGTAAAACCAGAAAGAAATTAAACCATCAGCAAGACCTTAAAGGTTAGCATTTACTTATGCCAGTTCCATTAGCTGATAAATCCCTACTGCAACACCTGCATCTAAATGTGTCTCCTGGCTCTGCAGCATTACACTATAACCCTTTTCAATAGGAGTTGTTCTGCCCTGCCACTGCATCTTCTGCTCTTAGTCTGATTTGTAGCTGGTGGCCAATATGTTGGTCTTTGTAGTCACTGTTGATATGCAAATGCCAGGTGAAGATAAAACACTACCAGTGGGAAAATCCACTAGCAGAGAACACAACGACTGTAACTCATGCTGTTATCAGCCATTAAATCCTACTAAACCAAACTTCATCCAATAAAGATTTTTCAGCTTTTTCTTGAGACTTATCCCATTTTTCTCTTAAATAAGTTTGCACTATTGGGGAGAGTCTGATGGAATCAAAGGACTATAAATCACTTCTCCTTTCCACATCTTTCTTCTCTTTTTAGCTAAATATTTCTTTGTCCAGTGAAGCTTTTCCTGGTTGAGAAGGATTTTGCCAAAGCCTAGTTTAGTGGAGCAATAAAAAATAAAAAGTCAAAATTACTTTTATAAAAAAAGATTATTTCCTGCAAGCACAAGGAAAAGACCTTATAATTTTGGGCAGCTGGCATGCTTGCTAATAAGTCCATTTCTATGGAAATGAGTTCATAACTATTAATTCTGCCTGCTCCTGATCTATTCTTGATGAGCTTTTCAAATTTAGAAAAGCACTTCATGATTCTCTCAATTTGGTAATTACTAACTCCCTTTGATGAATCCAGCCCAGTGTTTCAGACATGAGACATTCATTACACATTTTTCTTCTGGTGAGAGGAGAAAAAGAAACTAGGGGCTTGGATTTCTTTCCTCTCACAAACTCCAGTAAGCAGGCCCCTTCTTCAAATTGCAGTTTGTAAACCTATTTACGTACTTCCACAATACTGCCTCTGCTGGATGCTATAAGAACCCCAAAATGTTGAGATTTCTGCACATTTTCCTGTTGTCTGGCCCCATTTATAACTAATGCATTCAAATCATGTCCTCAGCAGCCCAGTGAAGCTTTGTAACACGTGCAGTCTTCATTCTGTACCCAGCAGATAGTAGGCATGGTTGTGACCCCACTCTGGAATAGAAGAGTTTTGGCACAGAATGAATGCACAGAATGGCGAATCCATGCCAAACAAAGCCAGCTCTAGCTCCTACCAGCTCCAGAATAAGAAGAGTTAATCAGCACAGGAAAAAGCTGCAAAGTCCCAGAACTGGCCTGCAAGGGACACATCCAGGCAGGCAGCTGCAGGCATGAGAAGCCCAACTGTAGGGCTGGGCTTGCCAGGCTGAGCCTGAAGTATTTCCTCTGGATGGACAGGAAGACATAAAGGAGTGAGCACTGCACCCAAAGACAGAGCCTCTCCTCAGTTAAAAACAATCTCCCTGTGGAGCAAATCACAGCCTACACAAACCACTAGAAAAAAAAAGGACTGAGTTTCAAGTGCTTCTAAGTCCCTTCGAGAAGTCTTGCATTACTGAATTCAGATGCTTTGTAAAGATTCGTACTGGGTTTGGAAGGCTATCTATTATGTTACCTTGTTAAAAGATTGATTTTCTTCCTAAATCTGGTAGTGTATGCAAACAGTACGAAAAAAACATATATTCTGAATCTAAAAAAAAAATAAAATAATCCATTACCAGGTTTGTTTCCCTACATTTATTACCTCACTAAGCTGTTATATGGAACTGCATAGAATTTTTTAATAGATTACTGTGAAGATCCACAACAGCTCTAATGTTAGGGGTTTAAATAAGTACTACAAATCACTTAGCATTGAAAAAACGCTGAATTTAAAATATTCCTATTTTTTTTATCTAAGCCAAACATGGAATTATTGAATCACGTTCTGGAATGATACACCCTGAGTGATGTTATGACGGCAGTGACAGATTAAATAGTTACTAGTCATCTTAAATAAACAAAGGCCTATTATTAGCTGTTCAGAATGACACTGCAACCAAACTGAAGAGCCTGCCCTATGTGTTTTTAGAGAGAATGAAATATACAGAATGTCACAATGAAGGACAGTTTGTGCAGTGGGCATTTTGCAGCGGGTTCAGCTGGGTGTGCCACTGCCTCACAGAGGGTTTGCTGGCTCACACTGCCAGTTCACCAACAATTGAGTTGATAAAAGTCAGACCCTTCTATTAGGGCAGTAAACCAATGTAGTCAGTTAATGGCAATCTGTTTATGAAGCCTACAGCAGTGTAAAACAAAATTCCCAAAAAATGGAGCAGACTCTGGGTAATTGAAAATAATAAAATGTCTGGTATCATGTTGCTTGAGAATCTTTTCAAGGTTAATAATGGTTAATTCTTGCTCTCTCTGACAAATTGTCACCAAATTCAATGAGAACAGGATTACATAAGCAAGGCACATTAGTTTATAAAATATTTCAGTAATACAGGTCTCACTCCTTTGATCTCAAGAGGATTAATTTCATAAGTACAGTTTACTGAAGAGCAAACACTCGCAAGAGGAGGCTTTTCAACAACTGATTGGAAATGCTCAAGACCCTAATTCCCTGCTGAAGCCAAATGAAGCAGCAGACAGCCAAGAAAAAAATCCAGATTAAAGGTCCTGACCTGCTCCCGCTAAGGAAATTAAGATGCCAGCAGCCCAAGATGAAGGAAATGAGACCAAATACCTCCTAATGGAGCAGTATCCAGTTTCTGAATTAGAGATTTGCATTCTGTCAGCCCTTACTTTTTGCTGAGTGCCACTCTCCTGAATGTGGGCACTAGGTAACAGGAACTGGCAGCACTGACACCTTTAAAGCCAAGATATCTTCCAGCAGCTACAATATCCTCAAGCACAGATCCTACTTTATAACCACTTAAGGGGAGAAACAGCTACACCTGTTACATGCAGTCTGACTTGATAATGGATGTTAAAACCTAAGCCCTTTTCTCCCAGCATATATAATTTTCATTAGGCTGTAAGGACACAAAGCTATATACAAGCTTGGGAGCAGCCTACTCACACTGTTCTCCCAGGGCAGTTTGCTGAGAAAGGGCCCCATCCTAAAGAGCAATGGAGATAGGCCGGGCTGGAGACCTGCAGAAGGAAGTGTGGGTATCCCTGTCAAGTGTTACAGCGTGGATGACCATCCCTAGAGGCCAGGGCAAACTACCTGCATGTCCTGAGTATTTCTGCAAGCTTTTACACCCACGTGAAGGTGTTCAGATGATACAGTTCCACTGCCCCTCTCTGCGTAGCCCCCAGAGGTGTTTGTTCTGCTGAGGAGACCAGTCAGTCTGGGTTCAAGGCAGACACAAATGGTTGAAAAAAGCCCTGCTCACTCTACTTCCATGGCTCAGCACAGCACAAGGCAGAAGTCCCAAGCATTGAGCAAAGACAGGATGGATGACAGGTTGCAAGTAAATCTGCAGGGATGGAAAAACTTTGCTTGTTTTCCTTTCATGATGCATTTCAAAATCGCAACTTACAATTTGTTCCGTTGCCTAACAGAGAACTTGCTCTTTTGTCCAGTTTACTTTACACCAACTACAGCTTTTTCAAAACATTTCTTGGTGCCAGGTCTTGTTTTTCTTTCACTGCTGTAAAAATGAATGCTCTTCACAGATGCATGGGGAATGTAAATGGTGACAAAGGATAAAACCAAGCTGCGAAATCTGTTAAGAATGTACGGATAGACACAGCACTTTTTAATAATTCAGTAAAAGCCCTAAAAAGAAGAAAATATTTTTGCTCAAAACACAACACCAAGACTAGATATTATTCATGTTACTTTGCTTAGCCAACATTTTCCCCCAACTGAAAACAATACATCTAGATAATGAGCAAACCTTTTAAGCTCTTCAGCTTCTTCCACTGCCAATTCACAACTGTGCTGCTCACTAACAACTTGCAATAACTTCGACTTTATTTGATTTCATCAACATCATCATGACAACCCTGGAGACAACTGAGACAATTGCTTCAATTATTTTCCTTTGCTTCTACCCCTGTGACAGCGTACAGAAATTCTTTTGGTAAAAGAGTCCTTAGGTACTATTTTAGCTAGTCTTTAATAAAACAGCACTTTTTGGACAATTGCAGTATGGGTGTAATTGGTGTGCTCCATTGGTAACATGTGCTGCTGGACACTGGGACTCCGTTTGTTCCTTTGTAATGACCCTCCCCTTTTGAAACAGCAAGTAATCTTCTCGGGTTAAAAAGCGTTTTGATTGCACTGGAATATTTTCCTGACTACTATTTAGAAGCCGTTTATCACTGTGCTGTGTATTTCTTAAAATAAAGCTTCTCTGCCAGGGGAAAGCATCTTGCTGGGGAATGTAGCAAATGCATCCAGGAAGAAACCGGGGCCAGGGTTTAGCTGATGTTGGATGAAAATATAGAGAGAGCCATTGTTGTGTAAAAAATAAGAATGATTTTATGAAGATTTATGCTGAATCCTACCCAGTTAATAAGTATCAACAGCCTAAATGGTGCTTATAATTTTTCTTTAACTATTCAGAAGTTCTTACATATTTACATACCATAATGACATTGTATATTTTCAACACTGCTGTGCAAGCAGCTGAAATACATTATAAATCAGAGATAGATTTTTAAAGAACCAGTGACTGAAAATTCAAGATAATAAACTCAGGTGATACAAGAACTTCTTTGCAATGCAGGAACTCACATACAAGGACCCTCCCTCCACAGACTCTCAGAAGACCTTTAAAAGAGCAAGAATCCAGCTCTGGAAGGCACTTTTTCACCATGGCCTGCAGTGCAGCTGAGTAACCCCAGGTGTGGGTATCTTCAGCCAAGCTGCTTGTAAAGTTAATGCAGCAAACACTTGACTTGACCCATTGCACTGCAGCAGGTCAGACTCTGGGTGTGGCTACAATGTCACCACATAAGAGTCAAACAAATTAGTTTCCTGCAGGTAATTAAGCAGAAGAAAAAGGCCAGTCTTCAATTCAGCTCCTCCACTATCCCAACACTAGGTTATTTGCTACCAGCTTAGTGAAGCTGAAGATCATTCAGAATCTTGTTCTTACCAGCCAACTATGAAATGGAAGAAGTGCAACAGTTTAATTTATCTGTACATTCTTCCAGATTTATTTTGAGTCTCAGGAAGAGTGACTCTCTGTGACAGCTCCTGAACTCATACAGTTACATAAGGCTCTTGAATTTTATATTTACAAATACATACACAGCTTTGTCATCTTCCTAGACGGAGATAAGAGTTTGGGCAAGTGACCTTGATGCACCCTAAAGGCTCAAACTACATTTCCCAACATGTTTCCTTGCCATTTTAAACACCTTATGGTTTTTAAATGCCTGAAATGATCGTCAAGTGATCAGACCCTTTTGTACACACCACGTGCATCGGAAGCAAAAAACACGACTAGACCAAGGAGAAAGTTTCTAGCAGCCCAGTTGCTGTTTTGATTTCAGAATTACAGTTGAAGCTGACAGCTGGATCTCCTTGGGGAGAAAAATCAGCCAGAGGGGATATAAAGATGCAAACTCCTCATGCACTGAATTTAGGAATTAAAGGAAAGGGGAGACAAGCTGAGACTCTGACAGGAATATACCTAATGTGCTGGAGAATACATGAGAACAGTGACAAATGTCACTCTCCTCTTGAGGATTTGAAAAGCCTAATTCAACACCTTTTGAACTCAATCCTTTGCTTACTGAGCAGACAGTGTAAATGAGTAAATAACAGAATGCAAGCAGCTAACAAGGACAATCGGAAATTAAAAAAAACAGTGGGCTTTTTTTCTTTCTAAAGCTTGCCAAGAGTGCACAGAGCTCCTGAGTCTGCTGCAGAAGCTAATATAAAACCACCTGCATGAAATAATTAAAGATCAAATCAAAATAGGAACATGGGCAAGAATTATTTTATTCCTCCTACATTCTCTTCAGATTTAAACAAGATTAAGCATCTAATAAATTAGACCTAGCTTTCTTTGTATCTAATGTACATTAATATTGAAAGATAATGTGCAGGATGTCCTGTGGTTACTTCACAATTCTGTTAAGAAAGGAATGGCCATGACAACATCCTCAAAAAAGTTAAGGCAGGGATCAGTGTATCTCATTAATACAAACAGGACCTCCTCTCTCCCCACTTCTCCGAGAGACACGTGGTGTGCATAAAGTTTTGTTTTATAGGCTGAAAATTATGTTTTAAAAAAAGTTAAGCTTTTCCTCTCACTGTTGATACCTACTGAACAGACAGTAAAACTGTGAAACTAGCATATAAACATCAGTTACCCTTGTTTTAATCAATAAACAAGATTAATTAATCCACCTGAGCAAACACAGGGTGGATCAGGGTCTGCTTTCAGCGTTGAACAGAAAGAGCAATCTGCAGTAATTCCATGTACCTGCACCCTTGGCTAGTTTAGAACAGCTTTAAGCTCCAAACTTCACAACAAAACTAAAAGCAAGAGAGAAACAAGCAGTTATAATGGAAGTCACTTCATTAAAAGCCAGTTTTCATCCAAAAAATGAATCCAAATTTCTCTAGAAATGCAAAGAAATAACAAAAAGCAGAGGGGTGGATTTAATACTTCTCTTTTTAAAAATCACTCCACAATGCCTTTCTAATGGCTTAAAAGTAAGGTCAGTATAACTGTCACCACAAAATGTCTCTAGGTCACATTTTCAAAGAGTAATCACTACTTTGTCACACTTGCAAGACAACTATTTCCCAACATGTGATGAATTCAAATGTAGTGTCAGCTAATGGGGGGGCTGCTGGGATATTGCTCAGACCTAAGGTCATACCATGAATAGATGAGTTCAGGCACAGGAGAATAATAAGTGAGGTTAATTCATTTAGGCTCCAAAAAGAATAATCAGGAATGGAAAAGGGAGAAGTGATGTTCCATCCTGCCTTCCTCACCCCCCAGTTCAGGTGATAAAACATTCCCCAGGACTTCATTCCAACGAGTTTCCTCAGCAGTGAAGGTCTTAACAACCTGTGGATAGAGCAGGGCTGAGTGTCTGGGTTGAGCTGCTCCCCAGTGTGGGACAGGTCAGACACCTGCTCCCTTGGGAAGAACCACAGCTAAGGACATCGCTCTGGGGACCTCCCACATCTTCTCAGGATGCCTGAGCAATGTATGACCTGAACAGAACAGTGACAAAAACACTGGTGTGTTGGATATGATGTTATATTGACTCCCTTATTACTACTGTAATAGTCAAGCAATTTGGGGGTGGTTTTGATTTTTCATTTTCCTTGCTACAATTAAAAACATTACCTAAGCAAAAATGCCAGCTGTGGTGAAGAATAAAGACTCAGCTGAAAGGATTTCTAGAAAGAGAAGGCAGGTTTCTGCAAGCACTGTAAATCACGCTAAGCTACACAAAATATCCCTAAAACTAAGGGTTAATGTAAACGAGAATATATAGAATCATCTTCCTATTCCTCTCTTTCCTGAATCCTTTCAAGATTTCATAATCCCTTCCCTCCTCCTGACCCCCTCCCAACTCCCTTCCTCCCCATACAAGTATATGCTCAACCCTGGAAAATAGTTTAGCTGAAATCCTTATACTTTTGTTGAGTCCTGGCATTCTTTGAGACAGCTGTATTTATACCCAGTGCTGATGGGTAGTCATGCTGGAAGCAATTAGCTTTTATGCTTTTTCAATATCCCCTTTCAAAAACTTTGAGATCCCACACTGCTATTGATTTAGATGTAGAGAAGCTCAGCAACAAGGGAAAAAAAAAAAAAAAGAGTTCATCCATATGCTGAGCTCCTTTAGTCTAATTCAAATTCAGCAACTTCAGCTCCCCAGCACTAACACACCCCTCCGCAGACACGTTCCCAACCCATCAGTTAAAATGCTCAAAGGCCTTGAAAACCATCACCACAACACTCAATGCCAGCAGTTTCTAGCACTGCTGGGGCCAGGAAGGGTTCAACCAGCCAGCAGCCCCATCCCTCCTTCAGATCAACAGGGTGCATTTCAGCATCTCTGTTCAGTGTAACAGCACTTTCAGGGGTGCCTTTTATTTTTTTCTAAGAGAAAATCTGTCACTACTGGACTACTTAAAGAAAAAAAATTAAAATAAAATAAATTGAAAGAAAAACATGGTATGATAAGACAGTAGTTAAATGTATACTGATGGAAGTAATTGCATCCATTCCCCTGTCAAAAAGTCGTGTATTGTATTTCTAATATGTGCTGATAAGTGCATTCACAACATGATTAACTGCCTCCAGACAAGAATGGCTATTATGTTTAACAGACTGATTAGCAAGTGACAGAGCTGCAAAACTGTACTCCTAGTAAATTGGCTGCTTTTAAATTACAGCAGCTTTTTTATGGTTCCATTTTTAAAATGCAATGGTTTGTTACACATAGGCAATGTAATTCCTATCTGACAATAAGTAGTAGAGGATACTGAGCTTTTAACTTTTAATCTTCAGATCTCAATTAAAACATTATTCATCTGCTTTTTAATTACAGTGAAATCTGCACCATACATGAGGCTTATCAGGCAACATCCTGTCTCCAGTGTTTCTCAAAAACTATCCTTAAAAACAGGACAGTGATTTTAGTCCACCTCTTTTAGAAGTCCTACCTTATTTAAGTCACCATTTTGGCTGGTTCTGCAAGCAGTCAGCTAAGTCAGGATTTACTGTATTCTTCCCAATGTTTGATTAATTCCCTCTTCCTACTGTACAGCTGTGGGCACTTTTCCCATGGACTTTCACGGTGACCTCAGAGCAAGACAAAGGGCAGAAGTGCCCGGTCTGTGCCACCAACAGCCCCACTCACCTCCTGGCACAGAAATCAAAGCAGAGATCTCAAATCTGACTTCAGCTCAGACTTGCTATGGCGTAAGGCTCACCTCCAGGACTGCTTACACCTCAAGTGAAACAAGTTCCTCACTAATTCCCTGTAGGATTTAGGCAGTTTCTTGCAGTGCTTCTGAAAATCCTACCATCAAATGTGTGTTTCTGGTTTTGTTAATTGCTCTTATTTTTATAGCTGTAACATACGAGAGCACCAGTCCTGGATTTGGGCCCTCTGTGTATTTCATACTAACACAGCTATAAAGGCAGCCCTGACCCCAGAGAGCTTGCAGTGCATGAGACAGAGATAGAAAAGAGATGCAACAACCTGCACCAATTTAAATTCATACAGAAAGCACAAACCCTTTAAGAACAAATTTATCTAGAGACTTTCAAGCTCAATGACATCATGTACTTCAAACCAGCTTATTTATACCATAAAGCTCAGTAAAACTTGTAAGGAGATAGAATAAATCAATTTGCTCTATCACAAAACTTCATCTGATACAATACTGATGGCCCTGCTACCATGGTTAAAAATAACCTACACATTTTTAAAATCAGCTCAAGGCATTTATCAAATTAGGAAACTCGTGGAGGACGATGTTGTCTAGCTTGTATATGGTAATGGGAACATCCAGGCAGCAGTTTGGTGCTTTTATTAATCTCATCTCACGTGTTTATAATTTTATTCTGGACAGTCAGCTGAACTGGGATAATTCAGTTTCCCAAATAATTTATCTTTGCTAAATAGCAGGACAGAACGCCTTGAAATTGTTTATTGAATGTAGATAACGGGGGGAGGAGGGTGGGAAATCATCCAAAGGGCAACCTCATTGTAGAACAGAACATAAAACACTTCACTTACAAAACCACTGTAGAGCAAACCTGGCATCCTGGCTGAGCAGTCCAACATTTCATGCTGGATAAAAGAGGATGATGGAAATTAACAGACCCTGAGAAGTAAACCCTATAGTAAATTAATCACTGGGGAGATGGCACCATAGAATCAGACCTATAGATCCTGGCATCCTCCTGCATGGTCCTCAACCAGTCAGCTTGTGTTTCCCAGCTAATCTGCACCAGGCAGGAAGACAGAATGCAAAACAGTCCACAGCCCTGCAAATAATACTGTTTGAAGACTGAAAGTCATTTGTTTCTCAGCTTTCATCACTCTTGTTCTCACATTCCACCCACAAGGGAAAATTAGGTGTTGACGTTTGCTGAGATTGTATTTACTAAAAGCTTTACTGCAAGAAGGATCTCTGTCCAGCCTTTCCTACTGGAAGGAAAACCATGATGCCCCAGCACCTCTGGAGAGAAGGGACATAAGCCAGCATCAACAGCACCAAATGCATATGCCCAAAGAGGCAGGATGGTTCTTCTAAGCTGGAAGGGAATTCCAGTTCCTTTGGAATCCCTGCAAAACAAGGAGGAAGAGCTTCTGTCCTGAGCAGGTTTTAATTTTTTTTTAAGCAAGTATAATAAGCTCCTGGGTCAGCCAGAGTCTCAACATCCACTAACTACATTTTTTCACCATAATGAGCTCCCTAAAAAAGACCAAAAGCCTTTCTAAATCAAGTAAAGCCAGATCTCATCACAATAAACTTTGAATATGTAACTTACTAAACAGGGAAAACTCAAAGCAACTGCTAAAACAGAAGAAAAATAAAAAGTCTCATATCCAGCTGTTCCCCCAGATCATGGTGTCACTGCAAGCAGGTCCTCTACACTTGGTCCCAGCTAACCTAGAGACTTCCTGAGACGCAGCAAAACCTGTCCCACTCCTGGCAACCCCAGGCAGCTCCCTCCATGTCCTCCCACAGCTGGTTGGCTGCTCCCGCTCCCCTGTGCCTCTTTGCACCAGCCACCAGTGACATTGCTCCATGTCATGGCCAATCCACACTGCCACATCCTCCTTCCCTGGCAGGTTTTCTGCAAGGCAGGCTCAAATCTCACTGCCAGCTCCCTGTGCTGATCCCTCCTTACTGGATGATTATGACAGCTTTCCTGTTCAGGTGCCAGGTCCTTGTAACATCTCTTGAAGTCTAAACATTGACCAAAGTAAGATCTACTAGTTAATTGACCAAGAAGTACCTAGGAGATTACTCCTTTGAGTAAGATGCTCAATATACAGGGCAGGACCACACAGGAAGTTTAACTTTCTGAAGCCCACGTGAGCTTTACAGCTGTTTTCAGCAGGCAGAAGACAAAGATCTATTTGCATCTAAACCTAATCTTTTTTCCTGAAGAGGACCATAAGTTTTAAAAAGTAAAAATCAAAATATAATAAATTCTGGATACAATATCAAGTCCAAAGTCTGCCTTTACAAGAGAAATTCAAGAAAAATGAGATACCATTGAAATTCATTAGACGTACACTTTAGACTTATTGCTTATTAAAATATATATTAGCTGTTCAATACTACTCAATTTATCAGCTGCACCATGCCCATATTTTGTTTTCAAGAGGATTACAAAACCACATCTAATTATATGAATGCTTCTGCAGGTTATAATTGAAAATCAGATCAGTTGATAAATTGCTTTGATAAAGATTCAAATATGTCCTAGGAAGAAGGCGACATCCTTTTTGCTCTTTCTCCTTTGCAGTGGCTTTAGAAACACAGAGAAATTGCTTCTCTTCTGTTCTTGCTCATTTAAAGTTCACCTCTGTCCCCTGAGATACCCACTGTTCCTCTCCAACTTGCTTCCCTGGCCTCTCCCCTCCAGTTCCCCTTTTGTTGCCATTTGGCAGCCAGCTGATGCCAACCCCATCTTGTCGTTCCCACTCTGGCACCTCTTTGCTGCTCCAGCAGCACCACCAGGTCCTCTTGGCTTGGCCCTTTTTGCCACCCTCCATAATGTCATTTATAACCAGCATTACCAAATTGCAGCTTTCTGAAACACTCAAGTGACCATCAGCCAGAGTACAGAGGATTCTAACCACCACCAAGAAGTACAAGAAACTGCATAAGCCAGACAGGGTGAAGAATCTACAGTGATCCTAAATATTGCATCAGAATGTAGGGTAATTTTTATTAGTGCAATTAACGCTGACAATAAAACATGAAAAACTAGTTTTTTACCAGCTCTGTGAAGCTGTTTACAGCAGCTAAATCTCATCCTATGGGTCAAATGTAGCTTTTAACAGAGAAATGGTCAGAAGAGAAGGAGGGGTGTTTGCTTTTTGTTTGGTTTTTTTAATAAGTCAATTTTAAAAAATTACGTTGGAAAGACAAAAAAAGCTCAAGGGTATTTTCCTCTGTTCAAAAGCTGAATATTGAAACTTGGTTACATGAGAAAAGCAACCTCTACCATATTTCTCACAACATGGTATTAAACAGCCTTCTTATGTTTCCAAGTTATATTTGGTTTTAAATTGCTTTTGACACAGGAACGTCAGGTTAATGAGTTTTATCCTGTTTGGCTGGAGGCACTGAAGCAGACATCACCTGTACCTAAGTCTGCTTCTTTTAAAGAACAAAGTAATGCCATATTATTTATTTTGGGGTGAAACAATGACAACTTCGGCATAGGACTTCGGAAAGTCTGGCAATCCCAAAATACCAAAACATCAGAGGAGAGGGGAAGAATTCTTGAAAAGAATGAAAGGTTTCAAAAATTAAGGGAAATTTTTTTAAAGTGAAGAATCAGAGTTGGGGGGGGAATCAGTACTTTGAAAGTTAAAATGCAAATGTTCCACAGAAACTACAAAGCTGAAGTAGAAAGCTAAAGGTTTTTTTTCCCCTTCAACAATACTTTAAGTCACATTGGTTTTAAACTGTCTTTAATACTGGTCTGTAAAAAACATTTGCATTTTGCTGTGTGTCTGAGAACACAGAGGTCTTCATGGAACCAGTCTAAGGTTGAAGCTTCATTTTCTTGGAGTCCCCTCTCCTCATTTTTTAATTTGTCTCCTAGACTTCTCTATCAACTTCCCTCAACCAAGTATTTCCTGAGAGTGAAAAGCAGCACATTGTGAGCTACAATGTTGAATTGGGGGGCATCTCACCAAAGGGCACTTTCAATTCCCCAAGAACAACCCCCGTCCAAGCTTTACTTTTAGAAGAAAACAGGGGTCCATGTTTGATACAACAGCCAACATGTGTTTGGGAAACAAGAGTTTCATCTCCAGGTCAGCCCCCATGAGCTCCAGACAAGAGTTCCCTGGCCAGATCCCCGCCCAGGTCCTGGACATGGAAGCAGAGGTGGCACAGAAAAGACAAAATGGGCAAGGACCACGTCTTTTCTCACCTCCATTTCAAGTCTTATTTACCAAGCACCCAAAGCTTGACTGGAGACCTCCTTCCAGACATGGAAAACTCACAACAGGAAAAAACTGGGAAAAGATCCATCACACAAATGTCAGGCAAATAACCCAACAGGCCACCATGTTTCTTTGGAGATCTGCAAGCAGCCAAGAGATGACAATACTCTCATTAAAACAGCAAGCTGCAAAATGCATCCAAAAGGCTTCCCCCTTCCCATCCAGCCCCTGCTCAGACACTAGGCAATGAAGTAAACATTGAGTTGCACTGGGAGTTTTTTGCATAAAGAAAATACAAATAAGGAGGCATTCCTAAGAACTTTTTTTTCTTTTAATTTAAAATTGAGAGGACCATATGAATAAAAGGGGTGGTGTCTGAGGCAAAAGGACTGATGGTTCTGCTCACAGAGGGCACACAGAAACGAGGCTTTTTACAAGCCTTTTATTTTACTTAGGGTTTTTTAAATTTACTCTTCTTTCTCTCTTCACTCATCTATTCATCTACCCATTGGAATACTGAAAATTCAAGTTCTTTTTATTCCAATTCATATTCAAATTGAAACACAGACAAGCACACAGCACAGCTTTCAGCTTAAAAGTTTGAAGAGTTTTGTTGTGGGTTTGGGGGGCTTGCTTTTTTTTTTAAGTGTATAACAAGCCAATTATAGAGGTTGAATCAGTACCTTTTGGATGAATACACAGGAAATGAGAGGAACATGGCAGTGGTGACACATCTTTCAGCCTGAACTCCCTGGAACGTGTGGTGTATGCTATTATTTTATGTATAATGAGTAACTTGTAATGTGTTTATCTCATCAAGAAAACCACTTTTCCCCTCACTTTTGCATTCCCTGGGTAGTTAATGAAGTGGTTTTGCTTTTGATGAAGGGAAATGCATAAATAATCTCTTCAAAACAATTCCTGTGCTTTGGTCATGGTCTGTATAGATGGGCTCGTGTCCTTAGCTGCCCATTACAAAAAACTAAGGCCACCTGCTTTCAAAGGCCAGTGGGTACAGGAGATGTTCCCTAAAGCTGAATCATTAGGTAAGTCCTGGTGCTATTCTCATCCTTTATGTGGAGTCCTCACCCAGTTATATCCTCCAAGATCCCACTTATACAACAAAGCAGGTCTGGTCCGGCTGAGGCAGCCCTTGTGCCACACAAACATCTCCCATCAGGAGAGCTTCTCACCACACTTACCCACCATGCAACATGTTCGGAGAATGTCACATATTCTGGGTGTGAAAAGCTTTTCAAGAAGGGTTTCAGTCTGAGCCACAAAAAGCACTGGCACTGGCCACGAAACAAGGTGACTGCTGCATACTGTAAGAAAACTCACAGTAACTCACTTGCACACAAATCTACAGACTGAAGTAATCTGTGAAAGCTACTTGGCAAATCGTTTCAAATGTTAAATAATATGGGCAAATCACAAACAGCCTGTGAATAATTCAAAATGAGGAGAAGCAAAACAAAGCTTTTGCTACATATCCATCCAGCTCAAGATATTAGGTAGAATAACTCACTGTTATGTTTTGGTTTGTCACCTGTTATGGTACAGCACAGAGCAAGAATCTTTGCTGAGGAATGAATGTATCCTATTTAGAGTTCCATTCAGCAATGATTTTATATGGTTTACAGGTATAGGTCACGGGTGAAATATAGACATGATCTCTGTTGCTTAAAATATAGATCTCTATAAACTGTCCTATAAAACAGGTACTTTTTGGAAAACTGCTCCTTTTTTAAAAAAATTGAAAAAATAGACACATGCTTGTTACTCAGCTGAAATAAAGACACTTCGGAAGACTGTGAAGTGACACAAATTGAAATTATAAGAAAATATAAACTGTAAGGACATTTCCTGTATAATTATTTAATTAGAAGACCCTTAACAATCTCAGTTTTTAAACTCACTTTTAAAAAACTAGTTCAGTTCCTGGGAAAAAAAATAGGACTGGTTTTAGAGTAGTGAGATATTTTAGGATGCCTCTTGCTTTTTATCTATTAAAAATGTGTAATATTAAATATACAATATTAAATTGGGAGTAAATGCAAACATTAGTCAGGGCAAAGAATCAGGGAAAAAAACACCTAAGAGATTATATATCTAGGCACTAAATAACCATAATGAAAATAAAGTGGCA
Organism: Apus apus; assembly: GCF_020740795.1. NCBI lineage: Eukaryota > Metazoa > Chordata > Aves > Apodiformes > Apodidae > Apus > Apus apus. The sequence continues at coordinate 10,713,368 of NC_067297.1, forward strand.
CATCTTAGGAAGACCTGTAAAAAATATGCTACAATAATGCCAAGAGGTTTGGGGAGTAACAAAACTAAAGGAGGTTCAGAGTTGGATCTAACTAGGACTTTTTGAGACACTGTTTGACATTGGCTTTTCATAATGGTTTTCCTTGGTGGGTTCTCTGGCATCCAACAGGCACAGAGGTGATGCTGTGGCTTTTCTATCAGAAGGAACCCTAATAGACTCTAGTCTATAATTGTATCTACCTTCAATTTGTTTTAACCTTTCTTCAACAGGACCGTAAAAACTTCACCATGTCACCTCCTGAAGCATGCACACAATGCCATGGAGAAAACGGCCTGCTCTGGCCTGCTGGCTCCCTACTGAGAATGATGCATACGGCCTCTGTGGGTTGCAGTGAAGCCCTTCCTGTTGCAAGTGCAGCTACACAGTAATGCTAAGCCTGAAGCCCATGTCAGAACATCTGCAGTCTGGCACCACCACACGTGGTGACTGCCAATTTGAGATTTTCATGGATGATAGTGTTCGGCAATACGAGTGACCATCTGTTTTCCTTTTCCTCCTCCTTCTCTTCTTCCTTCTCTTTTGCCTCTACTTAACTCAGTCTTAAGTGACCAAAGATATCGTGGAAGTGAAGGCAGATTAGAATTTGCAGTGGATGATACATCTGTGCGTTTAACTCCCAAGGAAAATAAGATAATAAAATTGCAGTAAGACTCTGAAAGAGGGTGTAACGTAGAGAGTTACTGGGGAAAATGGAGCAGCTTGAAGTTAAAGTCAAGGCATGTGATTTGACAGACTGGGTGGCAGGGAAGACCCCACAGAGAGTGTATTGGAAAGAGGAATGGTGTGATTGCAATGTGCTGCAACCAAAACTAAAGGCAAGCCGGCCCCTGCTTATCTCTGCAGCAGCCTGCCATGCAGGGAGGTGAGCAGGGATGGAGATGAGCTGCTTCACTCAACTGCATTGCCTCTGCTTTTACATCAAGTGCTTTAAAGCAAGCCATCATTTTGAGGCTTTGCATTTCAATGCTTGCAGCCCCCATCTTCCCATGACAAAGTACAGAAAAGTTTCAACTTTCCTTCTAGGAATTTAGATTAACCAAGGCATGCCCACACCACCTCCAATTCTGTTTTACAATTAGACAGAAGCTTTGCCTTAGGAAAACTCAAATACCATGTCAGCAGTTTATCAGGTGGCTTCTAGCTAAGGGGTACATTAAAGGACAAGACCTGGTTCTGCAGCCAAATGGCCACATGCAGGACAATGAGACACTGAAAACAGGAAACACTGTGTGTTCCATCAGGTCACATCCCTGCCCAATCCCAGCTCATTTCACCATCTCAAAATAAATTAAGAAACAGGTAGTGCTGTGCAGAGGAAGGAATACAGATTATTCCTTTTACCTTAGGCCTGTCTTTGACATCAAATTTGTGCTGGTGTGACTGCTGTGGACAGGGGTCGAGTCAGACCATGGGCACATCTCTTTTCTCACTATGATCCCAGTGATCCCTGGGAGAGGATGTCTAAGGGAGAGTGTCAGGACAGGGCAAGAACACAGTGGCACAGACCCCAAGCACTCAGCCAGCAGCAGCCTGCAGCACATCACTGAATGGATTTTTCTTCTGCAAAGATGCCCCTTCCCTTTCTAAACATGTATGAACTTTTATCATCTACAACATCCTCTGGGAAGGACTTCCACAAGTTATGCAGTTGATGGAGCAGCACCTCCTCTCCTTTTGAACCTGCCAGCTGCTGGTTTCAAATAATGTCACCAATTCTTTTTTGGAAAAGACAGTGATTTCCCTATTCACCTGACATAATGTTAATTTCTTCAGACCTGACTCATTCTCACTGTCACAGGCATCTTCATGCTGGTGTATATATCCCTTTTCCTGCAGAAGAACACAGATGTTCCTTCCTAGAAGCTAATTTTTATCTTTTCTCTTAATTGAAACTACCTTCTGCATCCTTAGTTTTATAACTCAATGTCTCATATGTTGCTGGTAATGCACTTTATAGAAACTCAATTGAAGAGAGTAGGTAAATTTCTTTAAATAATAAATATTAGAAAGATATCCATTAAAAGCAATTGAAATGATAGTACTTGGAAATTAAATGGTCGAAAATGGTAACTGCTTTCAAATTTAGAAACCATTCTGAAGTCAATTGTTTCTGTGGCTGCAAAATATATATCATGTTATTTTTTGACATGGGAGCATTTCAGGCAGTCAGCCTGACAGCTTCAGCTAATTCAGCTCATGTCATTGGTGCTCATGTAAGGATGGAGAACTAAATGGCTCTTGCATCTAAGAAAACACACTGACTTTGACTTTCCTTACCAAGGACCCATCTATCAGCATGAGTGCATTTGGGTCTGCCAGCCAGGCCTCCAAGGAGCCACGATCTCAGTGAGGACCCATCTCAGTAGTGCCACCACTATCTGATCCCTATCAGTACTGCCACCATTGTCTTCTGCAGAAAAAGATTTTCTACATGTTCAAAAGCTAAAGCCCAACTGTGAAGATGATACAAAGCGCTGACTTGACAAACTAGCAACGTGTCTTGCAAAGAACTGGAGGATCCAAAAGGAAAGATGCCTGCTCCTGAAATAAGCTAATGTACTTTAAAAGAGCCAGATATCAGCACTCCCATAACGCAGCAGAAAAAAACCTGGACTAACAATGACTGCTAAATATTACGAAACCTGTAAGCCTTTCAATGAAGTGTAACAAGAAAGGAATTATGGTAGCTCAGCACAATATAACTTGAGAGGGAAGTGGATGTTCTGTTGTGATATAACATAAATGAATATAAATGAATTACACCCCTTTAACAGCTTCTCAACAATAATGTGTATTAAATGCTCAGAGAAATTCCTCCAGGCAGCAGTGATCAAATAAATACAAAATACTTTGATATTGAAAGGGCATGATCCTGTGTCAGGAAAGAGGTTTGACTTCCTTTTAACTCCAGCTTCACAGAGGCTGCATTGAGCACAGTAACATACACAGGACAGGTCAGACTCAGCACCCAGCCCCAAAGAGAAGTCTAAGGAGCAACCCAAAGCTCATCAACAGCAAGATCAAAGCAGTTCTCCTTCAGGGAGGGAGAAGTACTGTCAAGCCAGCATAGCTCCCCAGGCAGATAGGACTTGCTGGGAAGAGGGCACGAGGAGAAGAGCTCTTAAAGAGCCAAGGTCATTAATTCCTTGTGTTGGGCAGATGCTATTACACTGTGTCTTTGGTGAATGGAGTCAGTACCCTCCCTGCAGCTCTGATGGCTGCTGGAGCCCAGCTGCAGCAGTCAGGTGCAGGGGGAGGCAGGGATGAGTCACACACACCAGCCTGTGTGCTGGGGAGGTCTGGGAGTTAATCATTGGTTTAAGAGTTATTTGTGCACAAACAATCTCCCAAATTTTCTCTGCAGAAAAAATACAGCAAACTAGCCACAAGCTTTCAATTGACACATTCCTCTGCATTCCATATCCATATGAATGGGACAAAGTTGCACACCGAGTTGTATGCAGTTGATTCAAACCTTTGAGCCAGTAAAACACAAAGCAGCTGTCTGGTTTTCTTCTGGGATGCAAACAATTCTTCCTCTGAGAAGTATCACATCATGTGAACCTCACACCTTGACTGAAGGTCCCCTACCAAGTCAGCAATCAAGAACAATGTTGCTAGGAGGTTCACAAGAGGTTGGCAGCTATTCAGTCAAAGGAAGGCCTGTTTAGTGGGCTTATATTACTTAAAACTTGCTATTGGTTTCACTTAAAGGCAAAACACAAAGCAAACATTGGGGATGTGAGCCTGAGCAAAGCCAAAAAAATGTTTGCACGTGTTAAAAATATATCTACGAAACTACTGAGTTTTAAATAGATCTCCTTAGGAGCTGGTAACAGCATGTTCAGTGGCTGAAATGCCTTTAACAAAGTAGTGACAACCATACCTCAGATGCCTGGTCTGTGAGAGAGAACCCATCAACATCCTCAATAACATGGGAATGACTGTGACAGGGCACTGCCAGTCTCCTTGGCAGGGCTGGCTGCCTGCCTCCAGCCTGTACAATAGCAGGCACTCCCAAGGCAGTCAAAAAAAAAACAAATAAAAACATGAGTGCCAACTGGTAGCAGACCATCAGAAGTGGGGATACTGCAACCAGTCCTCAGGGCAACAGAAAGGCATCTAACATGGTGTAACTTCTGCTTTCTGCTATGCATCACAGCATGCAAATGATGCCCCTCAGAGAGAGAACCAAGCTCACATCTGGAGAATTAGTCCAGTCTGTTAAGTTTAGGTCAACCTTTACAACACCTCTTGAGCATCAGCACTTCTTCATTTTAAGCCAGAACAAAACCCCTTTTTCTGCAAAGCTTCTGAAAAGCTGAAGTTCTGATGACTGCAATTCAGCCCCTGCTGATACTGGTCAGTGACAAGCTGTAATTTCTGTTTTCCTAGCAACACTACACCTTGCCTTTTCCCATTTGCCTGCTTTGTCTCCTTCCTTGCATCCTGCCTCACACCAAGTTCACAAAAGCCTAGCAGTAGGGTCTATATTTTTGTTTCTACAGCACCAGTTATTTATAATTCCTCACCTCTCCAAGGATTTGGAAGCACTATCTGCTGTAAATATTATTCCAATGATACATTTCTTTTTATTTTACCACCACAGTTCCCCTTCTCCTTTGTGACATCTTTTTCTGTTTTTTATTTTTCTTTTCAACTTCATTTATTTCTTAGATGTAATGTGTTTTTAAGAAAAAAAACACGAATCTTTATATTCTTTTAGATGAAAAGTCAGTCTTCTGCACTACAAACAGTAATTATTTCCTGTAGCATACACACAAACACATAATTCTTGTCATCAAATGCCTGACAGCATTGCAAATGTTCAGAAAAGTTTCTGTGTCTAATAAATGGGAAAAAATGCCACAGATTATTTTATATAACTTAAAAAGGTAAGTTATTTCAAAGAATCCCACCTCACACCTAGAGCAAAGAAATTGGCTGCCATATATTTAAATTAAATGCCCCATGGACTTTACTAGTTGGAAACTAGCAGAAGAGGATTTACTGAAAGCAGTTAATGGTCATACATGGGAAGTTTTAATTGATATTTATTAGAATTCGAGATTCAGGAAATAGAGGGCTGCAGATAATTTAGAATCAATTTTAACTGCAGTGCTCCAAGTTCTGACTGGCACATGTCACAAGTTGTGGAGGACTGGTATCACTGCAATCATCCTCAAACTGTCCTTCCTGATAGCATCAGTCCACAGGAACTTCACCTTCACTCTGCTCCAAGCAATAGTGACAATTTCAGCACTAAAAATTGGAATCACCTAACACGTCTTTGCTAGAAGGAAAGAGAGAACCTCTCCAACTTATAAGATAGTCAATAAAACTAGCTTTTCTGTTCACCTCAGGACCGAGGAACAAACTGGCAGAGCTGAAGACCACGGCAAGGCACATGGCTAGCTATTGCCTATCTCTGCCATCAGGGTATGCTGAGCCCTAAAGCAGATGGATAGAGAAATCAATACCTAAACGTGCTCCAAGAATTGCACCAACTCCCAGCCCAGCACCAAATGTTGGGTGGCTGCTCTAAGCTGACAGGGTGGCAGGGCTGGCCTGCTACAGGCCTGTAACACCAGGAGATGTAACAGCTTCACCGCCTCCCTCAGCGCTCCCATGCTGCCTCAGCCTCCCAGTGCCTCTGCCTCTCGTAGGGTTTTGGCCTCCTTAAATATAAATAGCTTTAACTATCTGTGATACTCATATTTCTTTTTAAAGCCTTTCTACTACTTTTGTCATTCCTATGCTGACAAAAATCATCCCAGGACTCCTTGCAATGCAAGGGCAAAGGGCAAGCACCCGCCCAGAGCACCAGCACAGCACCATGTGCCCTGGATCCCAGATTCCATGATTCCTCCTCCATCCTCATTACAGGACTAAACTGCTTTATCTTGCAGCTGCCACCACTTGTCTCTGGTTCCAAACAAAAAACACATTTGAGGCCCCCTCCCAGCAAAGCACAGGGACAGAGCTGGGCTCTTTACAGATTCAACTCCACCATCCTCGAGTGCCAGGGAGATAAATATATGGTATTTAAGAGGCATGGGACATAAATTCTGGCTTGGTTTAGAACCCTGTGGGCACTAAAGTGCTCTGCTCATTAAAACATAAATTATCATCTGAGTATAGCTGATGAGAGGCTAGTACTAATAGGAAGTGGTACTAAATCAGAATTATAGGAATGCTCTGGCTGTGGGAATTTACTCTCCTCCCTAGTGAGCCTCAAGATGGCAGATGAAAATTAAGGCTAGTTTGTATGGGAGCTCAGAAGTAAATTGTTACCCTCCCAGTTACATCCTTATCAATAAAATATCTTCCTAATCCCACCAGTGATTATTTTACACCACCTGTCAGTCCCAAACCTCCAATTCTTTACAAAAAGAAGAAATCTAATCTTAAAATCAACCTCTGAATAAGGCAGCAGCAGCACAGTCGGACAGTTGGACAGTCGGACAGTGTGATGGAAGATGGATGGACAATCCTCAGGACCAGGAAAGGGTACAGCCAAAATCAGCTTTAGAGGGAGGCCTGCTCTCCTGCCATCTCACTGAGAAACGTTTCCTGATCCAGGAATAACTTCTATTTTTCCCCCAGATCAATTATTAACTCTTCTTCTGGGAATTAGGAAAAAGTCATTACGAGTATAAGGTGCTCAGAGAGATCAAAACTGACAAGTTATTTATGATCTCCAGATAAATCAGCACATTCAGATAAACTTTCTGTTTGCCAGCAATATTTTCTGCAACTCCTGAATTTACCCTTTTCTCCAGATGCTCATTTCCTAAGCAATACTAACTGGCCTCTCTTATTTATAGTCCATCCATGCTATTTGCTCTCCATTCCACAAGAGAGCTAAAAGACACTATTGAGATGCAGCTTCTGGAGAATGGCTGTGCACTAGCTCATGCCTACAAAGTGTTATAAGTGTCATGGAGATTGCCCTCTGCTTCCATTTCTACAGTCTGTAACACCTGCTTGCTTCTGGATGGATGTCCTGGGGCATTACTGAGAAAACAGGTTTCTCAACATGGATGTATGTGGGTTTTTTAAATGATGATTGAAAGCCTAAAGGAATTGAATGTCAATGTTTAGGAACAGACAATAGACAATAGCAATGGGTTCCTAGCACCCATAGCTGCTCTGAACAACTTCGGAAGAATCCTTTTAATACTAGGTTTGGCTTCTTGCACTACTCACACTACATAACTAAAGTTACTTAAACTCTGCTGGAGATTTATATAGAGCAGAATGTCCACAAGCTAAAGCAGATTACAATGGCTGCCTTTCCCCCAACACAGTCATGTCCTACTGTCCATTCTAACTAAAGTGGAAAATCAGTTCTGCATTGAAACAGCAGGCCTTTGTGATATACAACACAATTGGACTGTGTTTCCATGCCATCTGAACTAAATAAGAGTCGAACTGTTACACAAATTCCAAGGTGCCCACTGATTTAAGATGTGGGTTTTATTTATTAGAAAAGACACTTGCATACTCTGGGAAGCAGTTATTTGCTGGCTTTAAATCATCTGCCCAGGAACAACTAAAGAAACCTTGCAAATATATCAAGGGATTTAGGATTGAATATGGAAAGACAGGATTGAGTACACCAAGAGAACATGAGTGAGGATAGGCTTAAAATCCAGGGGTGCAGAAAGCAACTTTTTTTTGAATGGGAAAGCGATCTTGCCACCAGTGCTTCTACTAACACTGCAAAAAGATACTTTTTATTTCAGTGCAGGCCATGCTACAGGAATCACACCGTCTTGTAGGCTGTGAGGATGCTGGATATTTGGGAGTTTTCAGAGACCCTAACAGTTACTGAAGGACCAGCTGAAGTTCAAGCTAGTCAGGGTTTCCTATCTCAGAGATCCTCCCATTTTGACATGTCTTTCACATAGGGTTTGGGACAAAAGCCTTACATTTCCTTGGACCTGCAGCTCAAGGCATATCTTGAAAACACAGTCAGCAGGGGTGAGAGCCAGAGGAGCTATACAGTTCTCCTGCCTCTGTGGCTGCCAGAGGATTTGGGCTACAGACTCGGCCCCTTCTCAAAAGGGACAACCCTGAGAAACATCCAAGGGATTTTTCATTCCAGTGACCAAACCAAAACTACCTTCTTGTTGGTTTCATAATGCCCCAAAGCAGTAACACTCTGAAATGGAAAGCCTTAATATAATTTCCTCTGTCTCAATACAATGTTCTCCCCAGAGCTTCACAAGCTCCTCTACTGCCTGTTGGTCAGAATGGTGAGAATGGAGCTGGCCCCAGTGCCCAAGCTGAGCAATGGCTGTATCTGACGCCTGGTCTCATCGTGCTGCACAGTCATATTTGCCTACAACATTATGCAAATCGTGCCAGCTACACCAAGATAATAGGAAAGGGAAATGTTATTAAATTCCAAAGAGTACAAAGTATGCCTAGCCCAGATATCATTTCCTTGTCATTAATTTGTACTCAACACTTCATAAACTTTCACTGTGAAGAATGCATTTGAAATTTGAAGAAATTCTGAAATTCAGCAACATCCAATGATCATTCTCAGTGTGTACTTTGCATGAGAGAGAAGTTGTCTCCGCTGTTGTGAAGTGGTAACCCATATGTTCCTCACATTAGGAAGATATTCAGTGTATGCCCTTGGCAAATAACAGTTTATGGAGCAACTGAAACAAATGCCAACACCCAAAGATGAGACATATTTCTGTTAAAATAATTTTTTTTAAAGGCTTTCTTAAAAAAACCAACACCCATAACAAGAAGTAGCTATTTACAGTAAATTAAAAAGATATCTATCAAATCTCACTTATGGTAATACAAAACTATTCCTGAACTTTAATTATTATGATGAACTGGTCTCCTGTGGCTTGTTCATTTCACGCAGCTAAAAAAAAAATGTTAACGGTCTTCTAATTATGTCAGTTTTCTATGTAAAAAAACCAACTCAGCTGGCTTGCATTTATTACTCTGTCTAGGGAAGCTATGGATCATCTTGCTATTCACTTAATGCTTTTAATTTACATATCAGAAATACTAGTAAGTGTGGTGTTATTAGATCATATTCCCTTTCACTTCCAACTGAAGAAAATGGTCCATTCTGTTTAGCTGCCACAATTAAATTATTTTCCTGTGGCATGTATTTGATAAGGGCTTTTATCAGAAATTTGACTGTATTAAACTTAATAGGACATCTCTCATTAAAGCAAAAAGCAAAAAGAAAATATGGCTAATTAAAATCAAACAATGGCTTTGCCCCCCACCCAGCCCCATTTTGGTTTCATTAGCATATTTAATAGAGGAGATAACTTTGCCTTTCACTTGAACAAGAGCCACAATCTGAAGGTCTGGATTTGTTTAAAATTCAAGAGATTATTTCAATAGCACTCGAAGAGTGGCAGTGCTCCATCTGGAGATGGCCAAAGCAAAAATGGCAAAGAGGCTAGATTCAGCACATTTTGCATTGGTTTGACATTAATTTTTTGTGGTACTTTCAGCACAGAATCATTAAGTTTGGAAAGGACTTTAAAGATCATCAAGTTCCAACCCCCCTGCCATGAGCAGGGAACCCTACCACTAGACCAGGTTGCACAAAACCTCATCCAACCTGGCCTTAAAAACATCCAGGGATGGGGCATCAACAACCTCCCTGGGCAACCCATTCCAGTTCCTCACCACCTTTATAGTGAAGAATTTCTTCCTTATATCTAATCTAAATCTCCCTTCTCTCAGTTTAAAACCATTACCCCATTACAATTACACCTGTCACTATCTTCTCTGATGAGAAGCCCCTCCCCAGCTTTCCTGTAGCCCCTTTCAAGTACTGCAAGACTGCTATAAGGTCTCCCTGGAGCCTTCTCTTCTCCAGGCTGAACAGCCCCAACTCTCTCAGCCTGTCTTCATAGCAGAGGTGGTACAACTACCACTCCCAAATCCTTCTCCTCAGGGCTGCTCTCCAGCCATTCTTCCCCCAGCCTGTATCTGTGCCTGGGGTTGTGCTGACCCAGATGCAGGACCCTGCACTTGGCCTTGTTGAACTTCATGAGGTTGCTACTGGCCCACCTCTCCAGCCTGTCAAGGTCCCTCTGGATGGCAATAGTGTCCTATGTGTCCTGTGTTTCAGCTCAAAGCCAAAATGTCCATATGGCCACAGGAAAGAAAAAGAAGGGAGGGGGGAAGCAGAGTAAAGCCTTGAGTTGTGTCTGCTGGAAGGGAAGAGGTACTGTCAATACAGAAACTGGATTAACACCTCAGCAATGTAAACAAAGTTTGTCTTCCTGTTGTACAATACAGCTGCTGGGATTTTAATAGACACAGCACCAACAATTTCCTGGAACTCCTTCTTTTCTTTCCCCTTTGGGCCCCACCTCCTACACTGAGGAACCTCCAAGACCTGCTGGGATCACAGAATGCACGTTACAGATCTGAGCAGCCCACACACACCTAACAAAGGCAAAACAGCACACAGCCTTCAGCATGCTGCTTATATAAGGCAAAATTTTTCATGAAGCTGTTATCAGAGAATACACTTCATAAGCTGCTCATGTATTACACACAGAAGAGCTAAATAAAGAGGGTTGTCTTCAGTGCCAAGATCAGTTTTGGGGGAAGAACTTGGGTTTGAAGCCAAAACAGAACTAGGTTTGATTTTTTTTCTTCAAACAGCTGTTAAGCTATACTCTTCAAATACTAGGCCAAAATAATTATCAAAAAACTTTCAAAATGTAAGTGCACAGATCTCTGGGTATTTTTGCTTTCTAGGGCTGGCCCAAAAATAGTACCTTTCTAAACTGCAATCATCTGAGAGTCCCAGCATCAGGGATACTTAAAGCAGAACTGAAAATTACTGTGTTGGTTTCAGACCTGCATTTGGGCAGGAGAATAGCAGCAGCAGCCACACAAATGATTGCACAGAGGAAGCAATCTGCCAACCCCTGTGGAGAGTACCTAGAGCATATGTTCAGTGCAGCATGCAAACATCTTTGATTGTACCAGGCAGATCAACAATGCTCTGGCTACATGTCTTTAACAGTGGGAAGCAGGAGACTGTGGCATGAGCCTTCTCTAACTCTGCTGCTGCTGTCTAAGTTTGTTATATTTATACATTTTATGGATCATCACTTCTGCAGCTCGGAATGTACTGTGTGCTGGCCACAAGAAGGGGAAATGGTTGGGGCCTATTGTGGGGTCCTGGTGACAAACAGGCTGCTTTGGCTGCTTTAACTGCTTCTGCTGCAGTTTTCTTCACACTTCTCTGTTTGCTATTTGCATTTCCAGTCCTGCTGTTGCTTTTATCTGCTCCTGAGCTAGAGTGAATTCAGATGTCCCTTCTGCCTGCACAAGGTTTCCTTGTACACAACACTCAGCATTTCTTCAGGTAAACCTGACAGAAACACCAGTGCTCAATTTAATGCTGTGCCCTTATTGTCTTACCTGGATGGTTGCTACACTCAGTTCTGTGAAAATCAGGCTTGTGCACCTGTCAATATTGCTAATATAAACAACTGTGCAAAGAATCTATTTTTTTTATGTGACTAAATCTGAAGATCAAAAAAGTTGCAATATTTCTTCAGATCAACCAATATTAAAATTTTACATCATTCTTGGAAGATTAGAATTTTCTCATTTTGAAAGCCACAAGAAGAAAATTTTAAAAGAAAATAAGAGTTCAAAAGGATATTAAAAAAAAAACAAACAAAAAACCAAAACCAACAACAAAAAAAATCAAACCAAACCATCCATTCTTCTGAAGTCTAGAAAAAATAGAGTGAATGTTTTTCTTTATTTTTAATGTAAATTATGTAAATGTATAACTAATTTTGGTTGACACAAAATTTCACTTGTTTTAAGTGAACAAATAAATTTTTTGTCCAGTTCCACGAGAACTACAGATAATTGAGAATCGATGAGATGGTTTCAAAATAAAATGAACAAACCAAAAAAGCATGGTGACGAAATAAGAAAACTTCTTTCTTCTTTCTGGCTTCCCGTGTACCACAGCAGTTCCTCCCCAGAAAAAGAGCCTGCTATGCTCTTTCCATGCCAAATTTCACAACCACAATAGCAAAAACACAGTTATTTTGTGTCATTCACTTGCCTTTTGAAATAAAAATTCATTTCATAATCTTGAACAATCAATAGCTTCAGATAACTGATAAAACAATGAAAATTTTTATCTGCAAAATGTGATTACCCAAATCACACCCAGGACAGGATGTGGGGACTTAGAGCCACGTTTCTGAGGAGAAAACACCAACTTCCCTTGTAGCTCTAATTATTACAGTGTTATTTTTATCCCTGTCAGCAAAAATTAGTACTTAACCAGTCTTTTATTTCCTTTTCTTCCTGAGAGGAAACACCAGTTTTTCCTGGTGAACACAGCATCCCCTTTTTACCACTTACTCCATTTATTTTCTGAATCTTGGCAAGATACCAACCTAGTCTGTATAACCAGAGGCTACAACACTCCAACTGCCAGACACTAATATGTCTGGTTTAGTCACTCATCCACCCCCAAAATTGACAGTTTGAAGAATTACTAGCTCCCAATACATGAAACTTAACTAAGCCTGGACAGCTGTATCTGTGAACAACGTAGATTTCCATGTTAATGTTGCTCAGCACAAAGCACTTCAGGTTTTTTATCAGCTTCTCTGTGAAAAGCATTCAACTCTTTAGAGGTGTAAAGCAGGAAAAAGAAAGCACATTTTGCCTAATTATGACTTCACCCTGCATAGCTGAGATGAACAGCTTGCCCCAGCATCCATAACTAAAATGAAATGAACAGCCTGGCAGGTGGGAATTGCAGGCCCTAACCATAATCCCCCTCTCTGTTCCAACTGCTTCTCCAGTCCAACTTAAAATAACACCTATGAAAAAGGCAAAGAAATTGTTCTTCTGAGAGTAAGTCAAAAGCCTACAAAAATAAATCATAATAACAATAATAACAACAATAATAATAATATATTTTAAAATATTTAAAATAAGGACAAGGACCAGTCTTCACTCCCTCAGGCCCTACATCTCCCAGGCAGCCAACTTGATCAAGAAATGCAGATGTCCACCACCGCCAGGTTCTGCCCAACTGGTATCAGCTCTTGACCTGCAGTCTCCTGCTCCATTCACACACCACCCAGGCTTCATACTGTCCTAGTTTCAAAATTTGATAAGGGTATGGAAAAGCAAGAATGAGACACAACTGCATGAACTGAAGAACAGCACTGAATAGATTAATAAAAACAGATTCCTTCCTATCATAACAAAAGAAACTGTGGGACATGCAATTCAAATTAAAAGCAGCAGTATTTTAGAAATATTTTTATTGGCATGCAGTTTGATCTTAATTTATTCTAGTTTATTGGAGGAACTGGCTGGCTCAAGATACCACTTAGGTCAAGAATGTAGAGGAACTGGCTAATTTCTGCAGTTGGAAAGATTTTGCTCTCATTTTCACAAAACTATTTGCTGAGTCTTCCTCAGCAGGCTCGAACCATGACTTTGATCATGGTCAGTAAAAAGAGGCTCTCAGCTAAAACAGGGAATGTAGGAACAATCTCCTGTACAGTACAGACCATCAAAAATGGGGAACCACTTTTCAGGCTGCAACAATGCAGAGAGGCCCTGGGCTCCTAAGTGTTTGATAGCAATGAAAAAAGCAAGGTCAAAGAGGGAAAACCAAGAAACCAAAACAACCCTCTCCTTCCTCAAAAATAAACAGTACAGGATGGCAAATTGATGCAGGATAATCTGGAAGACTTTTCAGAGCACAGAAGAAGAAACAAGCAGAGCTTTCAGTACGAGAAGCCTGAAGGGAAAAAGAAGGAGCTAGAAATTATTGCAGAAAGGGAGGAAAGAATATAAATACCTTCAACAATTACATGGTGAAGGCAATACTAATAGCTGTGTGGCATCTTCCATCACAGAGTACAAAATTGTCACTATCTGAAATGGGACATTCTTGGACTGTCAGGGGGATACCAGCACCGAAGAAAATGTCTGCAGGATTGTAATTGTGGGGAGAAGGATCATCCCAGAGCAGGCGGGATAGACAAGCTAGAGAAAAGGCTAGAAAAGAGAAGGAATTAGTAACAACAGAGGCAGGATCTATTTTCTGGGACACTGCACAGCAATGACTAACACTATTCTTGTTCAGTTGAGGGAGCTGGGCCATTGACTTCAATAAAATAAAATTAGGCCCTAAAATTGTAATGAACTATTTATTAATTAGTATGCCCTAAATGTTCAGAGAAAGCTATTACTTAATGGGCATTCTTCTCCTCTCCAATCTTCTTTAAATGAAAGGATATGATTGGAACGATGATAGGATTGAGAAACACGGACTCTTGCCATCTGAGTATGCCCAGTTACAACCTTTTTTGCTTAAAGTTCATCAAAAGCCAGCACAAAAGGGATGTCAATGACACAAGAGCAGAGCCAAATGCATCTGGCTTTACTCAGTATAATTGTAGTATCAAGTGCTTTGTTGGGTTGTGTCTTTTGGAAACAAAAACAGTTCATTGTGATACTCTGGAAAGGTTCCTTCTCATCTGCATGAAAATAATTTTAAAAGGATGATTTAAAACAAAAGAAACATTATCCAATATTATAAGTAACCGTTAGCAAGGCTCATTAATGCAATGCACTGAAGCTACAGTCTCTGCAATTCTATTGCATAGCTAAACTACTGTAATTAAACCATAGTTCCTCTGTGTTATTTAGCAAAGTAAATAATTACACCATGCCCCTGAGGTTTATTGCTAATTTGGAACATCAGGCAGAAACCCTTGTCATTCCTAAGCCTCCATTTTATGGGAAAACATCCCTATAGTGCTGCCCTGTTACTGTGCTGAACGTCAAAGTGGCTGCTCTGACATTTTATCCTGTTGTGTTCCACATCCTGAATATCAGGCGTTACACAACCTATATACATGTGCATTTGTATCCAAGGCAGCCAGCAAAGCTTCAAACTTTGCAAGCAGGTCTTAAATAATCAACATGGTTTTGCTTCCCAGGCAGGGAAAGCTAGTGCTTCCCCTGTGTACTGAAAAGGGTCTGGATTCATTCACTTACTATACAGATGTCAAATCCAGCCTCACCAGTCTGGGAGTTGCAGCTTTCTGCTCCTAAGGAGGAAGATGGTTACTTTTGTTTTCATGCTCCTCCCAGTGGCAGAAAGCAAAGGCCTGTCTGCTGGCAACAAATTGAGAATTTTTTCCCTTCTCTTTGGCCCTGCCCAGAGTCCCTTTCACCTAAGTACAAGGAAGGACTCATCATGATGCTCTGCATACCCAGGATGAATCAGGGAAAAGGCTCTCTTACATGACCACAAATGTAATATTCCATTGCCTTGGAAAGCCTATGGCTGTATGTCAAATAGGTGATGAAATAAAGGCATCCAAGAAAGGAAAAACAGACTCAAGAAAGAAAGAAAGAAAAAGAAAACATCTTTCTGCAAGATACTGGCTTTCCCTCAGAGTCTACTCAGAGAGCAGTCCTGAGGAGAAGCACTTGAGGGTGGTAGTTTACGAGAAGCTGGACATGAGCTTCCAGTGAGCGCTGGAGCCAAGAGAGCCAGTTGTGTCCTGGGCTGCAATAACAGAAGTGTGGCCACCAGGGCCAGGGAGGGGATTCTGCCCCTCTACTCTGCTCTGGTGAGACCCCAGCTGGAATACAGTGTACAGTTCTGGTGCCCTCAGCACAAGAAAGATACAGACCTGTTGGAAAGGGTCCAGAGAAGGACCACCAAGATTATCAAAGGCCTGGAGCACCTCTGCTATGAAGACAGGCTGAGAGAGTTGGGGCTGTTCAGCCTGGAGAAGAGAAGGCTCCAGGGAGACCTTAGAGCACCTTCCAGTACTTGAAAGGGGCTACAGGAAAGCTGGGGAGGGGCTTTTCATCAGAGAAGATAGTGATAGGAGAAGAGGTAATGGTTTTATTCTGGAAGAGGGGAGATTTAGGTCAGACATCAGGAAGAAATTCTTCACCATGAAGGTAGGAAGGCACTGGAAGAGGTTGCCCAGGGAGGTTGTTGATGCCCCATCCCTGGAGGTTTTTAAGGCCAGGTTGGACAAGGTTTTGTGCAACCTGGTCTAGTGGTAGGGTTCCCTGCTCATGGCAGGGGGGTTGGAACTTGATGATCTTTAATGTCCCTTCCAACCTTAATGATTCTATGATTCTATAATTGCTAGCATTTAAATCAGTAGCTTGTATCTAGTTCCCCAGGACAAGAGACTACATTTCACTCCCTCACAACATATTCATAAGGAAAGTTTTTTAAGTTGGGTGTTTATGCATACATACATATAATAAAACACTGTATTTAAAACTCTGTATTTAGTCCAGTATGATTTGGAAACTGTCATGTTGGGGCAGAATCTCTGTTAGCAGTAAAATCTTTCATTGATTAGCTCAATACGACAACCAGAAGGAACACACATCAACATCACTCCCTGGGCTGCAGCTGAACTATGTCTATTTGTATCTGCTGTGTTTCTGGTCTGCTCTACTCTGCATTGCTCTGCTTCCTTGGGATGACAGCTGGATTGTCACAGTGTTCCCTATCTGTTATTAGAGCAGCTGCTTTTCAACCCAGCTAAGAGTGTACTTCCCTGGGGAGTGATAGGAACACATTACTGACCCTCTGTGCTGCTCTGGTAAAACTGAAATGCTTTGTAAGTACCCATCACATGCTCAAATATATATATATATATATATATATATATATGGTATGCAGAGGAGGTGAGAGACCCAAGCTATACATACAACTCAGCCCTTACAATTTCCATAATAAATCAACATCAAGAGCATTCTGAGTGGAGGAAACAGTAAAAGTTGTGAAATACACTTTGTAGATCAGAGATAGAAATGTGGATCAGAGTTTGCAAAGAATCTGAAGATCCTCCAAAATAAAAGATACTGAACTGTAAGATATTTTTATGATGTGTCATCATTTCTCAGGAAATACATTTTGAATTAGACATTCCAAAATAAGTAAAGAGTTTAAGAATTTATACTTTTTTGGGGTAGAGAAAATATTTTCACCTACAAACTCAAGTCACGCAGCAAACAGAAATACAATTCCTGCACAAGTAACATTAAAATCAGAAAAGCATAATACAAAATCTGTAGCTTTTTACAGCTGATGTAAATCTTAGTGGGTCCCTACAGCTCTGTGAAGCTAATTAGCAACATATATGACACTTGGCATCACTGGTTAAACTTGGAGCTCAGAGTCATTCTTGAACATCAAACTTTTTCCTCTAAAAGTAGTGTGCTGACTTTTAGTATCTTTACCTAAGCTGACAAATGCTGCAGTGCATTCCTCACACTTCCTTTCCACTTAAGTCAAGTCCTGTATCAGAGCATGATCCCACATTTCTCCCACTAAAGGCCTGATCCAAAAAACTAGAAATTAGTGGGAGCTTTCCCACCAGCTTTACTGGGGTTTGGATTAAGGCTCTCAGAAGACGAACATACACTGAGTTTGGATAAACTTACTCTTGCTATTTCATATCAGTACATCTTAGCAAAACTGGTAACATTCCTTTTCCAAACCTCTGGATGGATTCCCTTCTCTCTTTCTCTGGATTTTCCTCTCCCTTGCCATTTTGCCATTCTTTCTGTCTTTTAGGAGAAAAAAAAAAAAAAAAAAAAGCTACAGAGTAGGCAAAACTGGATGTCTGGACAGCTCCACACCAGCCTTGAGTTGAACTGACTGCACACATACTAATATATGCTACTCACAGCCTCTGACCCAGCTCTCACACTGCATTCCCACAAGACATTCACTTCTCCAGACAAGTCTTCA
Source organism: Apus apus (assembly GCF_020740795.1). Lineage (NCBI taxonomy): Eukaryota > Metazoa > Chordata > Aves > Apodiformes > Apodidae > Apus > Apus apus. The sequence goes on from NC_067297.1 coordinate 10,731,240, forward strand.
GCTCTGTCATTCAAATACTTCACACGTCGTTTGCCTGATTGGCCCTTATCAATCAGATTTATCTCATTAGTGCAGACATTTTGCTTTTACTGTCAATTTCTGACTTCATTTAAGTGAAAGAAAGACAAGGAGTTATATAAGGAAGGATTTGTCTTCAGCAGCTTTACAGACAGCAATCTCTCATCTTGATAGTTTTTAAGAGGTAGCTTTTTTCTTTTTTTTTTTTTCTTCTCTTTATCAAAGTACAATAAAGTAGGCTGACTGGATTGCAGTTTCAGTAACAGAAATCCCACTTCTCTTGCCTTTTTGGCTGATCTTTTTGAGCTTGTTACTACAATTTAAAAAAAAATATATAGATAGATTGTAAACATGGTCCTTAGAGACTACCCCCTTACCTCAGTCTCTTCAGAAGTCAACCAAACAACTCATTTACAGGCAAGCTCTTTTGCTAAGGAATTGAGATATGCATGATCTCACCACCCTCTCCCTCTCCCCCTTTCTAATCCCCACTTTAGCCCTGTGGAGGGAAGCTTCTTAGGTACCAGCAGGAGGAAGCAAGGCAGCAGAAGTTCACAAACCCTGCTATGTATAGGAAAGAACAGCATTCTCACAGGTGATGTGCACAACTGCAGCAATAGACTAGGAGCAGAAGACTCTCACTTGAACAACAAAAATTTAGTAGTCTCTGTCTCAGCCATAAAAAAGAAAATATCTTTAATAAGAAGCTTGTTCCTGGAGGCCTGCAGAATCTCTCCTTGCCTTTTATACCCTTCCTCTATATGCCAAGAGTCCAGATCCATTACCTTGACAACACTGTGCATCACTGTAATAGCATGAGTCAGACTCCCAATTGTTGTGTCCGTAACAGAAGCAGACCATCGATTGGCATGGAGCTCCTTGTTCCAGACTATGATTTCAGAGGGATACTTGCTTTATATCTTGTTGCTCTCTGCTTTGGGTCTTGCCAAACTTGCACATATACCAAAACTTGGCTTATGGTGTCATTTCAATGGGTTTGTCTGTTTCTGAACGATGGCTGCGATGTTCTGTTCCAGACTAAAAGCCAAAGCTGGACCAAAGGCTTGGAGTGGTGAAAGAAGGAATAAAGAGGGGATAAACCACCAGAACTGTACATCAGGTTTTCCATGGGAAAAACTACAGCTCCTAGCAGGTACTGATCCAAAGACAGGGATGGCTACTGACTAGCATGTGTTTGGCTGGCAAGCCAAGAAAGTAAGCAGGTTACAATAATGACAATAAGTAACCATCACCACAAGGACACAGCAGTACATCCTCTTTTGCAATATGCAGGAGAAAAGGGGTCAGATTCCTTGTGTTTCAGCTTCCTTTCCTTGTCAACATCCCCTGCATTTAGCTTCATTTACGGGTGAAAGACAGGAAAACACCTTGCTATGAATTTCTGGCAGAATGCTCAAACGCTGTATCAAAGAAGCACGTAGAAAAGCCCACTAACTCTAGTAGTAACTGGATTTCTCATCAGTGATGTGGGCTTTGCGTTGCCATTTAGGGTACCCATGGTTAACTGCTTTTTGCATGGTACCCATCACAGGCTTCATCAACATCCAGCACAAGGGAGAAAAGTACAAGACTCCCATTTCATCAGTCGTGTAAGCCACCGACTGTCAGGACAAATGCTTAGGTACTGAAAGAGGATTTCCCCACTTGGTCTTAGTAGATGTTAGGACATGACTAGAAGATGCAAACACCACTGAATATCAGTGACCTTGTACACATTACATGACAAAGACCTTGCAGTACCCACTGAAGCTGTGACGTGGAACTGTACAGAAAGAAAACACATATTTAAGAGGAAGGTAGATGGACAGAAACTGTTTTGTATAGCCATGTGAAAAGAGGACATTTTTCCTGGCATCAAAGCAAGAGATTAAATAAGATACAGTGTGCAGTCCTGCTAAGCCAAAATCCATCACAAGATCAGATATCACATGGCCTGAGGTGCAGGGCGAAAGATGGAGGCAGCAGGAGGGAGGGAAACACCATAAGGCTAACATGACCCTGCAGCACTCTGCAGGCAGCAGAGAGGATATCCACATTGCCCTTGAATGGACCCTCACAGAAAGCCTCGATGGGGATGACTGGTATTGATGACCAAATTTGTGAAGAGGAGGAGGACCATGGAGGATGCTCATCAGGTCTCTCAGGAGATTCCAAATATTTCACAGCCCTGAGCCTCCCATCTGTCACTGAGGATGGCATGAAGGATCTAATTAAGAAAAGATTAACATGATAGGCTTGAGGCAGCAGAGTCTCTGCTGGAGAAAACTCAGTTACCTGATGGAACTCTTTGAACAAGTTAGTACAACAGTAAAGAATGGTGAAAGGAAACAATTTTCCACAAGTGTTCAGTATATTTCCATGTAATACAGCAAAGGCCCTACGCTGTCCTTAGGGGATACAATGCTGTAATTCAGAGAAGAAAATTAAAGAAAAGATGTTAAATCAAAACAAGATACAAATTGATTTTCAGCCCAGTATTCTGGGCTACTTGGTGATACACAAGTAATGACACACCATCATGGCCCATTCAAAGAAAGGACCTAACCCTGGCAGGACTTCAGTGTCCCAACCTACATAGGGCACATTCCATCTCCAGAGCATGAGGACACCAGTAACCAGGCTGTGCTGGACAAATCAAAGGCTTCCAGAGAGGACTGAGAGGCTCTTCAGTCAAGTACCCTGAGGTGACTAACGGGGATGCAACTGAGGCTCAGGAAGCAACTCTGCAAGGAACAATAAAAGAAAATAGCCTTTAACTAAAGAGCAAAATTAATGACGTTAAGTACCAGAAGATATAAACAGCAAGGGCCTAGTGGAATTTTTCGTCTTACAAACTTTCAACAAGAGTTAGATACAAAGTGTTTCTGAAAATCCCAAGGAAGTTTATCTGCATTTTAGGCAGAGGAAGAGAGCACCTATTTCACAGTGTTCTCTTGACTAACTTCTCTCTCTCTGGCTATCAAAGACTTGAGGTTCAGTTGAAGCTTTGCTACGTAACTGAAGTCAACACTTGTAACTGGTGCATTAATCTGCCTCAACTAAGGACATGGTCCAAGCCAGAGTCAAACGCATAGGTGCTGCTCTGTGCCTAAGGAACATGTACCATTCTCCCTGAAAGCCCCTCTGTTCAACCACTCCAATTACTACGTTCATAAGTCTCTTGTGAGACGTGTAGATGTTAAAATTCTCATTTCATTATTAGAAACTGAGGCACAGAGAGTCCAAGGAACTTGGCCAGAGTCACAGAGGAAGCATCTGGTTTAGCAGAGAGCTGAAGCCCAGCTACCCAGCACCAGGCAAGAAGCCAAACTCCTGGAACAGCTTCTGTCAGGAATAATTCCCATATGGAAACAAGCCATGAACACAAGGACAGACTAATTACAATTAAAAAGGAATCTTCCCAGACCCATTAAGGGCAGCAGCACACAATGTATAGTTAGGGCCCTACAGGACAACCCTACACTGAGCAGGCAGGGTCTTGCCATCCAGAAGGGTTTTAGAAAGCACCTTGTTGGCTGCCACTGCCAGTACCACAGCATGGACTGAGAGCACAGAAATAACCCAAGCCTCGGGTTTACTGCTGAAGATGGTCACCCACAATTGCCAGGTAGCCCTTCTCCTCCACATTTCTCCTCTGAAAGCACCTCCTGGAGCCACCACACCAATCCCATCAGAGAGTGCTCTGGCCCAGTACAGCCAGGCTAATCCTAGAGCCTCCTCTCCCCAGTGCTCACACGCATGCACTGCAAATACACTTGTTCACTCTAGTTAAATCCCCTCTGTGCTTTCTTTTGGAAGGGAGGATTTCAAAATTTGATTTGTTTTAGTCACTAAGTACTCTCTGGTATTCCCAGCAGCTCCTTTAGCTGACAAGGTTTATCCTTGTCGCCACTTTGTTGTGTTTTATGAATAGGGACCCAGCAAAACCCAAGACACCATTTAACACAGTGCACATTAGTCTTCTCCCCTCCTCCGCTCAGTGCCTGGCATCGCTCTCTTTACCAGTGTTACACACAAAGTGGTCCCTCTAGGCAATGTACTCAGTCAGGAAGGATATTAACTCCCCCCAGCAGAGCGTGTGACTGAAATGCTGGCAATCCCTACAGTTTAAAGCATGACTGATAAAACATTTGTGCATATTAGAGACACACCAATGTGGTTCAGACCATGGTGCCCTCGAGCTAGACACCCCGGGTGACACAGGGGAGCTCTGGCAGTGGCCACCTCCACTCCCCACAGGGTGGCACATCAGCCCAGCCATGTGTGAACACCTCCTCTGTGCTTTTTGGTGCTCCTTCCCAAATCCCTGGGGCAAGAGCCAGACACAGTGTGCCATCCCCAAGAGGTACTCCTGCTGCAGAGAGCCTGTCCAAGCAGGACATCCCCTTTCCTGAATGTTCCATCTCATTTCCTCAGGCAAAAGGGCCCCTCAGGCTGCTCCTCACCCTCCTCATTCCATCCTGCTTCTGGTTAAAGCAGGTGACAAGAAGACAAAAGGTTTACTAAAATCTATTTCAACTGCTTCTTCCTCTACTAAGGACACAACTGAGCAACCCTGAGCTGCAGCCAGGAGTCGAAAGGTGTTTCACCAACGCAGAGACAGTGTAAAAATCAAGTCCTGGCCAATGCGTGGTCTCCCTAACTACAGAGCAAAGCCTGATCTTCTCAGATCAGCACTCATTGCACCCAAAAAGGTAACAACCTAAAAGGTGGTGCCACCCAGCGAAAAATAAAAAGCTGTCTAACAAACTTGAGCAGTTTTGATCTTGTGATCCTCTGCATGTCTTACACCCAAGAATCCAAACAAAACCACCGCAGACTTGTACGGAGAAAATGTAACAGGATGAGTGTAACAGCTTGCTCAAGTTCCCACTGAAATTAGTGGGAGCTTTTTTACTCACCTCCTTAGAAACAAAAACCTTCCAAATAATTCCAGCCATCCACCAGTCTGCTGCTCAAAAATCTTGTAAGTTGGAATTCAAAGTAATCCATAAAATCTAAGTGGATTTCACTTATTCTTAGGGTCAAGCGTACAGCCCTTTAAAACCCCCAGAATCTTACTTTATTTTCAACAAAATAAAATTTCAGAGCATTTAATAAAGTCTAAGTAAGATCTTTCCAAGTATATCTGCTTTGAAAAATTGTTATGTATCATATTCATTAGCATCTGTCACATTACACTGTGGGACAGAGTTCAGTATGAGTGACAGAATATGATAAATCAGTACATGCAGGTGTGTGATAAACAAAATCAGTGTAATCATGAGCCACAGAAAATCCTTTTAATGGTATGTTTATATATATAATTCTGTTAAATTACCTGGGTAGGATATAGAAAGATCTCACTTTATACAAGTGCCTGGAAATCCTAAAATTACATGTATAAAGGTGAAACTTCACTCAAATTTACCATAAGTAAATAATGCAGAATGTAAAGATATGTCTAGTAGCAAAGTGACATTCCAAATACTGGTAATAAAATTACATCCAATTCTTTCAAGTTAATGGTGGGAAAAGATGTTATACACAATTAAGTAAAGAGTTGAACAGGTGACTGTATTTGCTTTCACACAGGGACATTATCCATATCAAAAATTTTACTCAGCTAGGCTCTTAAACTTCAATTGAAAGATTTTTGTGAGGAATTAACTGGTTGCCCTCTGCAAGAACCACAGAAACCACACCAAGCCACTTGCTAGAAGTCTGCAGTGCCTGTTCAGAGACTCAAGTAGTTGGTAATGGGATATAGAGTGTTTCATGGTCTGGTCACTAGTTCAAATCTCATATAAAAAAGTGATGACCAGGAGTCATTACCACGGGAACGCAGTTTGGTTCCTGCTCTGAAAGGAGCTGTGAATCTTCCCCTCCTCAGCCGTGACTCTTACTCATATCATAAACATCCCTACCACATTGAGTGTTGTACAGCCCCCTTACTGGCAGTCACAGGGACATTTCAGGTAATCTCTCCAGGTCAGAGAATAGGAAGCTATTTTGTACTGTCTTTATTCTGCCTTCAGGCCAGGGAATGGAGCCTTCTAGCCCGTCATGTAGACAGAGAAGGACCTTTAGCGAACAATTTAAAAACATCGCATTTGTAACTAAAAATAAAATGCCACTTCATTTGGTGGCTGTGTAATAGTGATTTTATACAGTGCCATTAGAAGTAAAATTTAGATAGGAAGAACCGCTGACTGCTGCTAAACTGCAGAATTTCTAAGCTCTTTGAAGCAAGAACATGTCAATCTTTTATATGTCTGCAAAATGCCATGAACATCTAGAGCGCTCTATAAATCATAAAGTGAATGATACAAGCAAACAGGAGCTACAGGATCTTATCTCTCTTTGCCCTATGGATAAGGTAGCTTACAAAGCAATAATGAAATATTATCAGCAATATAAAGTTTTAGTGGCTTTTTATTCCTAACAGCATTTTCCTAGCACCATGTCAATAGAAGCGGCGCTTCATCTGGGACCAAAAAGTTCCGATTTGCATATGTTACCATGCAAAATGAGATTTTATTCTACCCTTGCCTTCAGAAACACTGAGCTATGCATAAGATCAGATCACAAAATTAAAACAATTTATTGTACTGGAAGTCTCTTCTGTTAGTTTTGGCCAAGTTCCCAGTTCAAGCGATTAGTGAAACCAGAGATATACTAATTAGCAGTGTAGAACTTATAGTGCTTATGTTCATGGTGTATTAACAAGCAGACTGACCACACTCATCTTAAAATTACTGTCTGCTTCATCATTAATTGCCAAGACAGGAAACCAAGTGACCATTTTCAGAAGACAGGTAACTTATGTCTAAAACCATGGAAACCCTCCTTACCACAGCATGCAGTCCAACTGTTCCTAATGCAAGGGCTCCAAGAGCAGCCATCCTGTCCATCAACAACATGTAAAAATCATGGATGAGATCCTGCATGTTAATGAGCTCATCCTAAGGACTCCTAAAGCTTTTAAGAGTTCTTTTTTTGCTTTCTCATCTTTTCAGTGAATTTTTCAAGATTTTTCAAATGTCCCAACAAGCAGAATCTTATTTTTATATTTCAATGCAAGTGGAACCCTTCTTCAAAACCACTTGACTTCTGGAGTCAGTGACTTAGAATGTAAATATTTGAAAAGATGCTACAAAACTTGCAAGACTTGTCAATATGCATCACCATCACTACTTAATGGGAACTCCTCTGTACATAAGAGTACCAGCCTCACCCTAGTATTTTATGGTAAACATGTAGAACTACAGCTGAAATTAACCTTATTCATGTAATGCACAAAGAGCTTATGTATCACACAAGTCATTCCTTTGTAGCATTTTAAAAACTTACAGAGTAGTTTACTGGTTGCCTAAGGGCCAGGTGCTGATTAGGGAATAACTCAATCTAGACCAACCCCAGGGTCTGGCCTTCTGAACAGCCTTCATTATACAAGATACCATTTTGCATCTGGCCAGAAGTGAATATAAGTGTTCAGCTAGAGATCCAATTAAAGCTTTATTTAAAATAAAATTAAGACTCTGGTACAGTATGTGCAAGTGAGTAAAGATAAGCTGTCCCAGACTGTTGGGTCACGATCTGTCGCCAGTGTTACATGCTATCCAGCACCAAGCATATTATTTGCAAATATTAACAACTGAATAAAGCTTTGAACAGCAAGAAATCAGAAGCAATTAATTATGGAGGAAAATGGGTCTGTCCTCATGTCATCTGATGAAGAGTTGCTTCCTGGCTTTTGTCAAACATCAGCAGCTGGTACAATTCAGGAGCTTCACTCCTGATCACCCAAAAGCCCTGAGACACCTTCCACTTGCAAAAACTGCTCAGGAAATGACAATCTGATTGGCAGCTCTATAGAAAATACCCAAAAAAGATAATTAAAAGGCTCCTCCTAGACCCGGCCCTAACCCTGCCATATCCCAACTGCAACACACACTTCATATTCCAGAAGGCATCTCCCACATAATGGTTTAGCAACCTACACAGTTGCCAGGAATAGAAAAGTACATCAGACTTAAGCAAAGAAGTTTTGCTGTGCTACATAAGCTGGAGAAGAACCATACAAAGAAAATAGCAGCACAGAAAATTAACAAGATGCATTAGACACATCAGTGTTAACAGATAAAAAAATAGCTTCTTTCTTTCTTTCATTCAGTAGAATCTTTGATTGAATAAAGCTTGTGCTGACAAAGAAAAATGTAACAAGCAGGACAATGAATAAACTTGCAGTTGGCATTTATTTTGCCAGGGAGAGTTCAAAATTCAATTTAAGATTCACATTTTGTAGTAAATTTCTATCTGGGTCACAGACTTACCCTACAATTTAGGGCCAACATGAACCTTTAAATTGAATTGTATTCGGAACGGGAAGGTCAGGCATGCCAAAAACATTTTAGTTTTTTATTTAAGCATGAGGTATTAGTGGTAAAAAAGAGAATAAAGGATAAACTAGGACTTTTGTGTGTTACTGTGCTTTGTTAAAAAAAAATTATTTCTGTATAGAATAAAAGGTACTAGAGTCTAATCAACTGCTCACAGCAGGAATCCAAAAGTACCACTTACAGTGTGCAGTAGACTGACATATAATTATTGCTGAAAAAGAATTACAGCTCACATCACAGCAGTTCTGTTGATCTCCACTGGAGCTTGGGGGTGGAGGAAGAGGTGGAGGGAAGAAGTCCAGCAGATATCCTCTCATCAAAAAAGTACACCTTCAAGACTAACCAATGCCAACTCAAAAGCTTCAAGAATTCACTGAATCACAAGAGGCAAAAGCACAAATTTTCCCACTGCAGGTGATCAACCTCTTGTTCCATTCAACTGGTTGAAAAAAATTCTGCTCCCACCTATCCCCTTCTACAGCTCTTTGATATTTATTGTTATTATGTATTTTTTAAAAAAGATCAGAGAAATTGTTCTGTAAAACGCAAAGAAAGGAGCCCTACAGTGTTTTTAAACACTTGTGCAAAGAACAAAGGTACAAATGCCTGAGCATCTCCAAATCAAAAGAAATCCGCTGGTATGTTCAGCTTCTAAGACCATATTTGACATATTTTTCTCCTCCACTGTAGTCTTTTCAGAACATGCATGTTGCTTGAGGCAACAATACATGCAAAACATGAGAAATGGGAGAAGTTGAGCTAACAGTGGGTTGGAAAACAGGAAGGGAGCTGCAGCTCTCTGTGTCCCAGAGAACAGTCCTAGCTGAGGAATCCCCAAAATCATTAACCCTTTAATGGTATCAAAAGGGAAGCAAAAGTTTCCAAGAAACAAAGGCTTGGACTATTCTCCCTTCCTTTAATATTTCTCTCATTCAGGTGTACCCATCTGAGCCAACCCAGTAGCTTTCCTGCATGTTCTGTGCAGAGAAAAAGCACTTTTATTGCATAACTGCTGGAGGGCTGGTTTAGGTACCTCCCTTGAAATTAATCATACCTGGAAGCACTGAACCTGAATTCAGGCAGGTCAGACCCAGGCATCTCCCACTGCAGGCATCCAAATATCTCTTGCAGCATAGACATATAATTCCCACTCAAAACAGCTGATTTTATACTGTGGCAAAAGAAATTCCATGACAGTACAGAATTAATATCTGCCACAAGAAAAGTGGTGAAGTACAGAGAAGACAAAAACATCCCATCTCTCATGCTACACCCTTTTTTGAAGGCTTTTAAAACAAGTAATTTTCTCTTCCTAAGTGCTGGTCAGCAGGGAGTCACAAGGTGTTATTCAATGAATAAATAACAGTTTTCATTAAGGCATTCACAGTCAACATGCTCCATACTCATTATTACCATTTTAATTTTTTTAAAATTATTGTCTGCTTTTCCTTTACGGCAAGGCTTGGGAGCGACAGATGATCCATCAGCTTATCTGCTGATTTTTAATGACAGCATTTTGCATTAATTATTCCTTACTTAAATAACTCTTTTTAAAAGAGGAATAATTTATTTCCTCCTCTTGTCTCTAGAGAAATTAAACAGTACACCATTAAGAAGAGTGCTTGTCTAACAGAAGATACACCAGTCACAGATTTAGAAAACCGTATCAATGAACACTGCCAAAGAGGGAGAGTGGAAATAGGAACCTGCATTTCCAAATACCCCCACTGTCCCCTCACCACAGAGGTCACTAACTTCTAGAGCTGGGGTCTCTGCACCGAAAGTTCCTAAGAGAAAAGACCAAACAACTCTTTTTGGTTGTGTAATGCTGAGCACTCCCTTGGCTAAGGAGCTAAAACGTGTTAAGTATCTGGGTGATGCAAGGCAGCCACCTTCCTGGCTGCCAGTAAAAGGGACATTCCCTTGGGAAAGCCTGGCAGCCTCAGTCTCACCCCAACAGTTACAGGAACACTGTGAAATACGGTGCCAGAGACTGCAACACACCAGCCTAACAGCCTCAGCAAACACCAGGAAGGATCTGTGCTTGTCTGTCCTCAGCTGCCAGCTGCTCACAACGAAGCACAGGCTAAGAACCAAAAAACGCAGCACCTAGATGACACATGCAGAAGAGCAACCCCCAACAGCAAAGTTCTTCATGAGATTTGTAAGCTTTTGAGCCCAGTGAGTTCAAGAACTTCTGAGGAATCAAGCCTGTTTATTCATTATGCCAACCAAAAAAAAGGACTTTTTGCAAGCTACTGGCAGTTGCTTTTAAGGAAAGCTTTTTTTGCCTAAGGTTTAGCAATTTGCCTTACCAACTGCAACATTTCACAGAAACACCCTAACAAGTATCCTGGAAAAATCCGCATAGAGCAAATTGTACGGAAAGATCAAACACAACCAGCTTTCAGGTACCTGTCTGCAAGTTCCCAAAGACAGTCTGTCCAAGTTTATAAGAAAAGTGTCCTGCATTTTCAGCCAGGTGACACGGGTGATACAACTCTTCTACTACAGGCCTAGTGAGATGAGCTTTGATGTAAGCAGTTCCCTCCAACAGGGAAGCTACAACTGTCAAATGTGCTCCCCAGTATTTTGCCTTTTCTCATGGATCTTTCCTAACTACCAGTGCCTCCTCAAGATCTGTTTTGCCTCTGGCCTTTCTGTACTGGCACAAGTTGTCCTCTGGAGGGGTATCATCTCTACCCAATTATCCTTTGGACACTGCGGAGGACCAGGGACCTTTCTAAAGTGCCCAAGTCCAATTTACAGATTCATCACATTGATGCACATGTGAGGGCTCTTAGCTTAACTCTGACTTAACATTCTTCTCAAGGAAAAAGTGAGGTTTAAAAGAAACAAACAAAAATGATATGCTGACACTGACAGAGTCATCAGCCAACTTTTTCATTTTACAAGAGTGTATAACTTTTTAAGGGATAAACTTAAAAAGGTGAGGAATATCAAATGCAAATTGAATGAAAAATTCTAACTAAAGCAAAAAAATAATTGATGCCAAGTTAATGCTGGGATATTTTATAATGTATTTGGCACAGAGGATTCAAATAAATCAAAGTAGCCAACTTAATATTTGCCTATCTAGCAACAGTACCTCCTAACAATAAAATGAGTTTAAATTTTGGCTAAATGCCTAATAAATGAGTTGTTAGCTTTTGTAATTTAATGCACTGGCTGTTAAGTAAGCAAGTCAACACATCACCAATGGAATTCAAATGTGTGCAGTAGGCTCTGCTACAAGTCAACTCATAAATTAGTAAAATTGGGAATTAATCATACTTCAAACACCAGCTCCCTGATTTCCCATTCATTCAATAATCTTTTCCAGTCTATTGTAACAAAGAAGAATCCAATTACGGTACCTAAACCTCTGTGTACAATTGCCAGAAATAAATTCCTTAGCAACACTTCCAGTATACTCAGAAAGGTTTCTGGGCTAGAGAAGGTTTCAGTTTCTCATTTCCACAGTATTTCCAGGTGTGACACACTGATGCCTCATTACATCCAACATGGCTTACCATCAAAACTTGTATTTTCCTCATACTGTTGTCTCCAATGGCTGACTCTGACTACCCCCTTTATCATTGTATCTGGTATCAACAGAACCAAGGTGGCTACTTCAAGTAGGTGCTCAAGTGGCACCCTACATAAAGGCACTCTTCTGAATCTAGACTTCAGTTTGCCAAAATAATTGGGTTTTAATCTGGGACTCTATAATAAGTACAGTATTTACAGAAGAATCAGATAATGCTTTTGTGGCATAATGGTTCTGATCATGTCTTCTCCCTCCAAGGCTCACTGAAACTTTCCCATCAGTAAGGTTATGTCAGATATCTAAAGCTGCAGCACAGATACCTAAACATGTGCAGACTCCACAGTTATAAGATGAACTAGGACTAAGAACTGTGCTTCCTGGCTATTCAGAGCAGCATACACAAAAGAAAAAGCCTTTTCAAGTTTAAGTTACCAAGGGAGGAAAAAAAGATTATTCAATTATAGAAATAAAATTAAAAATCCAACACACAACCAATTTTTTCCCTTGAGTAAGAACTTCTGTTATGAGAGGGATGAGTTCAGCAGCCACGCTCACTTGGGCTCTATCAGTCAGTCTTAAGTTATCAGTTAAGCATGGCTGGAATGTGCATGCATATTTCTGTAAAGCTTCAGAAATGTTCCAGAACTGCACAGATTTTTGTCATGGACCTCCTGTGGTAACTCACATGCAATCATCCACAGGACCATTAAAACTTACTGCTTAAGAAATAACAAGCAGTAAACCAGCAGAGACACAGAAAAGCCTGTTGACTCTTGAATTTGTCATCACTCCCTTTGGCATCCAATATGGAAAAAGCATCCAGGCACCAATGGATGAATGACTATGTGAATAGTCATTCACTCAACAGCACATATTTGAAATTTGCTCCCAGGCAGTCCTAATTATGCAGACTACCCTACCCTGAAATTAAACTTTCCCAACTGTTACATCAATATTAAGATTCACATCTAGGAATGATATACCCAAAATGAAGCTAATTAGGTCAAATTAAAAAAACACGATTCATTTTGGAATTATTTGACTCATCTTTCAAAATAAATGACATTCAGAATAAGCTTTGGATCTGGTTCTGTGGATCACACTTGTGAAGAGTTTATTTAAGACACTTCTCACATTCATTGCTGCATCAAGGAAGAGACCAAAGGATCAAGGAGTTCCACTGATTATTTTTTTTACTCTTTAACCCCACATGATATACAAAAGTAAAGTCACATGTTAAGAAGTGGCTTCCATTTTTCTTATACTACCTAAACTTCCAATTCAGAAAAATAAGCTCAAAATTGAAAGGGCTTGAAATATAAGATAAAAAAATTGCCTTTCGAACCACTTTGAGAAGTAGGAACCAGAGTTCTGCAAGGAAGTCTTCAGCCACAAACCCAGTGGACAAGCAACTGCCTGAGCTATCAAACAAGTTGACCAAGGAATAAGAATTTGCTTTTTTGAGCCGAAGATCAAAACTGGGCATGAACATGACCAAGTGGTCAAAACTGCATATTCCTTTTCTCACACTAAATCTGCTATTTGACAGAATTTTCTTCCCTTTTCTACCAAAAAGGTAGAAGATGGAATGCATTAAGTGACTTGCTACTTCTCAGCACACATTTTCCTATATTCAGGGAATTTTCTCTTTTCCTCAGTCTGAGTCTTTTAACTCCTTGCTCAGCAAGATACACTCCTCACAGCCTAAGTCTGAAGCTTCTCATATAACATCATACCTGTACAAAGATAGTTGATAATCAGAGGCTGTTGTACTTAGCAGGGTAGATTGAATTATTTTTTTGATATTTAACCAAACTGGCTAAGCAAGATGCAACTCTTCGAAGATAAAAAAATGCTTTTCTAATTCACTATATGTCAATTTTCAGCACATTCCTCTGGATTTACACAGCTTTCTACTAGTTTGGCAAGTTAGGAGAACTTTATCAAAAGTTCATTTTCTAAGTAATTTTCCTGCTTCCGTTTGTATTGTATCATCTTACTCCACTGAATATGGGTGAATACTATTGAGTTCTTCCAACAGGATGTTCCTCATTTTTCAGGTTTTCAAGACAAGGGGTTATTTACCTTGTTGGCAGGTTCTCTGCCGACTTGCAGAACAGGTTTTTCCAAACTACCAAAGGTACATTTTTTCAAAAATATATCCTTGGGTCATAATAGAGATACCACACCAGCACAACAAGGATGGAGTAAGAAAAGTCACTAAGTCGTTACCTTCTTCGACTGATGAACTGGGACCAGGAAGCAATTATCTGGACTACCAGTCAGTAATCCTTCTGACTCATCTCTACTGGAGTTTTTACCAGAGCAGCAGTGATCCTAACTAAAAAAGAAGAAGAAACAGCCTTCCAAAAGAGCTGGCTGGCCAGGAAAGGATTCATGTAGTTTCCAGGGTATTAGGCTCCCAACAGGAGATGGATAATTTCATTGTTCTCAGCCTTGAATTAAAAAATATTTTAAAAACCCAAACCCTCCAGAAATTATACTTATTTGATCCTAGAACCACAGCTTTCTACAATAAGTTGTCCCTCCTACTGTTGTTAATTTGTCTTTTTTTTTTTTTTTTTTTTTGTCCTCCCTATGCTGCTGTGAGGTGCCAGTGCTTTTATCTTAAAGAAATGTTTCCAAGCAGGCTTGGGTTCCTTTATTAAAAAAAAAAAAAAAGGAATATATGTAAAGAATGAAGGTAGTTAAAACTCTTATAGCTCAAGCTTTCTTTGTGAATCTATTGAGTCATTTACGTTTGAAAATGTGTGTGGATGCCTCTCACTGAAACACTCTTTACACAAAGAAGAACAGACTTCATCACTCATAATGGAGGTCACAACCTTAAAACTGATGTATTAAAGATAAAATCCTCTTTATCAACTGCTCAAGAGACAGCACTGTCTTGGGGTCTGGCCAAAGGCCAGGGAATGATCTCATACAGAATCTATAGGCTATGCACACTCTACTTTCAAAGCACATTTCTTTGCCCATGACACCTTTGACCCAAGGAAAGCAGCAAGTGCCTAAGAATGGGAGGGAGACACCCAAGCCAGCACACTGCACCACATTGTCTGTGACTTCTTCCCACACCTTAAGCTCCTCTATTTTTTTAATTCAAAACCTTCCTTTTCAAAGTAGCTGAAGCATAGCTTCAAGGAAGTATGGCTTTCATGGTGGAAAGAGGCTCTAAGGAAGTCTGACTGCTTTACCTACATCAGACTAGTCTGGCAGGGGGCGACAGCCACCATCTTGCCCTTCCCCATCTCCCCACCTTATTTCCTCTGCTCTTCTCTATACTTTCCTGTCTGCTTTACACATCTCCTTGTGTTTCTTTGCTGCCTCTGCTCCTCTCACTCATTTACTTTAGTGCTTTGTGAACTTAATGGCATCCAGCCTGCTGCCTTTGCATGGGCCTAAAATAAGACAGAGCAAGGCTGTCTGTACCAGTTACTGCTCTTTTGTGTAAAGCAACACATGCAATTGATCTTCTGTCAGCCAACTGTTGTTGCTGATGGCACTTTACATGCTCAGTGTCCTGGGGCCAAGCAAGTTCCTTTGGCAATAAACACATCAGTAAGTGTTTCACTGCATGTCCTCATGCTTTCCTCAGTGTGGTTAACAGCAAACTGCTGCAGCCACGGATCTTTATAGGTTTATTTATCTTAGAGAAGCAACCAAACTCCTTGTTCCAGCTTCAGCACACCCTGTGCTGTCCCTACTAAGAGCACAGACACTACAGGTACAACCAAGCTGCATCCTCCTCTGCCAGGACAAGTCACTGCAGCAAATCAGTTCATCAAACAACCAGGACCACAGCAGGCTCTGTTCAGGAGACTGGGAATCTCTGCCCACTCTGCTGTTTCTTGATGGCATATGAGCTTGGAGGCTACACAGGAATGAGTATGTCACTCTGGAGCCGAGTGGTGGTGAATTCCATGCAGAAACACCTCCAAAAAATTGTGAGAGCGCGCTCAAAACTGGCAGAGTCAGTGCTGAGTACAGCCAGGAAGCCTGACAGCACCCAGGGGGTTTCCAGGTGGAGTGTTTGCTGATTGCCTGCGGTGAAGTAGGGACTAGAATATGTAGTGAGGAAATATGAGAGTCTCAAAGCTGTCTGACAAAGTGAGGAGGGAGAGGAGAGAATCTTAGCTTTTATATTTGAGACATACCGGTAACTTGAAAAACAAAATCAACTGATAAATCTTTGCTCAGTTTATCACCAACTCCAATATCACATATTTACTTTCAATAAATATATGCACATATCTTAAATGGCAGCCAACTTTACATCTTCTTTTCACTGATATTTCTGGTTCAAAGGGTATTCCCAAGCACAGAAAAAATAAGTGAATAATTTTAAAACACGATGATCTATTTGCATACCTATAAATACATGAAATAGCTGCTTTCACTGATTTGAAGATATACATGCACTAAAATTACAATCTTAAAGTAATTTAAATTATTTTAATTCTGTAAACACCTCTTAAAATTCTAAAGAAATTAAATTATCATTATAGAATCTTTATTTTTTTATTCAAGTTTAAAGATAGTTGATGTCAAATGACAGACACCCAACCTAGTCTGTATCAATTAAAAAAAAAAATACAAATTTCCAGGCAACAGAATAAATACTTCTGTGGACACTTGAAAAAAATCCTTCTGAATATTTCACCCTTCCTGCTTCTGCATTCTGAATAACTCTCATGCAAGTTTAATTTATGCCGTGATGGATATCTTGACAGATGGAAGCTGTATTATAGACATGGAGATAAAATAATCCCTAAGTGAGAAGAACCAGTTTGGTCTCAATAACACTTTACTCAGCACTGCAGGTAAAATCAATTTCATTAAATTTTCTAGTTAGCATAAATAATATATTAGCATAAAGATAAGCCTTCTGATTAAAGTACTAGTTTGTCAGAGAATCAGGCTCTCCTCACCTGGGTAATAATCCAATATAATCTAATGACAATTTCCTGTGTAAGGAAAATGACCTCTTCATGTACTCTCTTTCAAAGCAGAGTTGCAACTCTCGCGGCTAAGGTTTTGTGTTTGTGCCATCTCATCTCTCCTGAACCAAAGGCCAGGTCACAATAAGGTTTTGTTTTCCAGCTTCCCAGCAAGGAGACACTGAGCACCATGAAATATGTTGCATTGTGGGGCTTTTCACAGGCGACCATGGAAACCCAGTTCCAGCTCACCAATGATTTACAATAACCTAATCCTATAAAATGCTACATCACACTGGCAATGTTCCTCAAATCCCATTCCTCTGGATATCAGCACTGAGTTAGGAGGTACCGTAGCTTGCCAAAGATGGACCATGCTCTTAGGGCATCTTTCCAAGTCCTCTTGCTCTAGTCCTGCTGCAGACTAATTTGTGGCATGTCCCTGAGATGCTTCCAGAGAAATGAGAGGTGCAAAGGACAGAATTGCAAGGCTCAATCCATCTTTTGGCAAATACAATGGAAAAGGCCTTCATGATCTTTATAAAAATAGGATCTGTTTTCTGGAAACCATGAAGGATTTGTGTCTGGTTGACTCTCAAATGCTGGCCTTGTATTTTAAAAGTATTTTTTGCTATAATTCAATACTTAGCCCTACACCACAGGCTGAGGTCCTAGTCCTTGACCAACACAGCTCTTCTGGATGGGAGGCTGAAAGCACTCGATTTTTATCTAAGCTCACCAGCCTTGACCTCCACTATTCTTTGCAAGATGCACTCTGCACTCAATGCAGAAATCCATAAAGATCCTTTCCTATGGAATGGCAGTGCCCAAGGAGAGAATATGAGGGAGAATAAACGCAGATGGAAACAATCAGTCTCCTTACTCAAAGAGGTACCAAAGTTTTTGGAAATTGCAGCAATATGGGCAAAACAAGACACCACATAGATCAGGATAGATGTGTGCATATATATTCCTGTGTGTGTCTTCAAAAATAAATCTCTTCCTTTCAAACTCTTTGTTCAACTACATCATCAAAAAGAGGGTTTAAGTACAAGCTTACGGGACAACTAAAGAGGTGAATTTATGAATGTATTCCTAACAAAACACACTCTGGAAAGCTTTAATCTATGAATTGTGACAACCTTGGACAAAAATGGATTTTTAATAGAATATAATGTAAACTGCCTGAAACATTGTGATAAGGAATTCTTTTATAAGTAATGCACAGAAAAGGCATGATGCACTCTGCATGAAAGGAGGAAAGGTCTTAATTTAAAGCTTTTTAATGAACACTCAATTTGTGCAGGGAAATGTGAGAAATGGAGATGAAAAAGTCATGATAACGATAACCCTGCAGAGGGGAGAAGGAGGAAGATTAGAAAAGTAAGCAAATTTGAAAAGGCTCCAGCTGATAACACTGGCTAAAAGGCGTACAGACTGTATTAGAACATGTCACAGTCCAAAGGCACTGTTCTCCTTGCAGGCAATGTCTGTTCATGGCTCTTATCAGAGCTGCACACTGAGGAGGAAGGAGCAACTGAAGCACAAAGCAGTGGAGACCAGATCCCTCTCTGAGCTAAGGGCAAGGAGGATAGTCAGAGGTTTCACCAAATGCAGCTGTGACTTGCTGGACTTTCTCACTTTCATGGAAGCTCCCAGAGCTGTGCCAGCCCAGCTGGCTTGCTGGGCTGCCAGGGCTTTCCACCTCTGTGCAAAGCCCAAGGGAGGCTGCAAAACCCTAGCAAACTCAGCTGTCTCCTCTACTGCCAGGATAAAGCTGGGCAAGTCAGCAGAACTGAAATCACTTCCAAGAGAGGGAAAAAATGTCTCCCTCAGGCTAGATACAATTCTGTTTACTAATAGCTTCTTCTCTGCAGTAAAAAAGATTCATCCTGCACTCTCACACATACATAAACTGCCTTTAATGAAGCTCCTTGAATTACTAAAAGGAGGAACAGATGAATCAGGTCTAGTGACAGTTTTGCCACGTTGACCTTAACAGACACAAGTTCAGATCTCTGTTCATTTAAATGAAACAGCAGTACTCCCCCAAAACACTTCACATTCTTCAAAAGAAACAAGAGGGCCACCATTATGGCCGAAAAGACAAATTAAAGAAAAGATCAAAGTTAAATATTTACTCTAAGTGCTACAATATTTGCAAATCTGGAAACGATCTTTCAGCAGTTTCTATTTGCATTCTTTAATTAATCCAAAAATATTAAACTAATCTCACAAAGGAAAGGGTCAAAGTAGTAATTAACTTGAGAGTCATTGCTTTTGTGCAATTTAACAGTTCAACACAAAGCAAAAATCAGTTTTAATAAAAACTAAGTTACTGTGACAGGTATAATTTCATGGATTAGTGAAACCACGAACAAGGCAGTAAATTTCAGCGTTCATCCTAATTTTTGTCTAACTTTAAAAATAGTTGTTTCAATAGAGAGATTCCAAATGGTTAGTTTTCCTCTAACCTCAGCATTTCACTTTCAAATTGATGGTTTTCCACCATGCTGTGAACAGAACAGAGGTCACAGCTGTTTTAGCAAAAAAAAACCTGACTGCAACATTCAGCAGAGAGCAGATACTGCACAGCCACCCAGATCTGAGATTTCACTGCTGGCACCACCATGTGTCATGGGGCAGCTCCAGAACAAGTGCAACAGTTCCCCCCTGATCCAGTGTCTGCTGCCTGACCTCTTCCTCCACCAAAGGGATTCACTGACTTCTTCAACAGCTTTTGGAAGAACCGGGAAATCTAGCTGAAAGACATAGGATTTGGAGACAAAGTATACAGAGCTGAATCCAGCTGCTGAGGCTCTGCTTTATCAGTGCCGTAGCCCATGAAACCCCAGCAAAATAATGATGGAAGCAGGCTTGAATTTCCTACATCACAACCTCAGAATTGCAGCTTTGGCTTAGGAATCAAGAGCGCCCTGACTCCGCCCCTGCTCCCCCTTTTTTTAAATTTTTTTATTTTTTTTTAATTGGGAAGGAAGTGCATGAAACAGCTAATGAACTGAAAGGTTTGCCTGGCATTTCATGCCAGAAAACTCTGGAGCACTTAACCAGAGACACTAAGTGGGGAGTCACCTCCCCTCATTTTATGCGTTGACGATGCAAATGTCTGTCCCACTCAGCCACCTCCACTCTCTGCACCTTTACCGGAGAGAAAGAGGCACTTTGTGCTTGCTATTCATCAGGCTTGTTTTACACAGCCAAGAGGACTGTCACCTTACCAGTGCCTATCCATCCCTGTTGCTAAAAAGCAAACCCATGGATGAACAGCTGTCACTCTCAACACTTGTATCACTGGTACCCAGAGCTAGATAGGATTCATTTGTTCCTCAAATGCAGCTTCAAAAACTAAACAGAGTGGAAACTCTTCTTGCACTCCAGTTCTCTGGCAATGATCTTCCTAGGTCTAAACTGCTTAACAACCATTCTTCTCCCTTCCAGAAGCTTTCAGAAAAAGATAGATGCAAAAGACTCCTCAAATAACAATTTTGACATACAGTTTTGTGATTTCCTAATTATGACACAATTTCAATCTAAATTTATGCGCAGTGTACGAGTAACTGCATGATAATGGCAAGTAATTGCTTGTAATGTAAAATATATAATTCTGACTAACAACATAAATTTCTCATTACCTTTGATATAGCTTGTGGGAGCATTACCAGAGCAAACATACACAGCGTTCAGGAGACAGTTCATAGACACTCATAGGTGCCTTGCAGCAATAATGAATGACACTTAATAGCTATTACTTTCATAGCTTTTCAAGTAAAGAAGTGACAATTGTCCTTTATTACTCTCAATTATTCTTCGTATTTCTCTATTTTAATCAATTTCTTTCTGTTGGCTCTTTGACAACAGGAATTCTCCTGCTGCCTTGAAGGTGCATGAAAAGCGAACCTGAGCCAGGACTAGTTGGCTGCCTCCAGTTTAATTAGATCATCTACTTCCAAAACTCAAAAACTAAACAAAACTAAAAAACCTCTCACCAATGCTTTTCCAATGAAGCCGAGAAGGAAAAAACACTGCTATTAAAAGAGTAATACAACCCATTAAAGAAGCTATTTTATGTCTCCCACAGCATTTTACAAGGGTTCTTACCTGTTCTCTGCGTTGGGGTCGTTGTGCACGCACGTGATGGTGGCAGTGCTCCTCGCGCTGTCCGTCTCTTCCTGAACACCCCACTGGTCTGCATCACTGACTCTGATGTCCAGGATCTTCACACCTGGGGCTGTCCTAATCCTGTTGGGGAACAGCAGGGTTGCCTTAGTTACAGATCTCCTATAAATAAATCCAGAGGAGGTGAACAAGGAAGATGAAAGGAAATATTCCCTTCTCCATTAGTAATAGACTGATACATTGGAACTGTAAGTCACTCTGCTTTAAAAATACAAAACAGGTCCAATCATTTTTAGGAGATGAAGTGTGAGTTTCATTATGTGCAAAGCCAGTTAATTTTCAGCTTGAGCAATGTGAATAGAATAAGAATGTTTTCTGCTTCAGTGGCACCAGTTTGATTTAAATGAAACAGATGTGACAAAGCATAAGTTGATTTAATTTGTTCTATCTGTCCTGCAGTTTAAGATGGAGAATGAGAGCACTGTAATAAAAAAATACATCCTCCTCCTTGCAAACTTTTGGGAGCAAGGTGCCTTTTAATGTTTAGACAATCTGCAAATCTGCATGGAAAAAGTGTGTTTCACTGCTCAAAGACCGTAATGCAGGAAGGGAATAGAAGCAATATGTTATCCTAAATCCAGGACTGAGGGATGAAAATACTTAGGTCATTGTACTGGGATCTATGAAACTGGGCATGTCAAACTCTTGCAGCTAAAAATAATACGATGCTGACATTGAAAAGCTTGATTTCCTAAGCTTGGGTAAAGCAGTTTGGTAACTGGTAAATGCCACCATCCTTTGGCTTAAAAAAATTTCCTAAAAAGAAGTCCATGCTGCAGTGGAGCCCAGTGTTAGGAACAGATTGCAAAGGAATGGGAAACAAACTGCTTTTAATAGCAGGGACTTCATTTGTGCAGCTTGACTCCTGAAACAAACCTTGGATTTCAACAGGAGTTCTGCAAATATGCCTGGAGAACAATTAGGCAGAATGCAACTGCTGGAGTGCCATGTTCACTGCTACTGAGACTTAATTAATTAAATGCAAAGCCAAGAGAGACCTCTTAGTTGTATGATGGAATGAAACAGCACTGCTGAGGCTTGAAGCATTACTTAACAGTGAATTATGATGGATTTGTCCCAGTGCCTCATGGCCGTTGATGCTCACATTACACTACTAAGAATTTCCTTTAAGGTCTAGCTGAGTTCATGGATTTGGATCAAAGTAGCTTCAAGACTCAATGGGTGGTCTTTTCCTCTGAGAAGGAATTGATTCATCCTGCTTTTATAATGTAATTTTTGCCTGTAAGGCTTTACTGACTTGATGGGCCAAATCCATGCCTGGCATAACCAAGCTGATGAAAAATGTATCTTCGAGGACAGAATTTTACTTGATATTTTTCTAATTGTCTCCTTTGTGGTTTTCCAAAGACACACATATCTCCAAACAACATGCCTCAAAGCTTATGAGCCCTTTCTTATCATCTTCTCTTCTTTTTTTTTTCAGAGGAGCATTCATTTATTCTGTAGTAATTACACTGGACCAAATCATTCCTGCAAGACACCTACATGGCTTCATTTCAGACTGACTTGCAATTTACATGAGCTAGAGAATCAGGCCTTCAGCAACAGATTCAATATTATTTTTTTTGTTGTTAAGACTTAGTCAGCCACTCAAGAAAAAAATCATTAGGGCTTGAGAAAAAAAAAAAAAAAAAAGCAAAAAAAACCAAACAACCAAAAAATCCCACACAACAATCACCATGACCACTTTTTAAATTTTCTCTTTCCCAGCCAAAATTATATTTTTTAACAAGTCTGCCTCCCCATCACCCCCTCAAATTCTCATGCTTTTTCTTGACAACATGTCTGGAAACCTCTAACCCAACTTCCCACCTAAGTCAAAGCCCTAGTTAATTAATTACTAATTGAAGGGCAGATGATGCTGGGGGGGAAGACAGGTCGAGCAGGGACATGAAAGGACAGCTGGATTTCACCCATGATTTCAGGATTCATCAGCCTTTATCCATCTGTCAGAAGCTTGCTATGTCCTCCCACACAGCTTTCGCACTACAGATATCTTCACGCTGCAGCATTTACTTTCATCTACTTGGATTCAAATCTAGCAGGCCAGTTTATCCCAACAAGGATGAAAAGCAACATGGCACAATTCCCTGCCACACCTGAGTAGACTTTAACCTTGCAGGACCAGTGTGCAGCTGCCTTCTTTATGGAAGCTGAAGCTGTTGCTCCTCTTGACCTCCATCAGTGTTCCCCACAGACCATAGGGGTAAGAAGAGCATAAATAACCACATTTATCTCCATGCTTGGCTATTCCAATCTCCCCAAACTTTTTGCAAAACACTGGCATCCCTCTTGGGCCAACCGCTCTGTCATGTCTGCCTCCCTCAGCCGGGGAGCTTTGCTGGTTCCTGTCTCATCTCTGAATACAGCTGCAAGATGCTTTCTGCCTGTCTGGACAGCAGATGAAACTCTCCCGATGCTGGTCCTGTTGGCTCACCACTTGGCTCCTCCTTCAGGGCACTGTCCATTAACAGGTCTTCTGAGTTTTGGCAGTGCTGTCTTGTTGACTGTGCCTACAGCTTTCACTTGCTGCACAGCTACTGTCTTGCTGGGTTAGCATCAAGTGAACATCGCACACTCTACTCCCCTGCTACATTTTCCAAAAATGTCTCAGAACGCTGCATTTTAGGAAAATTTCCAGTCTAATCCCCTGCAATGCATCTGCTCTAGTGGGCTGAGACAAGATGTCATTTTGCATTTTTGGATATCAGTAGAGCCAGGAGGGTTGAAAGAAGGAAGAAACTGAATTCAGCTTCTCACTTAGGAAAAGTCAAGAAATTCAAATTAAAGCAGCCTACATATGGGTGGTTTGAGCCTGCTATTCTTCAAATAAGTGATTCATATCTTCAAATCTGCCCCTAAACTCCATAGGCTGAAAAATAGTTCTAAGTGTTGGGGACTGAGGCTTTGAAAAAAGAATAAGAAACTCCTACCAGAGCTGACATTAACTGGAGAACAGATAGTGAATGGCTACTGCATGAGCCCAGGCACTGGATTTATTGCCCTGCTCTGTGCCAGGCTTCAATTATAAGCTTGGGTGGATCATTTAGTTTTCTTATACCTCTCTTCCCCACATATAAAATGCTAGGAAGTGCTGTTCTTCCAACTCCAAGGGAGCTGTAAGGATAAATAGAATTGCTTGAGAAAAATCTGATGTCCTTTACATGTACCACCTGCCAAAAAGTCTGCCATCTCTGGGCTGGAAAGCATGGAAATGATCTACTGGAGTATTTCACAGAAGCATGACCAAAGAAGTAAGTGCTACCACTAAGATGGCTTAATTCCTTTTTTATAAAGATAAATGTAAATCGAACAAAATAAAAAAAGGGAACAAAGGAATAAAACCTGAGAGCCAAATGGAGATTTGGTAAAACTGACGATTAATTTCAAATGAAATCCGTGCTTTCTGAAAAGCAGAATTTTCAGACAGAAAACTGTCTTGTTAAAAAGCACTTTCTCACCTTTAAAACATTACAACTTTGTGGCATTTTGATAACGCAATTAGCAGAGCTGTAAATGAGGCAGAGGAACACTGAGTGAGCTCACCAGACCTTAGCCTGCAACAGGACCCCCACGTTCCAGCCTCTATCCACTACGAAGTGATCACCATTGATTCACAATACTCTCCTCTCTAGGGGTAGAGGAGGTCCAGCAGGAATATGACATCCTCAGGCACCACCTTTTGTGACACTTATGCCCATAAGATCTGAAAAGGAGGTGGCTGGAGGAGAAGGTGGGGGTGCCAAAGCTATTCAGAACAGGGAATTAATGAAATAACTGCTCCACAAGTGATTTGAGCCCTCTTCTCCAGCTATAAATACAGAATAGAGGAAGCTGCTTTCAATTTAGACCACAGGATACATTTGGTATCCCCAGCAGTGTTGTTTTTTTTCCCTGAACAGTGTGTCCTCCATTTACTGTGGAATTTAAGGATGGAAATATGTTAGACTGAATGGAGCAGGCAAGCAGAAGCATCCCCAGCCTGCCAACTTGGAACGACCACAAACTATTTTTAAATGCAATCCCAGCCTTAAATGTATGTGACCCCATGAATTTAGCCACTCTAAACCTCTCCTCTCAGTTACAACAGAAGGAAAGTAGAAGGTACAAATAATCACCATGGGCTGGAAAGTAACTTAAGGGGCTGCAAGAGGGATTTAAACAGCCGAGCACTTAAAGGAAGTGGTGCAAGGACTTCCAGTGCCTCCCAGTCAATTAACTGCAAAATCTGAAAGGTAAATGCTTGCTTGCAATACAAACCCAGCAACACTCCCAGCATTAGGAATTGGGAAGTAAAATCTTGGCAAAAGGAACTTTAAAATAGAAACAGAAGAAAAAGATATTTAAGAAATAAAACAGGAATGTGCTCACAGCAGATGGAAAATGTTCCAAATGATGAGGAAAAAAAAGCCTTTTTCAGAGCTATTTTAGAAATCCTCTTACGTCCCCCCACCCCATTATGGGGGAAAACATGATCTGAGCTAAATTCACTCTCAATGACGTACTAATTATAACGGTTATGATAATAAATTTAATTTGTAATTGCCAACCATTTCTGTTGTCAGCCCTTCAACATGCATTTTTAGCCCAATTAAAAATAAAATCATTATCCTTCCCCTACAGGATATCCAAGCTGCAGGCCAGTTTAGTTAACTTGCCTATAATTATACTGCTTCTGCAGAGCCAGAATTAGGGTTGATAAGTCCTGATTCCCAGGCTCACACTTCAGCTAGACACCCCCACCTATCTTTAAGACCAAACCAGAGCAGAGCTGAGTAATTCCAAGCCCTCACAGAGCATTTTACATACTTGAAGAATTGCACAAACAGCAAGCAATTAGTTCCAAACAAGGTCCCTGAGGAGTTTCTAGTTAAGATACATGTGGTTTAAGATACATTAAGTCAAGAATTATAGATTAAAATAATCACTGAATTCAGACAGAACATCTGGGGACTTCTGGGGTGTGGGTGAGAGGGGCAGTGCTTCGATATAGGAAGGAACAGAAGAATGCCTGTATAGGGGGAGGAAGCAAGTGGGGTTTTCTGGGAGTTAGCAGGAGAAAAGGGTATGTGATTCACAGTTGCCACATCCAAGTGTATTCCATGGCATTTGGGAGGGAGGCACAGACAGTCAGGAGTTCATTGCTGTGAGTATATGAGAGCCAAACCATTTGGAAAACACTGATATAGCAGATGGAGGGCTGAGGTGGGAACAGAGTTTCCACCAAGAGAGGCACCATCCTTCTCTTTAGTGTCTTCCTAAGCGTCCTGGCCAAAATTCTCTATGGGTAATCCAGAAATGTGAAGAAAATTAGGGGACGCAAAGTCACCCAGAAAACACATGGCAGAACCAGGAATTACACCTGGAGCTGCCAAGGAATATTTAGTTATCTTCACCATAAAACCACCCAGCTCTTCTGCTCCTACTGTAGCCCTACTAGCAACTATGTCCTGCAGTGCCCATGCAAGACCAGCCTGTGGGCAAAGATGCTTTATGCAGCTGGATACTTGCAGTGTGTGTGAAACCAGTGTCCCACCTAGCAGATAATCATCCTGCACAGCCTCACCTCTACTGGAAGTCAGATTTACAGCAACTCACAGAATCAGGTCCTAAATCTCCACAACCTAAGCAAGTGTTTATTTTCTAAAACATTTTACCAAGAACTTTACTTCTTTGTTCCTTTCTATTTTAAATTACCTGACACAAATTTATGTTCAAACTATTTCCCCATCAAATTCTCCTTAAAATAGCGACACAAGGCCAGCTGTGCTCATTTCCATGATTCCATACCAATGTCACTACAAGTGCATAGCTAGCTGTCAATGTATGTAAAACACACATCAAAATATACAAAGATATTGCAAAGATCCAAGCCCTTTCCAAAAGGTCACAAGTGCAAAAGCATAAAATAATACGCTGTTTTATTGCAAAGTAAAACAAGCAGCCTGCAAAGCCCTGTGGGGAGGTGCAGGTAGATGGCAGGCAGATGGCAACACGGGGAACAGAGGGCAACTGCAGTGCATCAAGCAACAGGAAACCCCAAGAAAAATAAATGGTTCCAACAGGTTAAAAATCTATGCTGAAAACTTATCCAGTGACTGCTCCTTCATAACTGGCCAAAATTTATTTACAAAAATGACATGGATCTGCTGTGCTTTGCCTGCCTATGCCCTGTTTGCTCCCAAAATTCCTCCCTACTGCAGGGCCAAAGCTCTGGCAGTTGCCACTCACCCCTGGAAATGCCCTTTCTGCATCACCTGATCTCAGGACTCTCTCTCTTTTACAAGGTACCAGGAAATTTGCCCTTCCCCTCCTCCAGTACTCCTCGGTTGCTCTCTGTATTTGTTGGTTTTGTATCACCTTTTGTACCAGTCTGGTTTAACCCTGCCAAGGATTTGGGGATGCATTTTCTATGAAAGCACTAATTAATGTCGTGCATCAAAACATCTCAGTCCAACCTGCACTCAAGGAAGAAGGTCAATGCAAAGGGTAGAACATAACAGCCAAAAAAGGTACAACGACCAGTGCAATGCAGAACAGGAACAAAGCTGCTCAACAGACATGGTGGTTAAAGTGAAAAAAGCCCAAAAACTCAGAGAACACAAAACCCTGTGAAATCATGGATCAG
Source organism: Apus apus (assembly GCF_020740795.1). Lineage (NCBI taxonomy): Eukaryota > Metazoa > Chordata > Aves > Apodiformes > Apodidae > Apus > Apus apus. The sequence goes on from NC_067297.1 coordinate 10,759,014, forward strand.
TGCTAAAGATTTAGAATGATACAACTACCACAACTACCCAAAAAGGTGAAGCTATCAACCTTTTTTTTTTTTTTTTCAGCCCATCAAATGTTTCAAAATATGCTAAGCATCAAGCTCACTAGCATATTGGATTTTGAATAATGAAAAGAGTAAACAGGATTTTAATTTGGATTCTGACAGTAAAGTGCTTTCCATGTGATAAATTAACTATTAGGGAAGACAAATTAACACAACCTACCCTTGAGTATGATGGCTTCTGATTTTGAGGAAGCTTTTACAGAAGCATGATCAAAATGAAGGAGGATGAAAAATAAGAGATCATGATGGGGGAAGTATTTCAGCAAAAAACATCTCCCTTTTCATCAAACTGTAGGTATAACTTCTCTAAAAAAGTACAGGAGATTTTATCAAAAGCCCCCATTTCTTCTAAGAATGTCTAAACATTTTAGGAGATATCCTCAGCTGTTCTAAATCACTAGAAATTTATGAATTTTATAGTAAGTCTTTAATGCTGAGAAGTTAAATTTCACATTTATAAAGCATGGTCAGACAAGGAGGTGCTACCCCTTATTTTTTTTGGAAGGGGAAGGTGTGTCAGAAACATCTCTAGATATAAGAACATGCTCCTAAAATCAGCAAAGAGTACGTGAATGTCCCGAGAGCAGTCTAACACTATGCTCTATTTCCATACCCAATGGAAAATTCCCATTTTTTGCCAATTTTTTTTGAAAGAAAGAACACATTTTAAGACTTCATCTTCGTATTTCAGCAGAAACTCCATTTTTCAACCTACTCTCTCACTCACTCAGGTAAGCAAACCGAGCTTAAAAAAACAGCAGAAAGACATCTTAATCGGCTTGAAATTAAAACTAATAATTTTTATTCTTATTTATTCCTGTCACAAACCAGATCTGCTTATACGGGTCTCTATGACTGCTATGGAAACCTGAGGGGTTCTGAAGTCTTTATGTAATATGAGATGAAAATGCTATCTCTCACAGTGAACACTGTCTCCTTTGAAATATGCCAACAGTGGAATTCTATCCCTCTGGGAGAAAAAGGGTTGCCAGGCACTAGGGGCAGGAGACATTGGGTCCAATTCTATTGACTCAAGATATTTTATGAAACCTTTAACTGTCTGGGCAACTTCAAAATGGGTATAAGGATGTTTAATCACATTTGTTTGGAAAATCATCCAAGGAGAGAGAAAAAAAAGATACACTTTCTATGGAGACATTATGCATTTGTATATTTAAAAACTGTACAAAACCTGCATTTCAATAAATTTCTATAATTTCCCAGTTGGTACTTAAAACTGCAGGTCAAAGTGCTCCATAGTAATTGGCATTTTCTTAATAAAACTAAAAGCCAAAAGTTACTTGAGTCCACCTGAAAACACTGTTGTGCCTTTGACATACAAATTAATTATAGTATAAGAAAATGTGGCTCCAGATTATGCTGAAAGCTCTTCAATTCCAGCAAACTCTTCACACCAGGAGAACAGGTCACTGACCCAGGCATCCCACTAGCAGGGCTCCAGTGACTGGCCACACCAGCACAGGGAGGCAGATCAGATCCCCCATCCTGTGCCTGCCTGGAGGGCAGGAAACATTGCCCATAATTTAAAAATAAATACTCAGTTCATAAAATTCACTTGACACTTTCAACATAGCCAATAAACATGAACTAACAATTATTGATATTGATCAAAAGGACACGGCAGGACTTTTTCCAAAATCTAAATGATCCTCAGCCATCAACAACTTATAACATCCCTTTAGCACTGGAATGCACAACCAGCTCACACCTCTGCCTCCCCTGGAAGAGGAGAGAGATTTTCCTTTATTCCACTGCCTCTGCTCAGTTAACTGAGATATGATGTGCTGATCATTACTGAAAGAGCTCAGGAGTGCCTGCTGTCAAGTACCCTTAGATATCTCCAAGAACTAAAGGATGTGCTCTCTTTTCTCCAGCACAACAATCTGTGGTGTACCTTCTCTGAAGAGACAAGAGGTAAAGTGCTGGAGAGGTTTTTTGTAAGACATGTCTACAGAACAAAAATCAAAGCCCACTCAGTCCCTTCAACCTTTCTCTAAAAGATCTAAACCGCTCAGACTATGTCCTTTCCATTGAGACCAATGCAATGCTATCATAGATGAAACCATTCCTTAAAGCCTAGAAGTACAGTAGAAAATGCATTACCAAGTCTGAAGGTGTCCAAAGGATTTGAACTTGGAATTCTTGCAACCGTGCAGAAACACAGCTTTGAAAACTATAACGAAAAAATCAAAGTAAGTCAGAGGTTTCGTCCTGCAAAAACAAAGATACTTACAGGTTTCCTTTTATTGAAAGGTTCTTTTCAGAAATCAGCACTGCAAAAATGTTTGCAGCCTGAACAGAGTTCAGGCTTCCTCGGAGATGAAGAATTTTTATAAAGGGGCTATTTTTCTAAGTTAGGGAGAAAGAAAGAAAAAATAGCCCTGAAGATCACAGTTTCTGGAAGCACCTAAACAACAACCAAGTAAAATCTTTCCTTCCCTCTCCCTGCAAAACTAGATAATGAGCTCCACAGCATTGGTCAACACTGGATGGGGGTTACCTCATTGAAAATAGTCCATCACAGTGCATAATTTGCTCACCACCTTGGAGACACATACATTTCTTGTAAGGAAAAAGTTTATGAAATGCAACTCTGACTAACATAATAACTATCTTTTACCAGACATCAGTGTATATGACCCAGGATCAAAAAAAAGTTTCAGCAGTGAGGCTGATGGACCAACAACATGTTGACATGTTCCCTCCTTGTAGAAGATGGGGCTAAAAGCAAGAGGACACACAGTAACAACCATCTTTACCTAAAAGTAGCTTAAACTGCACCCATTAAAAAAAATAAACAAACAAATAACATTAAAACAAGCATATTTTTGAAACATGAATACACCTTTAACTTCTACTGAAACCAGTCCCAACCCTTGGCATACCCAACAATTGCTTAACAGCACAAAGTGCTCTTCAGGGGATCTACCACACATTTTTTCACACTTGCTCACTACTCTGCATAAAAAAAGCAGCACAGAAAAGGTGGTTCTTAGGAACTTGACCTAGATTGTGGCAAGGAGACACACTGACCTGAGCACAAGAGACGGAGTTAGAGGGACCAGGGGGGGGGGGGGGGGGGGAAAGCACAGCAATGAAATCCCTCCAGAATGAAAAAGGCCACAAGAACTTTGCCTTAACAAGAAGTTGTTTATATTGGATTATTTTATAGGGGTTTATGTTGTTTAATCGAAGAAAGAAAATGGATGCCATAAAATATGCAGAGCTAAGTGGGGCTGCAGAGTACATTGCTGAATATTGCTAGTAATGCCATTTCCCCTTCACTGTCAAAAAATAAAAATCTCCTTCTTTCTACCCCTGTCACACAAATAGCAGGCCCCTCATGCTTGCCCATCAATCACCTTGGAGTGCACCTTTACCTTGAGCACTATGTGCTAGGATGGTGAATAAGGAAAGCTCAAGAAATAATCTCCCTTTCCACAAGGCAGAATTCAATTTCTAACATAGCTCAGACCAGCACTATTCTTGAAAAGGTGGCACCATATATTACAACAAAAAAAGCACTTTGCCACTGCTTAGTGAAAACTTCATGAGCCTTATGATTATGTGGTTTGTACACTGGATGCCAGTGACAGGCTAATAATGTGCAAATTCTGATGAGAACCAGTCCTCCAGCTGGGATAAAGCATCAAAGACTTTTTTTACCCATTGTTTTGTTGTGGGTTCTTCTTCCATTCTGTTTTCTTTACTATGAGATTTTTCTTCTAGTTGCAGACAACTACTTTCCAAGATTCTCCTAGAGAGTAAGCACTTCACAGTAAAATTATTCCACTCTGGTGCTCAGTTAGCCCTCGTTAGCCCTTTGGCCACTGTCCCAACAGGGTTTTATCTTTGGCAGCCCTAGTTTGGTATCTTCAGGTGGTGCTTCTCAGAAGCTTTTTGAAGACTCTCTGCAGGTAGATTGAGCTTTCACCAGGGACTCTTTGAATCCCCTTTGGACCTCAGCAGAACTGGCAAGCCCCAAACTTTGTGTCTCCTCCAAGCACAGCTGACAAAGGCTGTGCAGAAGAGGCTGGCTGGGTCCACAATCTGCTGCAATAAAGTCCACAGAAAGCCTCACAAATGGATGGTGCCAAACCACTGACTCATGGAATCTGCCTGCATTATTTCTAACTGTGAAGACAAGGAGACAGTTTTTCCCCTCTAGCCTCCCTGAAGCTCCAAGTCCAGATTTTGCTCTGCAGATCTGGCGAAAATACCATTCTGTGAGCTGGTGCCTGACAGACCTCGGCAGCCCCAGAGCCTGAGATGAGCAAAGAGGTCAGGAGGATTCAGCCCCCCAGTGTCTGTTGCTCACAGTGCTGCCCTGGCTTGGAAAGCTTATCCAGCCTTGCAAAGCTGTCAGGAAAATTTACCAGCCACCACACAAAAACTGCTTGCCGTTTACCACAGTGATTGATGGTAATGCAAGAAACTAATGGCATTTTACTTGCCTGTCCAAAGAAATTACTCACCCTGGGCCAGCAGGATGGTGGAAGGATTCTTTAATGCTTGTGGCAATTTTTAATTTATACTCCAGTCTTTGCAGGGCTGAAGACCAGTCAGACAGCAGCCTGCTGCATGAGGGATGCAAACATGACAGAGCATAGGTCCAGTGCTGCAATAAAACTGGGTGAGAGGCAGTTGCACATTGTGCTTCTGACTTTTTTAAAAAAGGTTCAAAGATTTTAGGGGGCCAAATCCATTGCCGGATCATTAATCTTTTAAGAAAAACCTAGGTCGTGGCAGTGGACATTTAACAAGAAGTTGGGGAAATAACAGGAGAAAAAGGCCATAATTAAAAATTGGAGGCAACTGATCTAAGTAGTACAGGAAGGTGCTTCCATTTGGTGTATACATGTAGAAGCATAGGGCAGTATAGAAGGTCAATTCACTTCCTAAATCAGTAGAGCTGACAGCATCATTTCCTTTGTGGCTTTCTCTTTCCTTCCTAACACCAGTACTAACCCTTCCTTTATCCTTTATCATTGCAACTGGTCTGTTTCCCACCAGTACTGCTCTGTTCTGGTTTTGGAGTTAGGTTAATGGTTAGACTTGATGATCTTAAGTCTTTTCCAAGCAGAACAATTCTGTGATTTTTTTACCTGCAGTACTGGCATACCCTTTGTATGGGTGGCAGATCCTCCATCATGGTTCATTCACCACATCCTTGCTACATGAGCTACTTCAGTAGTTTGGGGGCAGACAACATTTATTCATTAGCTGGCAGGTCAAGTGTGAAGGACTAGAAAAGTCCTCCTTCACCAGGAACTGATTCTTACAAGCAGTAGCAGAGTGGACTCCAACACCTAGCACTGCTCCTGGGGGAATTTCAGAAAGACAACTAGCAAGGGACACAGCACTTTTAAGGATAGAACTGAGCTACCCTCACAGTTTTTACTTTGGTTATCCTCAGTTTTCTTGACTAGCCTTTCTGATTCAAGTTCCTATAAATCCTCAGAAACCTGATGAAAAATTGTCTTGTCAAAAGGTCAGGAACAAAAGAAGGGGAGAAGAAACAATTCAAGTTTCACAAAAGCTACACTGCCTAGGTGCTAGCTACCAAGAAGTCACTTAAAACTATCAGCATTTCAAAGCATATTCTGTGTTTTCAATAACAAACACCCTAAGAGGAGGCTTTCCCACTGGGGGGTGTGGGGAGCACTGAATCAACTATCTAGGAAAACTGTTACAATCCTTTATAACATATCCAATGGTTTTCAGCGAAAAAGTCACAGTGAGATACTGTGTCCCACTGAGCATTAAGCATTTCACATTCCTGTTCTGCTTTTTCAATTCTAACTAGTTCCTAACCCTGAATTTGCAATTAATGAGCCTTGTTTAGAGGATGTGAATACTGCAATTGTTCTGATATACAGGCTTTAACCACAGAAGACAATCTAATTCAGCAAGGGAATCTGCTGTGCTTAGGGGGTATTCTGAACCTCCAGTAAAGGCAATCAGCTGTTAAGTCATTTTAACAAGGGGCAGCATGCTGTGCTCTCTGCTCTGACATGCCACCATGGTCTCACAGCTTAGCATCTGGGGATCAAATCATCTTCATGCATTAAGGATGTTTAACATCTGCTTGTAAATCTGGGGCTGGTCAAAAAATGGCTGTGACTGAAATAAGGATGGTGCAAGTGAGGTTTTCCACCAGGATTCTTAACTGTGATTAGATGCACACATACACACTGCACACATACCTTTTTGATCTAATACTGCAAAAAACTAACAACTCAGGGCTAAACTAATTATGCCTAGTTATGCTTGAGCAGGAAAACAGCAGCCATTCCTCTTCTGCTTCAAGAGCACAAGTGAAACAAGTCCCCTCCTGGCTCTTCTTCCCTTTGCCTGGCAGGAAAGAACTGTCCCTTGGGAGCTGTCCTCTCCCAGAGTATCCAGACGAGCTGATTACCTCCTCAGCTGGGGACATGGGGACAGGCAGGACAGCTCTCCATCCAGGACTGATAGCAAAGCTAGAGAAATCCTAGAGTGTATGCAGTCTCATCAGCCCAGCCTTCTTGTTGACTCTAATAGAAAAATTATTTCCTGAGCCCTAAAAAATCTGATAAAACAGTGAAAAACAAAAAGACAATATTTTTCATTCAACATGACCACCTGTCATGTGGCCATCAATATACAGAAATAATTGTGGTGGGAGAAGGGGAGCTTAGTTATATCTTGAATGGTTTATAAAATGCACCAAGATGGAAAAAACATGCCTTGTTCTGCTACAGCAGTCACTTTCAGACGTATTTCAGGAGGCTAATCCTGGAAACCAGGAGATTAATTCCTGGAGACAAGCCCTTTTTCCCCTCCAGCTCCTCCCCAGCACTTCAGAGAAAATGACCTGGTATGATCTTAACACATCTTGAAGAAGACAGAAAGATTAATTATGCTCCTCCCTATTTCATCTTCATGGCACATCTGAGCAGCTTCTACAGCTGCAAAACCTTTATTTCCAGGGTCCTTTTGATTGTACTGCTGAGATATTAAAAGACTCATTAAACCTAAGGGGAAGTCCCATTCACTGAGACTTGCCATAGAAAGGAGGCAGGGAGGGAGGCTTAAAGTTATCTTGTACTTAAGTTAAAGAGACAGTTGGAGATGATTTATACATAAATCAAACTCTTCACCCTCGAAGAGTCATCTGTCCTTGTGGCACCTCATACGCAGGAGATGTTACTGGGGCCAAAGAGCTGAGAAATGCAGCCTGCTCCAATGACTGGGTGACTCTGCTTGCTCCTGTAGAAGAACCAAGGGATGAGAAAGGGAAAGCAAAGAAAGCTGACTTATATTTTTGTAGACATCATTTTGAACCTACAAATTGTGATTGTTTGTCAGTTGCAGCACTGACATAAAGTTAGAGCTCAGCTTTCAGATCAGTCTCCTGCAAAGGTAGCATTTGTCAAGCCTGGTTGTAATTGTTTCCTGCAGCGATTCCTGTCACTATATCTGACCTTATCCTAGAGTCAAGTACCAAGGCATTAAAGTGACAATATCTTCTGTGCAAGCAATTGCTGATACAAAACCTTATTCTTAATTACTAACGTCAATAGCTTTTGGATATTAAAAGCTACGCCAGTATATTACTGGGGCTGAGATTGCTTTCTAATCTGACAGCAAGGGTATCAATTATCTGATTTGCTGATGAAGAACTCAAACCACAAAGGCACCATTCAAAAAATCACTAAGTATATGGATGACTTCCTTTGATTGTAAGTAGCATTGAGAAAGTACTCCATTGTTTCCTGGTGGTGTTGCCTTCCCCACTTGAATCTTCACTGTCAAGCTATCATCCTCAGTTAACTTCAGGCACGACTGTTTGCAGATATAATACTCTGCCTGCCAGCACAGCACGAGGCTTCAAAAAGCAGGCCTTCAAGCTATAGGCTAAAGCTCATCTATCAGAAATGCCAATATTATGCCTCTTTTTTCACTTTTTAGAATTGTGAAACCTCAGCAGTACCATTGCTATCAAGGTTGTACTCCTGGGAACGTTCTATCTTATTTCCACATGGGAAAACCCTTTCTTTACATAACACTCCTGCAGTTAAGATCTCTCTGCAGCTTTATGTGCAAGTAAGTAGCTAATGTCACACACGTGGTGCTGCAAAGACTAAATCATGATATGAAAGGAAGTCAGGGTTCAATTTCCCTGCATGCAGCAGGTGAGATATAAGCATTGGGAAAGGTTAGATCTGGAGAACGCAATAAACAGTCACAGGTTAATATAAAATATAAATGCAAAATGCATGTCTTCATATTTATTACATCTTTTACATCTAAATCAGGCAGATTTCATTCCACAGATTGAGACTGATCTAAAGTAATTTAGTGGGAGGCTGGTAGTTGAAACACATAATCACATTCCTAGAACAATGTAATTACATAGAATTTAATGTGATTTCCTGCCACTGGTTTAAAAGTGCAGCCTCCTCCACATTCTCGATTCACGCTGAACATGACACTTGATGTAAGGTCACTTTACGTAGCCAGGTAAAGCATTGTATAAGGGGAGAACATATGCTATGACTCCTTAAATTCCCCAAGACCTGCATTAAAAATTGTCAGTTATGAAGTGCCAGGAAGTTCAAATCTTAAATTCCTAGAAAGATGCTGTGTCAGCAGAGGAACACTGATTTTAGATTTCATTTTAATTAAATATCTCACAAGGAACAATTTTGCTGACCTTAAGAACTTATGCAGAAGTCCCCTCTGCTCTCTGGGGCAGAAAATTTGAAAGGAAATTTACTCTCAGCAGAAGAGTTTTCAGATTTTTGTACATTGTACATACTTCTGAGAGTGCTATATTAAAGACCTTTTATAAAGAACAGGATAATAAATGAACCTGGCAGGTCATGCCCATTAAGAATAGCTAGATAATTCTGGGGAAAAAATAACTGCAATCTGAATGCAGACCAAGAATTTGAACCTTAAAACAAACACAAGGACAAAGGGCTGGAAATTCATCAAAGTTAGGAATAAAACAGCCCAGACACTTATATTCATTCAACTCCTACAAATCAGTTAAAAACTGATCTAGAGGCAGAAAGCATGCAAGCCAATACATTGAGAGACCTCGTGCTGCCCACCAAAGCACAGTGAAGAAACAGAACAGTTACTCTTAAAAATAAAATACCAATAAGCTTATAGCTGATCAGACAAAATCCTGCAAGACCACCTCGAATGAAACAATTTAAGTAATCTCTTTGCAGAATAATTTCAAATAGCAACCAAATTTGTAAAAATGGAGGCATGCTTACAATCGATTTGCAAACAGAAAGATAAATTACTAAATTGATCAAAAATGCTATTTAAGTGCTGGCCGTTCTTTTAGCTTTCTACAGAATGTTTTAACATTTATATTCCTTCATTGGAATAAATAAGTCTTGAAATATAATGGATAATGAAACCAATGATAAAAGAAAATAAAAGTGCATAGAATTGGTTTCTTTTTTCAGCAGACCAATATAAGTTTGAATGAAATGACACGGTGTGATTCTTAGGGTGCCATACACTGGGCCAGGCATTGGACTCGACCCTGATGGATCCATTCCAACTGAGCATATTCTATGATTCTATGAGAAATCTAAAAGCAGGTTTAAAATCTGAGAACTTTTCTGAAAAGTAAACAAACAATAGATGTAAAGCAGTATAATTACCAATTAATCACAGCACTATGGCCTCTGAGAGCTCCAAATGCTTTACACATTGAGGAGGGAGAGGGTAAACAAGGGAGAAAAGAGGTTTGGAGAGGAAGGAGCCAACACTGCAGCCTTTCCTCAGATAGACCACACTGCACTGATGTGGCAAAGTCAGCCGCATGTAGGTTATAAAGCCAAATCCTGAGCTTCTCCCTTCCATGGACTTTTTCTTTGGCACAAACAAAACTGTAGGAAAAAATCTCAGGATGTGCAGGCTTAAAACAAGCAAAGGAGGAGACCTCAAAGCCTTGTGCACGGCCCCATGGTGCACAGCACAGACAGCGGCACAAGATCAGCCTCAACTTCTGCCTGTCACAGCTGACCCCAATACACTCAATCCTACCACACATCCAGCACATGCAACATCTCGGTTCTTTCTTCCTTGCTTCCCAACAGCCTCAGAATTTCCAGATTTCAAATCCTTAGTAGGGTTTCTTCAAAGAGCAAAAAGATTTGCAAAAATTAATTTTGGGCTGCAGCTTCTTAAAAAGCCCAAATTTCTCCATCTGGCAGATTAGCAGCAGAGCCTGCTAGAAGTTAGTCTTAATCAAAACCAAAAATGTACTAAGTAGGGGGGGGTTTCTGTTTACTGAAAAGCCTACTTTCTTCAAGGTGACCCGAGACAAGAGGCAGTTTGCTTAAACAATAAGAGATGTGCTGGGTGCCAGAAGGCCCCCTTTTCATCCTTGATCACCTTCTACAGCTCAGGAAGAGAATTCTCAAGGACTACATGGAAGTATGAAAGGGGAGTTAGGACCATTTCTCAGGTTAAATAATTCAATTGCAAACCAGGACCAATCAGACAAACACTGTGACTCAAACTTGGACAAAAATGGTTAGAAATGAGAAACAATTTGCCTATGGCTGGATTGCCACTACATTAGCTGGGGCATCCACCCAACTACTTAGGACTTCCATTATGCAGCAAAAAGACTGTGAAAATCTCTGCTTGCTCCATCACCACTACAACGGTTACATATTCAGATTTCTTTCTGGAATAAGTGCAAAATTGCTTTGATTGACATTTCATCACTTAATACATTCATAGCATGTCAAGGGAGAACTTGACTGAATTCACAATGCTGTACTGATTGAGTTCCTAGTAGGAACATTTGTCAGAAGGACTTATAAGGATAACTTTCAAAATCACATTTGCTAGTTCAGAGAATCACAGAATCCTAGGGGTTGGAAGGGACCTCGAAAGATCATCTAGTCCAACCCCCCTGCCAGAGCAGGGTCACCTAGAGCACATCACACAGGAACGCATCCAGGCGGGTTTTGAATGTCTGCAGTGAAGGAGACTCCACAACCTCTCTGGGCAGCCTGTTCCAGTGCTAGTTGGCAGAGGACTTTCTGCACCAAAGAGCCTCTCCACTGATGTGCAGGACTTTCTAGGACACAGAGCTGAACAACCCCTCTCTTCCCAGTTGCCATCAGCCCATGTCATGGCAGCTGGTTGCCGCTACCCCAAAGGCTGGTCTTGCTGTAAACGCTGCAATTGTTTTGCCAGGCTATGGCCAATGGCTGGAGGCTCTGAGATGCTCATTTCAATCAGAAATTTTCCATTTCAAATGCACTTGGCAGTTTGTTCCTGGTGCGAAGTGCTTCTACTCGTGAGCTTTCAGAAGACCACACAGAGGGAAGCACAGGTGACTTTTCTTAAAGCCTGGGTCAAAGCACAGCTTTCTGTAAACACTCCTTTGTATAAGTAAGTAAGCAAATAAATAAGAGGTGCTGTGCCATACCTTCTGCACTGCTATTAGGCAGCTGAGAGGCTCCTGCTAGACCAGACAAAGCCTTCAGTCAGTCCCACAGAACACTCGGAAGACAAATGAAAAGAACACTGGGAGGAACTGGCTTAAAAGTGCATTCATTGTACTTTCCCCTCCTTTAAATGTAATAATATGCAGCAGCTCCTTGTGGTGTTGAATGCACAATACTATTAACTCTTTTTTCATTCCAGCACTTCAACCCTTTATACTTATATTCTTCCACCTAATCACTACCTAGACATTAAAATCCATCATGCACCATGGGCCAAATCTTGGGCTCCACACACAGACCGTCCCTTAAATGAGTTCTTAGTAGGATTTTTGCATTATTAAGCATCACAGATATTTTTTTCTTAATTGATATCTGAATAAAGAACACAAGAATTAGCCTTGATCATGACCATAATGCTTTCATGTTTTCCACAATGCCACTCAAAAGCCTAAAAATATGGCATACAAGCCCTGTGGGCAATTAATGAAAAGTGCCTGTATTTGTACCAGGAACCAATAATTGAAAGAAAAAAAGTATACTTGAAATAAACCTGGAGGATGCATTAGCAGAACCACTTCTGAGCAACTTGCCATTTAAAGCACGCACAGGACAAATTCATCTCGAGAGTCACTTCAAAGGGAATGGTCCGTAATCAAAATTAATCATAATTAATTTGGCCCTAGGCTTCTGCCACTAAGAGGCAGGATCCTGCAGTCAGAGCTGTGGGCAGTGGATGGCAGGAATCACATCCACAGCGTCCACCTCTGCTGATACTGCCAATTCTTCTGCTATGCTGGTGCCATTGTAAAATGCTGCAACAGGATTCAGGCCAAATTTGCTTATCAGCTCTGAACCATGAGGCCAGCCAGCAATATGTGCTGAATGGTGCTCTTTTGAGGATGTCATCTTTCTATTTATATTACCTAATTCTTCTTCTCCAACTCCCTGTGGCAACCCAACAGTTGAAATCATACAGTATAAGCTAATAAGGTTATGTAAGTGTCCATTTGCTGTACATATGCTCTGCCCCCCAAGGCAAGTGATCACCATGGCTCTCTAGCAAGAGAGGTACAACTTCCAGTTTTTGATGTTTAAAGAGTCTTGGAGATGCTGCAGAGCATCTACCCTTGTTGGGGGAGGATTTGTGGGTAGCTGAGTGAGAAGCAGGCAGTAGAGAACTGCCATGGAGGCAGAATCAGACATGAATGAGAGGTGCCCCATCTCCCGCCCGTTGTCTCTCCTATGAAACACAACTACACTAAAACAAGGCAGAGGATGCCAGCTCCACATGTGGCACCTCTCAAGGTACTGCTAAACCGACACAGTCCTCAAGCTTTTTGTCCAGGCTTAACTCCTTGCTCTACTTGCACAAAAGCAAAAAAATTCCTTGATACAGAAAGAGCGGCTTCCCTGTCTCTTGATGGTTCTCAGTTTCCACCAACAAGATTTGTGTTTTCAAGCTAGTCCTACTCTGTCCTCTTCTGGTTTTCCCAGCATCACTCTCCAACTCCATTTTTGTGATACAAAGGCAAACTAATTTACATCAACCACTAAGCTGTTTCAAAGTAAACTGGGTGTATGGTCATAGAATCACAGAATATTAGGGGTTGGAAGGGACCTTCGAAGATCGAGTCCAACCCCCCTGCCAGGCATGGATACTTTCTTTGTTTCAAATATATATTTGCCTTGCATAATTACATTTAAATGAGAGAGCATTAAGCCCTGTAACCTATGAATTCCTGTACCATTCACCCTACAATACATAAAAATGGCACAGGCCCTAAAACATTATGGACTTTTGGCCCCAAATCTCTTGCTTACTCGGAGCATCCAGGGTTTAAAACCTCAAAAAACATGTCTGAAAAATCTAAACCCATACAACATGAAGTTTAAAGTATGCATTTTACTTATGTATATTCACAAATGTTTTTTGTTTGCTATGCTCTACCATTAAACTGCTCTCAAATTCAGAAAGACTCAGTTTGAATCTTTCTCCAGAACAACATGAATACACAATCCAGGAGAGGTGGGGACTTTGCTCTTTTAGTCATCTACCTACACACTGCTTCTTATTTTACATACTTCATAAGTCCTGTTCCCTCCTAGGCAGTTTGGAGGGCACAGATGCTCCACACTCTCTGGGAAACTTGCACGAACAGCAGTGCCACTTCCCAAACTGGCTACTCCCTTCAGTTTTCTGGCCAAATCCATTCATCAGGCCTGATCTGGGGAGTCCACATGTGCACGTATTGTAAAATTCCCTTACAGAGCACAGTTTTCCACCAAAATGAACCTTTGCCAAGCTCCCCCATGGCACGCCAACCCTGAAGAGCAGACAGCACAATCTAATGGGGCCCTGCACGAGTCCATTTGCCACACACGTGTTCTGCATACCCCCAGGAGCTGGTCCCTGCTTCACCATGTGACTGATGGAAGGGCCAGTTTCCTGGCTTTCCCTGGTCCCCATGCTGCAAGCAAAAGTACCATTGCTTTCAAAAGCCTTTGTGCTGCAGTGTTGCACTTCGGTCCCTATGCCTTCCCGCCAGGCTCAGCAGCCCTCTCAGAGAATTTCTTTTCTCTCTTTGCTTCCTCCCAGCAGTGACATCAAACAAACATGTATTACCCGGCTTGGAAAGTGCTGCTTTTATCCTCCAGGTGAAGAACTGAAATAGTTAGTGTGCATACATTTTTTTAATGGTCTTCCGTGAGAAAAGTCAATGTTCCTGTTCCAGGGAATGAAATCATTACTTGCTTTTCAAACTTCCTGCTTTTTAAATTTATAAAAGCTGCTGTTACAAGGGATAGAAAAATTCTAGACCTAAACAGAGCTCCCAGTTCTCAGCTACACTTAGCAGTGGATTCGAACATTGTGTCACCAATTCCCTCCCTGATCTGCCGCGGACGATGTCTCCAGCACAAGCCATAGTTATCTCCAGCTCCCCCCGTAAACAGAAACCCCTAATTTGGGGTGTAACAGTGTTCTTCTCTTCCTCCTACCACTGCAAGCAAAGCCTGTTCATCTGACTCAAGTTATTTCAATGCAGCTACATCCTATTAATGTTGATATATGGGAGACCTTTTAAAAAGCCTGGGGAAGACAGACTTCACTTTGTTGAGATAAATTTAGATACCAGACACAATATGATGTGAGAACTCAGTAAACCATAATTTATCTTTTTTCTTCATTTTTAATAGAGTTTGCCAAAATACAGGTCTACAGTTTTACCTGCATGCAGAATCTGCAAATTCAGTTCCTCAGTGTTCTGTCACGAGAGGACAAAACTGATTCACACTGGCCCTTCTCTCATATTGAATGTATATTCTGGGAGGGGAAACTTCCCAGGATATAGTATTATTACTCCAAAAACACTCCAAGTTTCTGAACCTATGTTCATGTGACATATACCCAAGATACATGGATCTCAGCACCAGCAATTGGCAGTGTTGGATTCTTTTCTGCAGAGCACTTACTGCCTCCTGCCAGCAGACAGTCTTTACTGAACTCAGTTAAAACAATACGAGCCTGTGTCAGGTTCCAACATTGCAGAAAAATGAGCCATCACAGTAAATGAGGAATATGTCATTTTCTCCATCTTTTCAGATGTACAGGAAGTACAGAAGTACAAGGAAAGCTAGCAAATCACTCAAGGCCACACCAAGAATAGCACCAAAATTCCCAACCACAGGACATGCTACATACTTGTAGTAACAAAAATGTATCTGTCATTGCACGTCACACAAGCTCATTCAAACTAAAAATTTATCACTTGCTTCAGACTCCAGCCAGGTGACAGCAAATACATCATGGAGCTGTCAACAATCTGCTAATCTGGCTGTGAAGCGTAGGAATATAAGAAACTTAAAAATACACTGGTCCTTCAGAAACCATAAATTTTACTGGCTCGTGCTCACATACCACTGGGTAATAGGTCTGCTCCAGCTATTTCACTCCCACCTCCTGCAGTTAAACAGTTTCATTTTGCATGTCTATTTAGAGAATGACAATCAGACATATGAGGGAGCAGAAAGCAGAAACCACCCATGGGTATAAAGAAGCAAGGACCCTTTTTCTGACTCCTTGACTGAAAAGAGCTCCTGGCGGCAGATTTAACTGTAAAGCCTGTGCAGAAATCCCAAGAGAAATACAACTGGATTTTCAGAATCTCTGCAGACACAGCTGGAATAACATCTCTGTCCACCTGGAAACCTGGTCTGTTGAGCTTTTTTGAGCAAAGAAGAAAGCAAAGAGAAACCAGCTAAAACCCTTCCTCCCTAGGCTTGCACCTTTTCAGAGGGACTGCAAAAGGATGGCATAGTCACATAAGGGAATATTCAAGCAGTGACTTCAGCTTCTCCTGGTACAAATAATTAACTTGACAAAAAACTTAATCCAGGGTGGGAGGAGGATCTCTGATTATAAACACCGTAGAAGTTTCAAATTATATTTCCTCACAAATACGGGATTGTTCATGACATTTCACACTGGGCACATTTTTGAGAGACCATAAATAAAAAGAAAACCTCCTTGTTGTTCCAGTTATGACCCTTTATGGTCAGCAAGCTCACTAAGGACTGCATTAGCCTGCTTAACCTAAACAAGCCTACCTGCACAGCTGCCTGATACGGCCTGGCTATAGAAGGCAGCTTAACACCTATCTTTGTGCAAATTCAGTTCTTTAAATGAATTTCTCTTTCACCAAATGGCTTGGTGTACCTGCCATTCTTCATTTCCTACTCCTGCCACAAACTTCAATTTTCTCCCTGTAGCTCTTAAACAGCACATAATTACAACTAATTATTGATCACTGAGGGATTACTGGTTGACAAATCCAATTTTCACGCTGTTGTCAAGCATGATTGACTGTTGACCACAGAGGATAAAAGCTACCTGCACTGTCCTAGAAATGTAGGGGACTATAAGGAGGGTGGGACCAGCATTGTCACCATCACCATTATTAAGTACATCAGACTGCAGTGGCACCTGAAGGCCAGTGTGTTTAAAGACCTCTTATGTAAGACACTATCAATCTACACAAAGTGACAGTCCTCACCCTAAGGAGTTTTGCAAGCCTGAAAAAGCCAAGCCTTTTGCATCTGTAAATGTATTCCATTTGGCTGTGTTTGTACCACTTTCGCATTCCATTTCAGCAAATATTCTCCCAAGCAAGCTAGCTGGCAGCAATGCTCAGAGAAATAGTTTGTTTCAGAGAAAAACATCACTCAATTTTCCTCTAAACAAATTTAAAAATTGCATGCTTTGGTACACCTGCTGATCTCAACAAATTGGATCAATGAAGGAAAGGAGTGCCCTGTGCAACCCCAGTACCCTGGGGAGGAGGCTCACCCAGCCCATTAATGTTACTCATTAGCTGCAGCAGTCCAGTTCCCTAGAAATCAGGAATTTGTTGCCACATGATCTGTGCACGGTACAAACAAGTCACTGTGCAAAAAGGGTATTGAAGAAGAGAGAATTAAAAAAAAAAAAAAAAGAGAGAGAGAAATCCATGCAACAGCTCAAGCATCGCTGAATGGAGTAAAAAGGCAATGTTTTCATAATAAATCACATTATTAATTTTTTTCCCAGTTGTATTTCAATTGAGTTATTCACATAATTCAAGTAGACAAAAATCCCAGTGTGAAAATGTCTGTGCTCCTCTAGCCTAGTGGCAGCCCTTCCAGCACAGCTTACAACAAAAGACTGAAAAAGTCCAGTCCTATGGTACACATAAATTGGTTTATTAATAGAGCTCATCCAGCACTATTCTTTTCTGACATAAATGTGTTTTTAACAGAATTGAAATTTCTATGAAGAACATTTTTCTTGCAAATGTCCAGCTTTTCTTTGGGGAAAAAACCCACCATTTTTCACATCGGTTTAGCATTAAGATACATTTCCCTTTCCATTCTGTTCCAAAGGAAGCATGACTATTTAGAAAATGCTGCAGTATATCTCCTTGGCTCCTAAAATAAAATAAAAAAATAAAAAAAAAAAACTGAGAATGAGCCTCACATAAAGAAAGATTGCAAATCCCTTCCTAAGGACTTTATTAATTAAAAAAGACTCAACTCTCTTCTGCTTGTTGTCTATGAAAGTGAAATATGATTTTATTAAATGAAGCCCTTAATATGTTTGCTAAGACTCTGTCAGGCTGAGTATTAACTACATTTCCATTGTTTTTCAAGTCCAAGAAGAAAGTTGCTCTGCCAAGAGACAAGCTCACTTACAGCTTCTTAATGTAAAAACCAGGAGAGAAGTTTGCTTTACTGAGTGCATTCCCAATGTCCAACATACACAAGGGGCACAAAGCATGTACAGCCTTCAGAAATCACTTAAGGAAGGGAGTGGGGGAAAGAAAAGAAAAAAGTAACATGCATTTCAGTTTCAGGTTTTTACCACAGATTCCCTGCGGTAGGACTGCATATGTGAGTACACAGCCGTCGTCCTCTCTCTGTGTGCACCCCAGGGCATGCTGAGGACACCCCAGCAGAGCCCTGCACCCCTCAGTAAGAAATAATACATGGGAAGTCTCCCAGGCTGCCGGGGCTCCAGCTCTTTGCAGAGGGGTTGCCCCACTGGGTGAACAAGTGGCCGAATCTCCCCCCACAGATTCATTTTTGAGGTGATGCGTTGAGTCATTAAGGGGGATCACAGCTGGTGAAGCAGCTTCGCACCCCAGCGGGTGCACCTGCGCCAGCACCAAGCCACATCCTTGCCCAAGAGGAATTTTCCCCCTCCCGACCTGCTGTAGACTTTTGCCTGGGTTTTCTGCTTCAGACACAAGTCCGCTCTGCCCTCTCCTGGCCTGCATACAGATCCCAGCCTATGCAGCCGCCTGGAATCTTCCCCGTGGGGAGGTCGGGGCATGGAGGGGATACAGGTCGTCTGGAAAAAGCCAGGCTCTCTAATGGACGGGCAGAGGGGCAAAGCCCCAGGGAAGAAGGACTGGGCATCACCTTTTGGGGGGCAGCACAGCATACATGTATAGGATGGCACCACCCTGTCCACCATACTCACCACCCTTGTGTTGGGTGCTCTTGTGGCCCTCCCAAATGCATGTGCCCTGGGGTAAGGAAGCTAAAGGAAAGGGCAGGAACATTCTCTCAGCCCCACAGTCCTCATTCAAAAATAACAGTTTGGAGGTAGAAGGGTTATTGACTTCCTTCCTTTTGGAAGGCACCTCGTATTTGAGGTGCATCACTGCAAGCTGACCAATAAAAATAGTAATTTGTAAAATGAAAGCAATGACAGATATTTCTTGTAAAAACACCTTGAGACGCTGCAGATAAAATAACATTACATAAGCAGGCTGAGCATTGGAACTATTATCATCCACAACAGCACAGGGGACACAGCAGTTTAGCAAAGGAAGTGAAAAATAGCGAATGTGATTTAAGAGGCAGAGAGAATAAGCACTGGTAAATTGCAATTACTGAACCTGAAACCCAGCCAGGATCCTGGTTGACTGCCTCAGGGCTTCTGAAATGCAACTCGGAATCTTTAAATGATCAAATAATTGGGACCTGGGTTTCATGTCCCAACGAGACATGCCAACGAGACACTGCCATCGACAGCCACACCAGGAGAGCCATCTGGCACTAACACAGAGAAGGAACAACCAGTCTCCACAGTACTTGTGATTTCAGAGATCTGCAACCAAATATTGACTTGAACCAGATCTGCTTTGCATGGCCGTTTTTCTTCCCAGGGTGGTACAGCTGCAGGTTTCTTTCAACCATTCTTCAACAACTTGTAAGCATCTGATGTCTAGTCAAAGGACATCATTCATCCATTTTATGGTTCCCAAGATGCAAAGATATCTACCCAATTTCCTAAGAAACATTAATATTAAAGTATGGCTTTCTCAGCCCAAATCATGCAAGCTGAACAAAGTTCTCCTGACATTTTATGACAAGGTGATTAATAATACCAAGAAGAAAAATGAAAAGATACCAGATTATAAACTATTGTAAATCTTTCAGTCATCCCAGGAATAATGAATGTAGATTTCTTAGGAGAGCAGTACAGATTTAAACAGATCATTTTAGTTTTCTTGTCAATCAAGATGCTATTTATATAATAGCAGAAACAGACAATGAACTGAACTCATTTAATCTTAAAGTGTAGAACATGCAACAAGGCAAGAGTTATAAGCACTTCTTTAACAAAAACATCCTAAGCTTGTCAAAGAACCAAAATTGTCAAAGAAAATGTTCCATCTTAA
Organism: Apus apus; assembly: GCF_020740795.1. Lineage (NCBI taxonomy): Eukaryota > Metazoa > Chordata > Aves > Apodiformes > Apodidae > Apus > Apus apus. The sequence goes on from NC_067297.1 coordinate 10,778,809, forward strand.
CCATCATTTCTGATTATTGACCTCCCCCTTTTCAAGCAAAAGCCACAGCAGTAAGCAGTTCAGTGTTCAAGTCACCCAAACAGAGTTTGACTTAGAAAGCCTGAACTGACATGACCTACTTTTTTTCAAATACTTAAGTACAAAAAAGTCTAAGAGTATAGTCAAAACTGTACTGGCCTAAGCATCCTCTGGACTGAGATTCTCCACACTTCCTTGGCATGAGTTAGGGAGCCATAGAAAAAGTAAATGCAAACTCTTCACTGGTTGTTCTAGAAAAGCCTTTAAATCTTCAACCCGCACCCTAAGACAAAGGTTATGGCCTTGTTCTGCTTCTGGCTGCACAGGGGAACTCTCTGCTCTCTGACCCCTTGAGGCAGGCTGTCCTAGACGTTACCTCAATGCAATAATTAATAAATAATAATACTGAATTTAAGCTCATGCAACTCATACAGGCTAAATGTTCCAAAGAAAAATTAATAATGCATGCAGAAGAGATTCATTTTGGGAAAAAAAACTAACTTCAATTTGAAATAAAGCCCCGGTTGCCTTGGCAAAGAGGATTTAATTGCTGTAATCACTACATCTCACATAAGGTCGCTGTTTGAGGGAGTCCACAGTACTGTTATTCATTCTGTATCTGCTCCATAGCAAATAAAGGACTACTGGTCCCAAGAGGATCAGTGTGATACTTCTGAAAAGGTTTAAATTATTTTTAAAGGGTTATTAAGCTTTGGCAAATGAGTTAAAAGTCATCTTAGCTGAAGAGCATAGGTACTTATGGCACATTATGGAGATGACAGCAGGAAATGCCATCATTAAGACTGTACTAAAAGTGTTACTGTGTCATTGAAAACAGTACATGACCAAAACATGACCATTCCCTATCCATCCGCGTCCTCTCCAACCACCCAGGGTTACTACTGCCCCTAACAAATTTCCCAGTAAATATCAAAAATAGGAAGCCAGACATAGGACATACATGTGCCTTGCACACAACCAAATTCAAGCAGTTTTACTGGCACAGTTCCTAAGCAACTCTACGGAAGTCAATTAAATCACCCCTCTTTTCTGTACAAGAGAGAGAAGACTCTGGCCAGGCAAATTAAATTAGAGATGGGTCAGAGCCAAAATCCCAGACCCAAAACAACCCAAAACTCACAATGCATTTGGATCCTGGTCCAGATTCTCACAGTCTGCTACCACTTCTCCTTTACCCTCTGCCACCTCCCAGGATGGGAAGAACTTTTCAGACTGTCTCCAAGCATCATTTGCTGCATTTTATCACCTTTTTTGATCAGGGATCTGCATCAAAGCTCTCATGTGTGCTTCCTGTGGCCACTTGGCACACTTCTTGCCCAGACCCTCATTAACTTGAGCAGATACTTAGAAAGCCCATGAACAAGGCACCGTCTATCCCACACTTCTGCTTCTCTTCCTTTCCCACTTGTTGTCTTCTAGGACCAGAGCAATTAGAGAGGGGGATTCAGTGAAAATGCATTTGAGGAGGACATCGTTAATCCCACAAAAGCTTGGGCCACACAGTGAGAAAAAAGCCACTAAGAAAGTTCACTTGGCAGGAAAATTTTTAAAAGGATGTAGTGGAGAGGGGAAGATATATTTTGGCCCTAAGTGAGCAACTTAAACTAAAGCACAGCAGGAGCAAAGGGAGATGTGCTGGAGTTATGCCTGATGGCTCAGATTGATAAGGGTAACAAATGTGCCCCACAAATATGGGGCTACTTGAATACAGCCCACCCAACAGCACCATCCTCCTCCCTGGGACACCCCTGGAAATATTGCTGCTCTGACCACTTCCTCCTAAGGAGAATATATTTTAGAGAGCTCTTCCTATGTGGTTGTATGCACCTCTCAAGGCAGGATGAAGCACTGCTCCATACAGGGCACTGACACCCAGCACTGCTCAGGGCAGGGGGCTTTTAAGTGGCAGACTCAAAGCTGGGGAGAGATGCTCCAGCCTGGCAGGAGCAGCTTCCTGGGCTCTGGGAAGTTCAAGAAGAGCTACCACTGCCCTACCTTCCTGCAAAGCAACACGGGCCCCTCTGCGTGGGGGCCTTCTGCAGTTCTGCCTGCAGGAAGGATCACCTGCCTCGTGCTTTGCTCCCCACTGCCCACGCAGCACTGAAAGGCTTGTGGCCAAACACTGAAAAAAGTGAAATAGCTTTAACTGTAGGCACCATTTGCTGTGCCTCAGACTGGCAGACTCATTTGTCACTGTTTTCTTCTCCTGAAGCTCTTTTGATTCGTCTGGGATCCAATAACTTTGTTAATATGATTTATTTCATACCCTGACTGAGTACAGCATCAAGGCACATGTGGCAGCAATATGAAGCATTAAAAACCTCACACAAGGTACAGGTCCCTGCTCTGCTTTGTCCAAAACCAGATTTTCTTGTGAGTCCTTTATTGACATAAATTGCAGGGGGGAGGCAGGAGGAGCACCCAAAATAAGATGATATGTTGACAATTTTCTTGCAATATTGTATCTCCTGCTCTTTCTGAAAGTCCTCCCTCAACAAAGCTGTCAGCTAACCATCACACTGGCCTTCTTATACCAGATCATGCAAAAACTTGTGGCTAAACACAAGGACGAAAGCAACTCTTTGTTGAATCAGCAGGAATATGAAGAAATTGAGATCAATGTGTTCACTCAAAGCAACATCTCATCAGCTTGGTGGGATAGTACTTTTTACCATGATAAAATGACAGCAATGTACAGCCAAAAACTTTTATCTCAGGAAGAAAGTAAATTTCAAAGTAGACACATTTTTATAGTTTTAATACTATTCATTATGCACTAGAAGTAGCTGCATCAATGACCAAATCACGGTTGTGTCTGACTTGTTTAAACACGACTGTGATTTACTGCACTGCCAGCTAGTGAAGAGCTTTACAAGAAGCTGATCAATGCCACCATTGTCTGGCAGCACAAAGCAGGGACCACTCTGCATATTGTCCAAAACAAAGACACCCATCCCCTCCCATCCCCTCTCCTGCAAGCTCCTGCCAGGGACTCACTCAGTAGAACACACAGTTTGCAAAACCCCACAGCATGTCCCCAGACTTGAAATGATCACTCAAAGACAGGAACCTTTTCTGACCTGTGTTCCCAACCTGACTATGAGGTGCAAAAAAAATTGATAAATAAAATGCTTATCTTGCAGTCATTGCAGCAATCTTCCTTAAATTACCTTTTGTGACACTGTGTACTTAAACAGTTTTGTTACCTGAAGGCAGCTTTGTGTCCATTAATGGAGGCAACTGAACTCAGAGCCAGGTGCTCACAGGCAAAACTTGATTCCTAATTCCATCTTCGGTGGCTTTCCCTTCCCATTTCGTATCTGCACCAATATTAATCACAGCAGGGGTAAACCATCTGTCACTTCCTGCAAGACAATGACTACAGACACGACAGCCCTCAGCAAACAAAGGGTTTGGAGAAGAGCAGTGACAATGCTCTGTGCAGTCTGGAGAGGTTGAGCCTTTGGCAGCCCTTTAGCTGCAGCAACTCATCCAATAGGGAACACTACCCAGCACACCTTCACGTTTCACGAAGGGATTCTGAGTAGATGCAGCAAACCAAGGGCATCCTTTTAGCAGTGGTATCCTCCAAAATCCACTTGCCCCCTTCCCAGGCATGGTCTACATCTCAACTCGTGCCTTGCTCTCAGTGCCATGGTGCTGACAGTGCTCTGCAGCTCCACACCCAGCCCTGAAGCAAGCACTTAGTTGTGCAGGAGCTGCCTGGAGTTAATTAGCAGGAGCTGTCATGTCGAAGCTTTCAGAGATGGGATCAGCCTAGGAACAAGCTTGTAGAACCCAAGCCATTAAAAATGTAAAATCTCTTTCCATTACCATCAACATGGCTGAGTTTGTGTCAAGATACTTGGTGGGTTGGCACCTTCCAAATCCACGGGAAAGGCTTTTCACATCATCTCTGTTTGCAGAGCTGAGCAGTGTCTGCTCACACACAGCAAACTAGAGGTTGTTTGGGCTACTCTTACAAACCTTATCTGTCACACACATGCAAAACAATCTGAAGTGTCAAACAAGATGCACCACCACCAGTTACACACAGCACTGCCTACCCACTTGTAGCTCAGTACTGCAGAGACAAGATGCCTGCTCACACACCAACTGACTTCAAGTCAATGTCGACTCACTTTTTTTATTCCACTTCATGGTTCTGAATATCAGATACAGCAAATGAATTTATGTAAGATTGCCACACGCCTTAGCGCTCAGATGCAGATGGGCAGATGAATGAGAGAGCTGTGCTGCCAGCAGGACTCAAATAGGAGAAAAAGTAGAAGGGAAACCAGACGCCTTTCCAATGAAAAGCGGGTCCCTGTTTCAATCCAGCTGTACTCAGTGTTCCCCAACCACACGGTGTGGTTGAAATGTGAAATATTCCCAAGCTATCAAACTTAAAATAACTAGCAGTCAAACTTCTCCTTCTCAGTGAAAAACACCACTGAAATACACAGGCAGACTGAACATCTTGAGTAGTCTAATTATTCATTTTGGTCAACCCTTAAGAACATTTCCCTGCTCCTGCAGGACAAGGGAGCCTCCCAAAGGTGTGGACGGTAAGGGAAGGGGGCAGACAGCAGGGACACTTGCCACAGTCAAACTCAGCACCACAGCTTCCCATCACTGTCTCATCCTCCTTTACTTTAACAACAGCTTAATAATGCAGCAGTAATGAGCAGCTGTGTTTCTGGACAAAGCAGCACGTTTTGCAGGGCAACAGAAGCCTTCATCAGAAAATGTCTCAATCAAAAAGAGCTTTTTATCACAACAATGCTGCAATCCTGTCTGCAAGTTCTTCAAAGCCAACATCCAACAATTACAAAGAGCTTCTCTCCCTCATGTGGGGCTGCTGCTCTGCACGTTTTACTCCTATGAAGAGTGATCGTGGATGGATGATTATTGTAGCAGATAGTTGACCTTTATCTAAAATTCCATTAAAAAGCTTTATTGACTGTAGTTTTGCAGGATCTACCAGGATTCACTGGGTCATTTATTCACTGTCAGATATCCATCATTTTAAAGTTTCAGGACTGCTCAAGCTCTAGGAAGGAGTGCTTTTTTTGGTAATTTTAAATTGTTACTAAGACTGAGGGAGTGGTTTCTTCTCCCTCTCCAGTGTGCCTAGAGCAGAGAATGTTATCTTAGGACATGTAAAAAGGTGGCAAACCTGGCAGTGTGGTAAGACTACTTCTAGACCAGGTAGGCTTGTACAGCCATGCACTGCCAGCAGGTAGCTGGGAGGATGCCTTTTTCACTTCAGTCAGTACAGATTCAGGTCTACCTACTTCATACAACATCCTTCTGAAATTTATAACGCCCTACCATCGTGCCAGGCTTTCACCAGGTGAAGCCACATGCCTGTCTCATACAGAAATAAGAAATATGAAAGAATGGTTTAACCATTTCTGAAAGAGACTTTCTAGAAATGGTTTATGTAATTGAAACACAAATTCTGGTGATAGCTTCCCCAGGCTTTGTAAGAGGGTCCTAGAAGGATGTTACTCTTTTCCCCATTCAGTGACAAAAAAGATAACAGTGAGAGCAAGACCATGTACACATTGAATGAAGCAGGAGATCTGGAAAAAAATAATGTCAATTTATCTCTGAGGAACATGTTGTAATGTGTATGTACCTGGGGACTGAATTTAGGTTGCACAGGCATCTCTGGGATTCCCAAACTTTACAGATATTAATATTTATTAATACTGCATATCACTTTTTCATATTTTACACTTATTTCAGTGTACATTCAGAGAAAAGAAAGAAGGAATTTCAGCATTCATTGTGGGTTCATTAAAATCTTTAGGTAAGAAACAAATATTCCCAAGTCACCAGTAATGTTTTAATACTGTAATTATTTCTAAACCTGAACCAGCATTTCTGATTCATTTCAGAATTATATTTTTCCCTTTCTCAACATTTTCACTTCTGCTGAATTTTCATCCTAAAATGAAGCTTAAGTTAATCATTTATTCCTCTCACCAGTAATAATCCTGCCCTGCTTCCCCATTCATATCAGCTCAGTTACAAGTGATGAAGGCCCTGTGGAGCCTCCTCCTCACCTGCAGCCGGGCTGCATTCCCCATAGTCTGTATGCTCTCATTTTCTATGCATTTCCAGATATAGAACCTTCTGTTTTCTTTCCCTTGTTTGCTCTTGGCAGGAGACATCCTCTTAATGATCTTTTTCTGGCCTTCTAGACGACTGCTCAGACTTCTACAGATCTTTCATTATTAACGCAGAAGCCTTGTAAGTCAGTTTTAATGGCCTGTGCAATTTTTATTGCTTAGCAGGAGATATAACCTCCTCCATATGGATATATGTTTATTAATATAAAGCCTTAATATATTTTTTCCTAGTGAGAATAATCAGTAAACTCAGCCCTCATGTATTACACCTTGTACTGGTTCATCCAAAAAATCAAAAAGTATTTGCCCTGCAATATGTGGAGCTTGGCAGGGAGAAGCAAATAATCCTTTTCCCTGGGGTTGCCTAGACACCGACTGACAGCGAGGTTTCTCTGCACAGTCCCACCATTCCCCTCCAGACAGAGGGCCACATCCTGACCACAGCTGCTTTCATTTCTCTAGGATGGGATTTGTTACCTCGTTTCAGCCCCTTATTATTATATTCCTGGACTACCTCCAATCTCTGTTTCTGTTCTGATCGGGGATAAAAGAAGGATGGGTCATTTGTGTTAGGGACGTGTAACGAATGCCAACAAACCCAGGTTTTGTCTGTGACTTCACAAATTGCTGTTAGTTCTCAGCCTTCATTACCAGCACATCCTCACTGATGGTCTAAATGGGGAGACTTGAAAAACAGGACAGAACTTTGCCATTTATTTATAAAGAGTGTCCTGGTTTCTTCCCTATAACCAAGGGAGAATTGTCCATTTATTCCATTAAACATTTTCCTGCTCTACAAAAATGACTCCCATTTTTCTTTTAAATACATCCTTCGAGTCTCAGGATTAAGTTAAATAATAACGTATGTCCCAAAAGAAATGCAGGCTATTCCCAGTGCAATTGGATGAGGTTTCCATCCTTCCAGTTAAGCAAGGATTGTTTTCTCCTCTCTTCTTTTTACAACTTTACATGTATGTCAGGAAACATCTTCTGTTTAGTAAATAGCACCAAAGTTGTTGTTATCCCTTCTTTAGTCATTATTTCCATCTTCCCTTATTTACTATGTTTGTCAGTAAAGCAGGTAGCAGAGATACTCCTGTGCATCAAACAACAAAGTTCCTGAAAATTTGTGATACTGGTGAATTCTCAAAGCTGTGCTTCATTTTTCCTTTTTTTTTTTTTTTTTAAACTAGATAAAGCATTAAAAAGTTAATCATGGCAACACAGCCCGTTTCATCTCCTTATGGTTAAACTATGCTTAGTGACAACCCCCCTAATAGGCAAAATTTATGTTCAGAGATGGTAAATTTTGCAGTAGACAGATCAGACCAGCGAGGCCACAAATCCATCTCCAGTGTCATAAGAAATTCTTTGCACACACGTATAGATCATCTGTCAACAAAGTGAGCAATATGACTGTTGGGTATAGCAAAAGCATTAAATACATGCTTAGCTTCCAAATGCTGCCCCTTGACATACCTGGGTCCTTCAATTACAGCAGGCCACACTGCCTGGATGGTAGCATGAAAAGAAACTAATTCCCTGGACCACTGCACAACTAGAGCTCCAACTCATTCTTAAATCCTAGTTATTGAATGAAAACTAACAACCAGGACTTAGCGTAATCAGAGTAAAACCAGTTTGGATTGACGAAAGGGACTGGAAGTCATAGCTGGAGCTTCACATGTAACGTGCAGGATCCTTCAACACAGCACATTGCTGAATCAAGAAACTGTTTCCTATTGCTTTTCAGTTTCCAAGCTTGGTTAACAATCACACATTTTACCAAAATAAGAAAGAATCTGCTCTCTTAAAAGAAGTTAGTTTTGCTAGAACAAAGTCCAACACAAAATACTATATGACATAGCATGAAATAGTGAAGAAGTGCCTAAAATTGAGTATATCTGTTCCTTTGCATACTGTCAGAGCTCAAGGTTGGCATCAAACTCTGAGCTGAAAATGACAGGATTTTGATCTATTGTCTCATATAAGCCAGCCTGCAATTCACCCCGCTACACTTCTAACAGATATGATTAAAAACAATCAGTTATATTAGGCAAAAGTGTATTTCCCAAGGCCAACATTCACTTCAGTGTCTTTTTCTCTGGCTATAACACACAGAAATTCTATGTATATAAAAATCTTCTGGGTTTTTATGGACATTAGCATTGAACATTGACAGCATTTCAGCGCTGAGCTGAAAAACAGGGAAAGCCTGTGAGGGAAACTGCATAAATGAGATGCAGGCACTGTAGTGATTGTATTTCCCTCGGCATAATTCCCTGCCTACTGTGTAAACTTCAGCTGAATAATCTCTCCATGTGCCCCGCGTATGTCATTCAAAATAATCATAGCAACAGTTGCTGGTGCTCTCTCCATCCTGGAGGACGGGTGAACCAGCAGTAGAATTGCATTTTGCTCTTACTTTCAGCATTCAACAGAAGGTTAAATAAAAATAGTTGCAGTTTCTCTGATGAAAAGCACAATGCAAGTAAAGCCAAAGAAACGACCAGACAGGCTAGACTACATAGAGCCAACAGTGAATTTTCCAGGGAAATATTTCTGGCCACATAAAACATGCTGATTTACAGTAACATAAACATCTCCTGGAGAAGAACCAATTCTGCACACTTTTCAAAGAATAATATCCCTATGGAAACCTGACTGCCTTCCCAGCAGTTCAGGAGCACCAAGATGTACACTCCACATGCCAGGAGTGTGGCACAGAGTGACTGCATGACATGCAAGTCATGGGGGTCACTGGGAGGAGACAAGGGTCTTGGTGGTAGCCAGGCTCTTGAGGATCACCCTGGGACTTCCCAGGTTGGAGGCTCTCAACTCCCTTGGTTTCTACTTCCTTCAAACTTCAGGTTAGTTACTGTTCTCAGTGCTTCCAGAAATTATTTTGCTTTTGAAATACAGTATCTCATAAATATATCTGCAAGAAGTTTTTGGTACTTTGCTGTCCAGCAGAAATATCAAAACTCTACCCTCGCACTGTTACAATATAAATGCTGTTTTAAAAATTCCAATGGAAAGAAAACATCCTCATCCTGGGTTGCCTCTAATACCTAGGGAATTTTATTCATGGCATGGCAAAGAGAACAAAAAACTGAGAGTTAAGAGCTGACATTAAATCCTTGCAGAGTCTTAGGCAAATTCCATAATCTCTCTGCTATAACCCTGAGGATCAATAAACAACTGCTGAAACCTGACTGCTGCATGAGGTTGGTCCACCTACTGACAGTGGCTGCTGGCCAAAACCATATTTAACAAAGAAAAACCAGCAAACCCACCATAATCCCATAATCTGCAAGTTTATTAATATGTATGTGCTATTTCACAAAAGTTGAATTATTTGAAAGTGCTGCATCAGGTTTGCTGTCTGTTTTCTCAACATCTGTCCCCCAAGTGCAATTCTGTCGTGTTCCACTCCTACCAAAAAAAGTCAGAAGTTTTGAGGTTTGCTAGCATGGGCTGCAACTCCTTTCCCAAGCATCTCAAATTCTCAGAGCCTACGACACTTTCCAATTACCTTTTGGCCCTTTTATTCCCCCAGTCTGGCTCACATTTCATTTGGCCTCTACGCAGCTCTGAACCCACAGTCTGACAGCTAAGGACATAACATATTCAGCACTACCCCTCGGGGTGGTTAGAAATGCTTGAATTCTCCTATTACAGGCAGATTCACAAGTAAAAGTCACCAGAAAGCCTTGAAACCTAACACAGAAATGGGCCACACAACAAGCAGTCAAAAGCTTGATGAAGCACAATGGGCTGTCTTACAGATAAACTGAAGACAACTTGCAAAGTTTGGATCCAAATCCTGGCTCTGCCAAAGACTTTCTACACAAGCTGAGGCAACTCTCATTTTCTCAGCTCTCAGCTCGCCTCCGTACACTGCAACAAATTAGTTCCTCACCACATATAACCTGTGCAAGATGTATCCAAGGTATTTTGGAAATATGGTACGAAAGTTGATAAAAAGAGAGGAACCTTCACCAAAGAAACTCAAAACCTCCCTGCAAACTGTCTAGCAAAATGGATCACAGCAGTTACCCTGGCTGACTTACAGAGGCATAATTTAAGTGGCAGAATTATGACTAGAAGCAAATAGAATTAAAATAAAAAATGATAATACATTTATAGCTTATACTTAAAAATCAACTCTCATGTTCCAAAAAGTGTGAACCAGACAGATAATTCATGACTATTTATAGTTTTCCCCAGTTGGAGAGGAAATGCTTACGTTCTCTCAGGAAAACACTGAATGTAACCAAAGAAATTACACCTGACATCAATTTATCCCTCTTTGTAGGCTATTTATCATACAGTACTTTAAAAAGTCTCTTACCTTAATACAAACTGGTCTGCTAGAGAGTCATCAGCCAAGGAAATATGAAAGGTCACAACGTCACCTTCTCTGACTGGGTTGAGTGGTAAGCGAATAACGACATTTTCATCTAGCCTCAGTGAAGACTGTCTTAATTGGTCTTGATTTGGGTAAACAATGATGCTACCAATCCTCTCCATAGCTGACAAAGCCTTGGGTTCATTATCTTGACCTGCATGGATATTGTTTTCCCATTTTGCATCCTCTGGAGAACATTCCCCATCTGCTGCATAAATCTTATAGAAGAGCTCCACAGTAATCCCTTCCAGGGAGGCTGTTTCCTCTGAAACCAGGGGTGGAGGGGAGCTGAACCAGCTAGGAGATAATTCCAGCTCCGCAACACACAATCCTAGATGACCTGTCAATCTACAGCTGGCCATAACTTCTCTAGACTCCAGGAAAGCAAACATCTTCACACAAGGCAATCTCTCAGCAGAATTATAGTCATCCCAGTCCTTCCCCGCAATGTAGAACAAAGTTTGTATTTTAGGTTTGTTGGAATAGATTGAGCTGTCAATTATGTGAGATTTTAATTTCCAATTAAAAGTGAATTTATTTGTGAAACCAAAAGATGCAGAAGTCAGCATGAGGTCCAAGGGAACAGCCTGTTCAACAGAAAAGGGTCCATACGTGGCATTTAGGACAGGTGGCAGTTTGGCTTTGTATATAAATAATGAATCCACCCTAGACTGCAAACTGGAGTTCCTCATGATATCCTGGTTGGCTTCTTTGAGGAAGAAGAACACATCAGCATTGCAGATATGATAGCTCGCAGGGAGATACGTTGGCAGGTTTGAAAATCTCTGTATGCTGTCCATGATCCCTCCTCGGCTCTCCACCACTGCAGGCCAAAGATAAAAGGAAACAGAAAGACAACTCTAGTGGTTGCTTAGCATGTCCCTCTGTTTTACTCAAAAGCAATGTATTACCAGAGATCAATAGTGTTAGCAACAATTACAAAACAATCTGACAGAGGCAGCACGGAATCACACTGTTGGCTCAAAGCTCATTCACTGAAAACATCCCACTGCATCAGCTGTACGGCTCCCTTCCCACCTTCCCCAATCTAGAATCTACTTGAAAGCCATTAATCAAGTACTGAATAACACAAGGAGGAGATTGATTGGCTAGATCCAAATCTAAATTCCAAAACATTTTAATGCTTGGGTTTTGTTCTTTTATTGCCAGATTAAACTTACAACTTTTTCATCATCATCATATAAGAAAGAAACTGTCGTATTGAATATGAGTAAGCAGTAAACCAGAAGGCTTTGTTCAGTCTAATATGGGGGCTGCAAATCTGCATCACTCCCAGTCTGCTATTGACAGATCAGTAATTTGGAAGTTAGCAGCAAATGGATAAAAGCTTTGTGTTCCTGAAACCTAAACTTCTCATATGAGAAAAGTATGGGGTTCCATAGAGGTCTCAGTGGGATGGATTTATAGGCAAGACTGAACCTGAGAGGAGGACAGAAATCCTTTACCAGCAGAAGGTTCGCAGATGCTTAGAACAATTTTTTGGTTTAATTCCAGAGGAAAATGAAACACATTTGGAAACCACAAAAGTTTCTCTGCAACACAATGGCCAATCCTCCAGTCAGTACTGAGCAATTTTTCCCAGGCAAGAATAGATTCCAGAGGGAGGGAGGGATCAAACAGATGTCTTTGGTTTGGGCTGACCTCTAATTAATAGTGAGAAATAGTCAACCTGGGCTGTGATTCTTAGAGCAATAAACAGTGGGTCTTTCAAACTAACAACTCATGTGCTCCAACAAAAAGCCAGTGAATGCCAGCTCCTGGGACTGCCACAGAAGAAATAAACAGAAACCAAATGAATTAAAATGAAGCAGCTCCATAATGGTGCAGAGATAACAAAGCAATGATGACAGATCCTAAGGTCAAAGCTCTTGTTGTCTCTCACTGAGGCTTAGCGGTGATTTTTACTGTTTGTCAGGACTGGGAAGAGCAGATACACAACGTGACAACCACACAAACAATTACACCTGTTACAAGGCAGATGACTCAGATACTTACAGCCATCCTTTAGCACAGATAAAAGCTCTAATATTTAAGCTATTTTTTCAGGGTGTGTATTTTTAAAGCCTACACTTATCGAAGGCAGGTTCTAGGGCAAATCTCATCCATTTGACTTTGCTGCACTCTTGTTCTCAGTTGAAATTCTGCTCCTTTATTTTCAATGGCTTGATATTATCCACCCTTGTTTAAATCATTCTCATTTCACCACAACACTTGGTGCATATTTGTGTTAAGGTTTTTTCTGCAGCCATTGGAATATTCTTTGTGGGAACAAGTAAATATGCAAAAAAACCACAAAAGAATAATGAATTCTCAGCAGGAAACAGTATCAGCAATCTCTTCTCTCACTGCCCCACATGGGGATCAGATTGGGATTTCCTCTCAGCTCCACAAAGAAAAGCAATTGCAGGGCAGCTGCCATGTAGTCACCCCCACTGGGGTGTCCTCTTGTTTCTTATGCCCATACATAAACATTTCAGCCCATCTCTCATAATGCACCAGTGCAGACAACACCCTCCCCTGGCTGCACGCAGCCACGGACCTGGGCACCCAGCTGACATACAGAAACCTAGATTATGAGAAGTTTTCTCTTCCCTTGCCATGGCAGCACAGCTCACATGGGAGACAACCCATTTTCTAGTGGAGAAAATCGACCTTAGCTCTACCCTTCCACATCTCTTTTCATTCCGATGGGAACAATGGGCAGCTGGCACACTCCCTGCAGCAACTGAAGACCCCAGTTCTTTATGGGAAGTCACAAAATCACAGAATCACACGGATGCAAAGAGCAGAGGCTGGAAACCACCATTTAGCAGGGGTCAGGCAGTACCCCACTACTGTCTGCTGTGCTGCTCTGTGGGAGCCCCAGCACTTTTATTCCACTGCTGAATAACAGTGTTCAGGAAACACACTGCATGTCAGACCTCGCCCTGCTCATAGCAGAAGAAGGGAGAGGGAGAAAATCAATGCCAATTCTAGAACCAAAGTTACCAAGGGATGTTTTAGCAGCTCCATTACTGCTCTGCTATTTATAGAGCACCTTGATGTGGCACGGCTTGCCATGCCATTGTGCCATTGCACAACTCAGCCACTGAAAGTGAATTTAGCTCCTGTGAAAGCCGAGGCAGCTGGGGGAGGACGGGTGTTGTTTCTTCAATGAGAAGCCAAATGCAGACAAGCACCTTCCTGGATTAATTGTAAATAAATTGAGCTACGCTTGAAGTCAACACTTCTGAGAAATTGCATTTATCATAACAATTGTGCAGCCCTACAGATAAACAAAGGACATACAGCAGCAAGAGTACCTTCTAATTTCTGGGAGAAGAGCTGAAATTCAGCTTCTCCCAAGACACACCAGATTGTGGGGGAGATTTAATATTGACATAATTCCTGAGCCTAAAGAGGAACCAAAACCGAGGCAAGGCTTAAATGCACCTGTGTTTACCTTATAGGACATTCCCCCCCTTCATTTTTTATGCAGATATTTTCTCTCTCTCAAGCAGTGATTTACAGGAAGTTTAAAAGGTATGTTTTTCTTTTTCCTGTGTTTCATAAAAGTGGCAAAATTCAGTGCTTCTTCTCAGAACTGTTGCGAGGACTAGAACATCAGCCTGCTGTAACTCAAACAAAATGAGACCCAAATTTTGTCCGAAAACTTATATGGGAAGTCATAAACACCAGTAGACAGGGCTGGGCTTTGTCCTAGAGCCAGACTGCAACAAAATATGATATCTGAATTTAGCAGCATTTTATGACGCTGTAGGAACATTGAAAAAGAAATACTTCATACGATGGCAGTCCAGCACCCCGCCTTTTTAATTCGGCACAGCAGCACCACAGCATCAATCTCCTTACAGTAATAATCAGAAACAGGACACGTTCCCAGCATTCCGGCGTGCCACAAAGCAACTCATAAATCGCCTGCCCCTTTAATAAGCACTCCAGCAAGATCAAAATTGGGCAGAACATTATATCAGAATGTGGATTAGTCCTAATGACGTAACAAAAGAGAGCAAGAGCTGAAGAGAAATAAACAGAGGCCAATTGAGCATCCCCAGAGCCCATTGCTATCTCAAAGGCTGAACACATTCTGTTTCTCAGACTACTGTGGCACTGGGGGCATTAAGGTGAGACCTGCGGAAACACATTGTTGGACATGACTTGAGATGTTTAGCTTGAATTTCTAAAGTAATTTTTACCTTGCATCAGTTTTTCAGAAGGTGCTTTACCCCTTTAAAACCTGTATTTCGAGCAGCCAAATACCAAGACCTCTAGAGCAACAAGTCAACTTGTAAAATCTCATTGCTCCCATTTTATGCCGAAACTCCTCTCTTCAGAACTGTGCAATAGCCTCATAGCCCAGTTCATCCTGCAAGCTCTGAGACTGCACATAGAAAGAAAACCCCCTTCTGATGTTTCTGAGGAGCTAAGAGACAGTGGAAGCTACCATGCACATAACCAACCATGCAATGCCATGCATCAGGAAGATGGACCCTCCAGGTCCTTACTCTGACCAGGTCAGACCTGGTTTTCATCTCATTTGACCCTGGACTGATGCCACAAACAGCAGCACAAGACTAAGGTCCATGCAAAGGCAGAGCTGGAGGTCACACACTGTGCAGTAAAAATCTGCCATTCAGAAAACTCAAGATTTCCCATAGATTCTAAGAAAAAGCGAAACAAGTATCCTACTAGAAGGTAGTGGTGGCAGTGGCAAGTCAGCATTAAAAACTAATGCATCTGTATTCAGCTGCAGTAAGAGGAAAGTTTTTAAAATTCATTATTTTGTAACTGAAAGTGAAAATAACTCCTCTTGGAGCATAAAGCCAAATTTCACATCTCTGTCTTCCCTCTACTTTAGTTAGCTGCTTAACAGGAACCAAGTCTTCCATAAGCCCTCAGTAATTCTGAAGTTGGAGGCACAAGGAGCAGGAAACTTTCGAAATATGCAGCTTTTCAATATCCTTTTTTTCTGAAAACAACAAGAAATCCAATCCTGCACCTGCAGAAAAACTGTGAAAATGTTAAAATTCATCTTTCCTGCAGCATCATCAGAATTATAGTGTGAGATCATACAAACACTCTGCTTTATAAAGGAGGAATAATTTCAAATAATGTGGTGCCAGTAAGTACTATGATGTGATCCATGACTCACACACAGGCAATCAATGGCTTGTCTGTATAAGAGAAAAATCACCAGCCCTCTCTAAAGACCATAAAGACCTAACTACACATGTACATTATTCCACTATAAAAATGGCTCTATTCATAATAACTATTTTGCTCTGGAAATGCAGGCATTATCCTTGAATAAAAACATAGTGTATGCCAGAACAGGGTGTCTACACAAGGAAAGCTATTCTGGAGCTGATAAATGATAGGAGATTAATTGATTCTGGACCAGCTGTGTAGGTCACTTTCTATCATGTATGCAAGGGGTAAGACCTGTTGCTGTTTAGGGTCCCCATCCATTAAAGGTTGTGCAAGGTGACTTGGCCTGGCTACAGTTGGAGGAAACTCTGACTGTTAATCCTGGCAGCAGAAAAATGAGGAGGATGATTACAGTAAGAATATTCAGAACAAGTTTCGACCTCATTTTAGCACTATGAGTAGGATAAGTTTGCACTGAGTGAGGATTTAAGGAGCCTAGACGAACATCTGCCTTGTGCTCTCCCTGACTCATTCCAAATTTAATAAAATAACCATGAAAGGAGGATGTAATCATCTACTTCCCACATTCAGAGTCCATTCTGTGACTCATCTCCTCAGTCTTATACTGGGGAGGAAAAGGAGGTGAAAAACCCTCCATAGTCCCACTGAGGAACTCTAAAACAAATGTTACTCCCCTAGTCCTTGAGGTTGTTACACAGTGAACCCCACTGACACAGAACAAAAAAACATAACAACAGTCTTTTCAACTATAACAGAATAATTTGAAGATATAAATGGCAGTGCAAGAAAGAGCTAAGAAGATTTCCCAATACATTTTAATAACGCTAAACTAAAGTCAGCCCAGAACCTGTCAACATATAAAATATTTTAGCATGAGAAAAGATGATAGGATCCCTTTAAGCTTTTCTCATTCTCTCTTATCATCCTAGTTTGATGTAAGGATAGAACTTGATGTAGGACTCAAACAGTTTAGAGTCCTTAGTGTTCAATCTTGATTACACATTGGTGGAGACAGAGATTCGCTTTGCTAAACATTGCCAGACAGGGCTTGTCTTGTATTGAAAGACAAGAAAGAGGATACAATTTATTAGTAAAAATAAATAAATAAATCTATTTAATCCAAACGTCTAAAACTGAAGCGAGGTTTATTAACTTTTGTAGGCTTGGGACAATGTCTCACATACTTATCTTCAAATGTCTCAGTTGAAGTTTTGTTACTCTGGTTTCACTGCAGCTACTTGTTCGGGGCTCCCTCTGTGGGAGTCAGCACATCTCATTTCAGATGGGAATCTGCCCAGCACACACTCCAGCCTCTCCTTGCAGTAAATCACAGAAAAGCATCTCTCCAGAATTCATTCATCCTATCCTAGACACTTATATCTTAGGGGTGATAAATCACCCTTGGGAGGAGTCTATTTCTATCTGTTAACTCGACGGCTAAAGGTGGACAGTGCAGACCTTCATGCAGGAGGTTTAGATGACTAAGGGCAAAGAAGTCCTGCCCCATCAGATCTGAGGGCTCATTCTTTGCTAAAGCTTCTCTTCCCACACTGCACCTTTATGTTTGCCCATCATTCTGCTTCCACAAAGCTTGAAAGCAACATCTCAGGCCTTAAATCTTTTGTCTACTAAAAGACATTTTTCAATGCAAAATTAAAGCATGCATATGAATGAAACCCCTGCTGATCAGGCCACAGGTTCAGTAATAAATTGTATTATTGTGTTGCAAAACAAATCAAGTGTTTTGCCTTCTTACCATTGCCAAAAAATTAAGTCTGAATGTGGAAATTTCTGAGCTGGTGCTTAATACAAGTTTTTAGCTGGCATGCATTTTGCACAGTCACCCATACTGAAAGACATACATACAGCAAGGCCACCTACAGATAGTAATAAAACCATACTGTCTGAAAGGCTGCCTGTAAATCTTATTAAAGTAATCCCTTCCCTGAACCCAGATTATTACATTCACCTTTATGGTAGAATAAAAATTAATTTTCTCAGCTATAATAAGTGTATGATAAGAAGGCATCACTTGGGACTAAATAAAGATTATAATTAACTCCAACTGAATAAATCTAAATTTAGCTTGGACTAGCAATTTGTTTTCACACATTTTCCTCTACGACTGAGTGAATAGGTACAGCAGGATTAGCATCCCCTGCCAGTTCCAGCACTGCTGGCACAGAAAGGAGTGAGGCAGAGTGTAATCCAATACCCAAAAGGCCTGAAGATTAATTCAGGATTCTCTATCAGCAAAAGTTGGAAAACCAGAGGAGATAAAAACAGAAAGGCTCAGAATTGCCATTAGTCCAGCAAGGAAAGCATGTGAAGTGCAGGACTCAAGAGAAAGGAATGCTCACTGAACTCCTGAAATCAGCTTTATACAAAGACAGGTTCTCTGCCATGAGCTGCTGAGAGCACATTCAGAGGAAGCATCCCTCTGTGCTTGCCTGATCTTACTTTTGCCTTCTGAGTGTCAGCTTTTGGGTGCTGTAAGAAACGGGCCAGATGGTCTGTGCTCTGGCCTGGTACAGCCATCCTTAACCTGCACCACCTCAGAGCTGATCCTTAAAGCAATGCCAAAACAAGAAGACAACCTGCATAAGCACAGGCAAGCACACAAACAAAGTGGGATAAAGTGAATGTATCAAACGAAGACGCAAAAGTTCACCCTGATTTTTCTTTGTTGAAAATAAAAACCCTTACAGCAGAACTATACCCAGCAGAGTAGAGATACGAGGGTCTACTTATAAAAGGCTGAGGAACTGCCTTGTTAAGCCACTACCTCATTATTTGCCATTCTCTGGGAAGATGATTCTTAACAACTTTATTACTGGGAAGGAGAAGTTCAGGCTTGTTTATCAAAATTGACCACATATTTATCCTAGCCAGGGAATAGCATGCAACCCAAGCACTAAAGCTACTGTGATTCCTCCTCTGATTTCCATGCTAGCCCATGCAGATTGCCTGAATAAGAAGATTTTATCAGGTATAAAGCTACAGCTGAGCCATTGTCATTACAGCAGTATGGTTCTCCAAGCAGATATGTTTCTTTCCAAACACTGGAGTTCTTTTTGCTTAAAGGTGACAAAAACCTGAAACTAAAAAAAAAACAACAACACCCTGAGAAATGCAATTTCCTCCTGAATCATTAACTCTAGTTGTTTTAGTTAAATTTGTCACAGCTTCTAAGACAAAGATCCAGCATCTCTATAGGTTATAAAGAGGAAATTTTATTCTGCCATGGAGAAGAGAGATTCCTTTTTCCTCCAAATGCTACCATCATGTCAAAGCCTGTGAGGACCTGAGATACAGGACATTAAACCTGTGACATCTGCAACTGTAGGAAGGCTATTTCCAGTAAGTTTTAGAGGATTTTACTGCTCCCTCTGAACCCTGTACAGTGGGAAACATGGTAACTAAGGTACCTGGTTTTATGGGCTGGAGTAGCAGAAAAAATAGGCACAATAAAAAAATTTTTAAAACTCTCTAAACATTGCTAAAATAGCTTTTCTTGAAACATACTGCGATGGTTTCACCATCTGTGAGATTTGTGCCCATCCCCATAGCCCATAAAATCCTTATGTCAGCATGTGTTCTATTTATTCATCTCTACTGCACTCTCACAAGCTTCTGGCCAAAGTCTTCACTTTAAAAACATGTATTCAAGTGTGTCTAATAGAAAAGAGAGAAGTTAGATTTAAAAATATATTCCTATAGTACTTCCTAGAAGTTGTACAAAGGACAAGATAATAGTGTTCCTAAGACAGGTGTGCATCGCTTCCCAGGGCTGGTGAGTTCTTACCCAAATCTCCTGGGCGTAAAATATTCTTTCCATTAAGGAGAACGGGAGCATTCAATGGGTGATGGACACAAACACTGAGAGTGAACCTACAGAGCAAATAGTGTGAGCATGGAATAAGCACAAGGATACTGAACCCTCCCTCTCCAAAAATCAAGCAGAAATGAGATGAGACATTTGCAGGGTTTCTCCTTCAAGCCTCCATCAGCCTTCACCAGCTCCCATCTCATCTGACAGAGACAACACAGGCATTTGCAGTACTAAGGTTTTTCCAGCCCAGACTAATTCCCAGAGTGCTAGAAGGGAGTTCCATACTACACTCAGCACAGCCAAGGCCACCTCAGTACACATAACTGACAGAGCTGCTTTAACTGCCCAAACTTAGTGCAGGGAGGGTGCCCATGAGAAAAAACCCCCCATGAGTTTTCTCATTTATTGTGGCTGTTGCCATCACTTAGGTTGCTCTGCTGGCTTGATCACTGACCTAACTTGCTGGTTTAGTTTCAATCAGAGGTGTTAATAGGGCAGCTAAAAGTCACAGGCTGCTCTTGGCAAGTTGCTCTGCATCTCTCATACAACAGCATTGGGGATTGTCCTGCCAGTTACAATTAGAGGTGGTAGCACAGTGGCTAAAGGTCACAAATTAATCAGCTGAAAGAACTGAACAACAGAGTCACTATTGCAAGATAAACTGAAATTTAAATACACCTGATTAACCAAGGAGAAGGTTTCTGTTCTGGATAACTGGCAGGAAGAGACAACTGCTAAAACCTTCAACTCTTCTCAGCCACAGTCAAAGATACCAAAACCAGGGCACCACCAACTGAGGCAGCACACCTTTGCTGCAGGGGGAGTTGAGAGGCACAGCCATGCTGGGTTAAACTAAGCCAGGTTAGGGAGGGCTTTGGGGCTGCTGGACCTCTCACACAGCTCCCTGCTGCACAGTGCTGGTCCTGGCATTGCTCCTCATCCCAGGTGCAGAGTTGGTGCTTCTATCTGCTAGCACTGGGAACCCCTCTGCATCCCTCCCGAGACCTGATAAATAAGGTTTGTCACGGACACTGGAGGTTGTCATTGCTAAAGAGGGGATTAGGATAGGGCTCCCTACTACCATTATCTAAAGCAAAACTCATTTTTCCTCAGTGCTATTTCATAAACAACAGAAAATGGATATATGTATAGGAGTGTGTGGATAAATTCTCAAAACAACAGAAAGGCCTTACAAGGCAAACACAATCACCAAAGGCACTAGGTGATTGCAAAAGTAAATCTCTTGAAACATATGCTCTTAACTATTAGCCAACTGTGAAATATTTGTATTCAGTGTCAAAATACCTATGTCACACAAAGCCAACAGAATGACAGGAGAAAGGCCAGGATTTATGTTAGCCAAGGTCTATCTGTCATGGAGATAGGAAAGCTGAGAGAGAGTCCTTTTATTAAAATCACTCTCCGGCTGCAGATATTGATCTAAGCAGCTAAGGTTGAATAGCAAAGTGCATCCCCATCTCTCACAAAGTTACACACTGATACAGCAGTAAGGAACTGAGGGTAAACACCCTCACAACCCCAGCAAATGGCACCCCAAAAGGAAGTGAGCAAGGAGCAATGGGCATTGGTGTAAACAGCATCCTGTGATGCCGTGGCATAGCTGCCTTCCAGGAACCAGAAAGTCCCTCTCAATTCACTTCCCAAATTTTCAGGAAGCCTCTTTTGCTCCCCAAATCACTAATGTAGGTTGCCATTATTCTCAGATTGAGTTAATCATTAAAACAATACAGAGAAACACAGTGCTGACTGCATTGCTTGCATTTCCATGTTAAGGAAAAAGTGCCATTTCAAAAGGATCATTCCCTAAATCTCCTTCAGCATTTTCAAATCTTCCTCTAAGCAATAACAGCAATAACTTCAGTCCCAGTTTGGGCTGATCCCTCCCTACCAGTTCTCCCTTGGCTCCTGGAGGACTCTGCGAATCCTATTTTGTGGCTGCAATCAATGGCCTCAAGTATTAACCTAAAGACAAAATGAAGTAAAGTAATTTGAAGTTAAATTACAGACTTTCTACATTCCTTTAAGCACAGGTCACACAGATACATAATTTTATAGCACTTCTGATTTTCCCCACAGAAGCTTCTGCCTTTGGTGACACCAAAATATTCCTTGCATGGGCCAGAAATCACACAGTATTAAAATGCTGGCAGCAGATTCTCCAAAGGCATTGTCAGAAAGAGGTGAGGTTGGTCCAAAGCCTTTCTCCAGAGCAAGAGGCTTTCATTGGATTCACCATCTTGCTGTTTCAAACCTCTTGGAGGAAACGAGCTCTGAAGCAATGGGCCTGAACAGCCACGGGAAACCACAAAAACAGCTTACAATAAAACCCCTGTAAAGTTATTAAGAACACAGATACATCTTGAATGCATAGAAAATCCTCTGTCTTACCAGCACTCATCCATATCCCACTGTGACTGTAATCCCAGGAAGAGTACGCTCCATGCAGAGCCCCACTGAGGGACTGTGGTAAAACCACACAGGATGCAGAAACACACAAAGCAAAATTTCGAGTCCAGTGTCAGCCCCACATTTCTGCCTGAGCACTGGGAGCAGTTCTCATTTCTCACCTGAATAGCGACCCTGACTACACATGCTGATTTTTGGGACTGTTTGCAAGGCAGACAGTTAAAATCCTGGTTAAATGTTTGCAGTGTTTAGGTCTGTGGGAAGAGGTCAGCTTTCACTTAGTTTTCCCCACCGAACTCCAGAGGTGCAGGCTGTAACTGCCAGCAAGATTTCTGTCCCCATCCTGCAATCAGTGTGTGTGCAGTCTCACTAAGCCAGGGCACTTTCCCACTGGGAAATTTAAGCACAAGCAGCAAAGTTGCAGGAGAGAGACCTGTGGGGCCACCCAGCCTTTTAGCTGCTTCAGAAAAAGCTCCACAGCTTTACAAATTCACCACTATTAGTTCAGGGATATCTGTGCCTTTTTTATCTGAACCCAATCTTTAACCTGCACTTTGCATTGCTCTCACAAGCAGCCAATATTACACTAACCAGGCTCTCAAAGCAATAAGTGTGCTTGGACTCTCACAGGAGCAACCACACAAGCCTAGTTCTGCAGTTCAGACATCATTAAGTTATCAGTTTATATCTGCCTCCCAGGGAACTGCACATGAAAACATGAATCCTTCCTTTCTAATCATAGCTTTTTTTTTTCCTCCCCCTACCCAAAATACCCAGAACAAAAGTTTCTGTTTTCTCTCAGATTCCTTTACTTAATTCAATATTTTATTTTTGGAATGACAACAGCCTGGAGCAATTCCATTAATTTGTTACAGAGTAAGAGAGCTTTGCATTCCTAGGGTGATTGCTGACCTCCTCCTCTGCTCCCTTGCTTATTAAAACAGTCCTGCTCGAGCACATCCCAGTATTAGAACAAAGCATAATTTTTCATGCTTGAATGTATTATTTTACGTTATGAATACATATTTGACATATTTTACAAATTCACGGCAGATGCTGTCAGAAAGGACAAAAAAACATCCCTTGGTACCACTTTTCTCTTACTACAATGATCAAAGGCTGCAGCTTGTCATTCACAGATGGAGAATGGCTCCTCTTGGGGAGAGGAGAAGGAAAATGAATCCTCATCCAGGACTTCTTGGGTGTTTGTTTCTCTGCCTTTAGACGATTAGCCATTTAGAGTTCGATTTTCTTAGCACAAGGAAAATTCCCAGTAGCTCTGGAGGAGGCAGTTCAAGGAGATCTTGTCAAAATATTGGTGTGTAAGAAAGTGAAACCTTATTACAGCTTTCATACTGTGATGCACCAAATACATTTATGTTGCTCACAGACAATTATTAACTTACAGGCAAAGAATACAAACTGTCCAGGAAAAAAAAAAAAAAAAAAAAAAAAAAAGCAGGATGAGGTCATACTGGCTGTGTGGTTCACTTGTGTTTATTAAGGTAATAAAAGATAATTAGTATTAGCTGACAGCATTTTCAAACTCCTGAAGAGTCAAAAGAAGCAAATTAGATCAGATTTGAGATTGCCTGAAATGGCAAAAAGTTGAATCTAGATTTTTCTCATGACAGGAAAATTATAAAATTGAGAAAGAATCACAGGAATATCACTATCGTAGATCAACAGAGCATACTAGTTAGGAAACTCCAGATCATCAACATGATTACTATTTTAAGATGATTATTAGTTTAGGATTAGTTTAGGACAGTGCCTTGACCAGAGCAGAAGGTGCTCACCTGCTAGGACAAATTACCCCAAGCGCATGAATTGGATGCACAGTAATCTATAGTAGAGTTTCCCAATTTGCCCTATTACCTCTGAATTGAAACAATTCACAGAAAGCACTCTGTAGCAGCTTGGGAAAAAGACTGAGGATTGAGAGATCTGGAAACTCTAGGAACAACCTTTCCATGCTAGGAGTGTTTATTCATAGGGTGCCTGTAGCAGTAGTTGTTAGCTATTTCAGGGAAAATGTGCTATTTCAGAAACAGGAACCAAATTTGATCCAGTAATAATTTAGTGCAGAGGTCATAAATACAAACAGCTGCCCCTGCTCCTCTAGGCCACTTTGTACATTAACACAAGCCTCCAGGCCCAGTTCCTGACTGGAATAAGACACTGTAAATCCAGTGTGACATCATCAACCCAAATCTCTTCTATATGCCTCTGAATGCAGAGCCTGTCCCACTCCTGCCAAAGGCAGCTGCATTGCTCCCACCCTAGACCTGCAAACGCCTCATCTCACCAGAGCCAGCCCAGGGCTCTGCACAGGTGTGACAGGCAGACCCCCATATGGGCATGCCCCTGTGTTTGTGCATGCTGAGGGGGCAGCTCCATCACAGCTCCATCCAGCATTTGCCCATTCAAAGCTGCTGTAACAGGCAATGAGAGAAAGAAGAAAAAAAGCCACGTTCACCTTCTACTTAGCGGCATCTCCTAGAAACCTTGCTGTGGAAACATCACAAGTGGAGGTCAAGTTTGAGCCAGTTCAAGTTCAAGTCATATCTTACAACATCCAGTCCTGCTCACCTACACATAGCCTAGAGAAGACAGCTCTGCAGAAACTCAGCATACAGGTCACTTCTGCACTCTGCTTCATCTGGTAGCGGTAACTAGAGCTGAGCACATAATTCACACTGCACAATTTATCCATGGGATTTAGCCCATGGAACACCAAAAGCAGATAATAATTTCTTCATACTTATTTGGTTTTTAGAAAATTCAGTCAACTTCTCTGCTTTTTCTGAACTCTGCAAAAAGATTATAAACCTCTGGCTATATTCTTCCAGGGCTTGAGCTCTTGGCTAGCTGTGATCAGTCAGATTAATTCAACTCTTTTTCTGTCTACTACCTTCAACTATTTTTGTTTCCTGGGTGGAGGGAAATATGTGCAAGCACTAAATTTCAAACATGCTATTCTAACATTTGGATTCTATTATTCTAGAGATAACATATAATCCTATAATGATATGTAATAAATTAACATTTAATCTCATATCAGAGAGTTCAAAGGGATCCCAGCCAGCTAGTGCTAAAATAAGCATTTGTTAGAGCCTGCAAGAGTGGGAGACAAAGATGAGGAGTAAGATCCAAGCTGCTCTGATGCTTTGGTTTGGCAAGACTGGTTAGTAAGGAAAGAATCAAATAAACCCCTGATATGAAGGACACCATCTCCAAAATCGACTAACCTGTGCCCTTTTGCTGTGAAAACGCCTATTGATATCTGTCAGATTCAGGTCCTTTCTTTGAATCCAAAGACACACTTCATTGCTCCATCTCTAACTGGAATACACTTTAAAAAAATAAATCTGTCAGGTAGCCAAGAGAGCCACGAGTCCATCACAGACAGAGATAGTATTTTTAAAAAAATACTGCCAAACCTCTTTGCTAGTTTTCAGTGGAGCCATATCAACCTTATTGCCAAATTAACCAGAAAATAAAGGCAGTTAAAAAACAATCAAGAAAAAGGAAAGAGAGAAACTCAAGACAGCAAATAAAAATATACAGTGAGCTGAATTTCACAGCTGCAGACACTGACCACAGTTTTGTACCTGAAGAAAACTTAATAAATAAAAGTAACAGAAAAATATGAAGCGTTATGGAGTTATCTTTGCTCTAGCATATAACACACATTTCTATTACCCTTTCTGGATTAGCCAAATGAAGATCAATGTATCTATAAAACTCAATGACATGTTAATGCAAACCTTAAAAAAGATAAAATGCCTTTTATCTCAGTCTTAGGAAAACCTAATAAAGAATTAACAATCCATGAAGCCATGGAATTTCACTCAAGGCTTTACTTTATGCCAGGATTCCTACTTCATTAATTTTTAACAGACATGTTTCCCTGAGCTTGGGGACATGTCGGTACAACTGTACATTGTCATTAAAATTGGTCCTATATTTTCCTTCAGAGCTGAGATATGAACCTCGTCATAGTATGTGGAGTTAAAATATAGACAGTACCCACAATAGATCAGAATTGTAAATCTGGAGCAACTGTTAAGGTAAATAAATATGCAAAAATTTGTAGACAAATATTTTTTTATAATCATCTGAAAATTAATTAATGTATGAGACAAAGTTTTCACCTGCAGGATAAGCACTTTGGATCAGAGCTCACGTGTAACATCATTATTGCAGATATTATCAGAAGCAACTGCCAGTTTCTACTAGCACAACACTAGATGTTGAATCTTTACAGGGATGCAGTCAAATATTAGTCTAGGATGTGGCTCAAGATTGGTTCTCAGAATTAATGAGCCTTCAGTGACTGCCATGGGCTGTTCTGGGAGGCTGGGATCCATTATGCCAGACACCCCCAAGCTTGGTGGGAAACTGGTCTCATCCAAGCTCCCAGCTATATTTATTTCTACTGTCAAACACAGAGCAGCAAGACAAAAATATCAAATTAAATCCAATACTTCTGCGCACATTTAAAAGTTGCTTGCTCTCAAAAGGGCTTGAATACCTGCAGCCCCCACTGACATGAAAGGAAATGCAGATGCTTCCCACTTCTGCTAATTGGGGTGCGCTTGTCTCACCCACTAAAAGCCCACTGCTTTTAGACACCCATGGGTGAAGACTGAGACCATGGTGTCCAACTGCAGCAGGATGCTTTTCCAGGGGAAACGGAGCAGGAGCAGCACAACACAGAGCCCAAGCTCATACACTCTTCAAGGCTGACAGGTTTGGGCTTGTATGACTCAGTTGTGCTGTTGTGAGACTAAGGAAACAAGGCTTACGTACAGAACCGTGACCATTTCTGCCTCTACGTAAAAATGTTGGATATGGAAGAACAGCCACGGATGCATCCTGCACTGCACATCCATCTGTTGGCCAAAAAAAACCCTTATTTTTTGCCATCTTTAATCACCCTTCATCTCATACACACCAAGTACATTTGGATCACAAAGGTGGGGGATGTTAAATTAATCAACAGGAAGCACTGCCTTCCAAAGGCAGCCTATTCTAGGTCTATTCCTGGATAATCTTCAAGGAATGCTCTGACACTCTTATTCATACAGAAAATTTGTAAGAACTGCAAACAGAAGAAAAGGCTGCTCTGTGCAGTGGGGTTCAGACCAGTATCCTTTGTTGCCTGGCATGGAAAAATCCAACACTAGACCTCAAAATATGCTTAGAGTCCCTTCTGAGAGCCACTACTTTTAAGAATTCTTATAGAAGCCTGCTGCAATCTTTGAAAAAGCAAATAAAGTATAGGAAAACAAAGACTTCCTTAATAAAAAGCAAAAATCCTAACCCTTACCTTTCAAACACACCCTTTGAACCTCAGTATCTCCACTGAATTTTAAATGAAACTTAGGGCCAAGTATTTGTAGGCACCTGACTATAAATGAACCTCCCTTTTGATATCACCATCCTAGCCTTGGGTTTAAGTCTGGGCAAGACAGACACGTGAAGACAGAGGGTGAATTAGGCCAATAGGGGAAACTTGTCAATCTTAGCTGCTAATGCAAGACCACAACAACTCTGGCTTAACCTCAGCAGTGACCACCTGTCATTATGTGGCACTTAGACTGCTTGTCAGCAACTTGCTTTGAAGAACAAGAACACTGCAGAAGTCTTTCTGAAACTCAGCAAGGAAAAATGCATCTATCTGCTAGTCATCCATCAAGGCTTCCCACAGTCTGCAACCAAGTGAATTCTCAACAAGTTCCAAGTTATGGAGAAGAAAAAAATACAGTATAAAGGATTCACACAGCTACAGGAACCACAATGCTCCCCTACATGCCTAGCACATCTTTGCTCAAAAACATGGAGCACTTCTTACCTAGGGCACAAGGTGGCATATGGAGAGATCCCATGTTTTCCCTCACCCCAAGCTCCAAGGACACCAGGCTGTTGAACACATGCTGAGAGATGGGTCTACAATGCAGTTGCAAACGCATCAAATTTAAAGCAACTCCACCCAAGAGTGCAAGGTCTCCACGTCAGGGAGCTCCCCAGCACGTGTCCGCAGAAACCAGAGTTATGTGCAAGGGAATGGATGATAGCCCAAAAGAGCTGACTTTCTTCCTCGTCTCCTTGGCTCACATCTGGCTTTACTGGGTTTCCTCCCACAAGAAAGGATGCAGATTTTTAACTGGACCCCTAAAGTCAACTGCAGGTAGGTTTTGTTTCAACCAATGTACTTACACCTATACAGCTCTAGACTTCATCCTGTTTTCCCCCTAACACTAGCAGCTTAGAAGCTTGTTGTCTGAACATAAGTAAGTGCAGGATTCACAAAAGACTATCATATTTTAAACAGAACACGTTGGCAGTTTTCTTCAGGAGTATTAGTTTTCAGAAATGCAGCATATTTATTAATGAAGTTAATTGGAGAGATTGTAATAAAAAACAAAATATCCATCCCTTTTTCTAAGTGTAGGAATAAAAAGGGAAAATACAATTTTAACTGATCAACAGCCAAATCTTACTTTCTCCTGGAAGTTTAATCACAATTTTTCCAGTGCGCACAACTTGCAACAAAGACCTAAACTAGTTAATTTTCCAAAAGCAAGACATTACAAAACCTGTAAAGCAAATAAGCCAATCTTTACCTCCTGAATATAAAGATAGCCTACAACAATAGGAAATTAAGTCCCAGAAAGCCTGGGCTCCTGACAGTGGGGGGCAGGGTGTGGTAGGCAAGCATCAGGGTGCTCAGGGGGTTGGAGCAGCAGTGGAAAATGGAGGCAGTGAAGGTTGAATTCATGCCCTCTCACAGACCTGCATGGCCCCAGCTCTGGGGCTGTGCCTCTGCTGTCTCTGTTGGTGTAGTCCACACCAGCTTCAAATCCTGACATTTTATCAATGAGAATCAGAACTGTGTGAAGACCAGCTTTCACTGCACTTTATTATGTTTTTAGCATAAACTAAAAATCGATTGTGTCTCGTTAATAAAATTCACCACAACAAACCAATTAGTGAGACTCATTAATTTTTTATTCATGTTACTAATTAGCATGAAGCCAGCTGACCTTTCAGTGATTAGTGTAGCGTAACATTCAGGGTTTCTGGCTTCTTTGCTTTGACTTACAGTAGTTGCAATGCGTTTTCCAAAAAGCAAAGCCCAACTTCTCAGTGCAGCTTAGATCTGGCTTCTCCCTTTTGCCACATGATTCCTGATCATGCCTGCCTAGTCCCACAGGACCAAAGGGTATGGGAAGCACAAAGACACCTGCAAGCTGTTTCTATCTGCAGAACAAATGCAAGCAAAGCCTGGCCACATGTGAAGGTATGTGGAAACACAGAGACTCAGTGGCCACTGAGACTTTTATCTCAGCTGAGAATTTTTTGGGAGAGAGGAATGAACTAGCTGACCCTTTATGTTCCCTCCCAGCCCTATTTCTCTATGAGCAGTCAAGTGCTCTCTGCACCTGAAACAACCAAGAGAGTTAATCTGTCCTTCGAGACATCAGCAAGGTCTCTGTGGCGGCAAAGATAACAAGTTATTCCACCTCATGTCACCTGTTTAAAATCTTGTTATCTCAGAGCTTACCTGTAAAACATGCTCTGAATTTCTTGGATCGTACCATTCACCACAATATATCGTACAAGGAGAGGAACAACTCTTCAGAACCGAACACACAACTAGAACAGTGTTTCCTAGGTCCTGTATAGTCTTCTCCCATTATTGGAGAGAAGGCTGTTTACTCAAGACTGAAAACATTTACCCATGCACAGATTTGAGGCTATTACAACAAAATATACAATTCCTAAAATTTGCTGCTAGAGTGTTAATAAATACGAGTCTAATGTGAAGTTACAGAATACAACAACACTGCTGTTCCCTCACATGAGGGATATGGGACAGGAGATAACAGGCAATTCCTCCTCTTGCTATTTTTCCAAACCACAATGCAGCAAAAGTGACCATGGCCTTCCAGCAGACTGTAGAAAAACTTTCAGTTTTGGCCCCAACTCCCTCCAACTGTAGTTTCCAGGATCTAGTGATAACACAGCTGTGAGTCAAATTAGACCCTTACCACTAGATCTGTAGGGGCTCTAAGCTCACACACTTTTTGCCACCCATTGTGGATACCAAGCCCTTGAGAAGCCCAACCATATTCACCATGAGAATCAGTCATGTTTGGAGGGTTCATTTGTTAAAATACAGCCAAGTGACAAGTGCTTATGCATATTTTATGAAGTATCTTCAGCCATGGTTCAATGTATCCAAGAATACTTCTGGAAAATGGCAGATTCTGAAGGGGATTTGGAGAGGAAATAACATATAGAATAGGAGGACAGATGTTGCTAATTTATTATGCAAAGGCCTTTTCTGAGAAGTGCACATTTTGCTTAAGATTCTTTACAAACACTATTTTAATGCTGATTTCCTCCTCTTTAGAATTTCACTAACTCTTCTCTGTAAGAACTTCAGCTTGGCTCAGAAGTTTAGCTTGGATCAAAAGCAGCATCTGTAACCGGCAATTAAACTGGGGCTTCAGCTCTGTGCATGTTTTTAAAGCAGATCCACTTTTTAACAATGCCACTTGGAAAAACATGGCTAAACTGTATGTTGGGAAAAGAGTGCATTTTGCCCTTTTGCCTTCCACTATTGCCAGGGTTATTGGGACTTTTGGACCTTGTACTAAACTCAGAACAGCAACTGCGTGGGAGCCAGTGAGATGGATGGCTTGTAATACCTGATAAGGTCAGAAAACAGAAACAAGATCATCTCTTGAAAAAAAAAGAGGGGGGGGAAGCAGGATATATTGGCCCAGGTGCTTCATCAGTCACTCCCAATGCCTCATGCACTATCACCCAACCTTGCTTTTCCTATCAACACTGAAGAGCATTTTGAACTTGAGTCAGTTGGTTCTCCTCTCCTTCCTTCCCACTCTACTCCAAAAAGTTTGAAATAAAAATTAGGAAGAACATAGACCTCATTGTGCCACATGCAGGAGATGAGACTTTTTTTCTTCTTACCAACCTCTCCCAGACATGTGGCTTCATTGCTCCTCTGCAGGTCTCCAAAGACAACACATGCTACAGAGCAGATTATTTTCTGCAAGGTTGCTACACCACCACCGAGGTCTGTGAAATCTTGTACGTAAATATCAGTTTAAAATAAAAAAGGAGAACCATGCACCGACTGCTCCTTCTGGCATTCATTTCAGACACTGCTGGATCATGTCAAAGTGCAAATGAATGGCAGACACAATCATGTGCAGATGCTGCACTGAAAAACCTGACATCAGTCCAGGATTTTCACTCTATTGCAGGCAGCTTTTCTCCTAAATTAAGGCAGCATCATTATTTCACACAAGGTGACATTTAAAAAAGCAAAACAAAACAGCCTTAAGGTTATGTAAGTCAGGATTCAAAAAAAATAAGAATTAGGGTTCCTGTAAAACCATACTGGGGATGAGAGCACCAGGGGATGTCATAGCTCCAACAGGAGGACACGGTCACGGGCTGCACAACTGCTTGGCTTCATATTATGATACAGTCTATATTTAATTGGAAATTTTCCACCAGTCTTGCTCAGGGAAAGGCAAACCAGGTGCTTGCACAGGGACCTACAAGTTACTGCTTCACTTGCTCCTTGCCCACCAGTGCTTTGTTTCCAGCACATCATCCTGAGCACACACCAGCACATTTCTTCTTTTTTTCTACCACAGTGCACCCCAGAGCTCAGCTAACCTCACTGGATCTTCCCCACACAGCTCTGAGTGAGGCTTTTGCTCAGCTCCACAGCTGAAATGATGCAACGCCCTAAAACTTCACCCATCATCCCAGGCACGTGATTTGTGGTGCCTCAAGCTCAGCTCTTCACTTCCAAAACACAACAGCATGTTGCCAAATTACAGCTGTTCTACACTTCACTTCCAAGGGTGCCTCTCAGCCCTCCTGCAAACCAGGAATGCCAAAGTAGGGCCCCAGAGAACAAGGAGAGGCAACCAGACATCCCCATGGCAGCGTGGGTGGCACCACACACAAAATCTGTAGTGAAGGCAGGGAGAGAAGTTTCATAATTCAGTGGCAATCTCTCCACCCATGGATCACTCCAGCCCAAACGATTAACTCCCATCAGCGTTAAAATCTGCTGAAAGCCAGATCCTGAGAAGGCGGGTGAGGGTAGCAATGCTAATTATAAGCACTGCTGTCTGGGCTTACTGAAAGCAAAGGAGGCCTCCTGCTTCTCTGTGAGTGCTTCCTGGGACCGTGCACTTCCCACCACCACATCCCACAGCCACACGTACACCCCTCCGAAGGAGGCTCTGTGTGCACCTACCACCCCATGAGCACCAATTCAAACCACTTCCCTCCTCAGTTGCTGGTGCCCTGGTCCCCATGGTGGTATGGGTCTCCCCAGTGGCAAATAGCCCCGGGCAGGGGCTCAATGCCATCAGGCACAGGGTTACACTGCAGGCACCCAACCAGATCCAGCACAGCCCCTCAGCAGCTTGGGGCTGCTGTGAGCTTAGCAACACTTCAGGTTCAGGTATTCCCATGGCAGTTTCAGAGGAGAGTGATTACCCTGCAGAACATTATCTCACCCATCCCAAGCAGAATTTATTTACCTTTTTTTTGTTTTAATCTGATAAGTTGACATTTCAGTACACTTGTCTGCAAAAACACTGCACTAAAAGACATATAACAAATACCGATTGTTTATAGACTAGGTTATTTATTCCCAATGTATCTTCTTACCTTTTAGTGGCCATGTCTTTTATCAGCAATAACCAAGTACCTTTCAAGTTGACAACCTGTTTGGTTTACAGCAGCAAAATGCATCCAAGTACCTTTCAAGCCTGCTCTTGCTGCACAGAATTCAAATAGCTCAATTAATGTAATTCTTGCAAAGTTTAGCTTTGGTATGATTTACTTTTTTTCTTTTTTGTTAATCAGTATTGTTGTAGGATAGGCTTTTTAAGGCCAGGCAAACTATTAAAAATCAACACTGACCACTGTGCTAGAATAAAATCTCCCAATCTAAATATTATTCAAAACATTAGTCTAAAAAGAATAATAATCATAATCAAGGCCCAGGTGATCACAGGTCTTTTCTACTTAGCACTTTAAGGAGCTGGGCTTCATGGATATGGGAAAAAAATCAGCTAACAAAGAGGGACAACAGAAAATAGTCACAAAGGTTGACTCAGGGAGCAGCAAGGCACACATGCAACTACAAGATTTTAAGACAAGAGGAGAAAGCCTGAAAAAAACAGAGACCACACGTGTGCAGAGTAACAGAAGGAAGCCTGAATGCTCAGAGCTGGACCCCAGACTTGCTGTCTCTGAACCACAGAGAAGATAGTTTCACTTACACATATGGAACAATTGCAGCAGTGGAGCAAAGCCCAGTGGCTCCATGGGGTGTGTGGCCACCTCCCAGCCCTGCTCCCCTCCCACACCCTGGCACTACCAGGCAGGAGTCTGCCATCCTCCTCCCTCCTTGCCATCTCTCCATCTCCTCACTGCTGGCTTGCTTTACACAGCTCTTTCCATCATTTATTTCCTTTTGAAAGATCTTATTCAGGAGCAATACTCAGGCTTTCCTGTTTTAATGTTTCCATCGTCCTCAATCCCCCGCTCGCCCCCAGGCCCCCTCTCCAGGTTCACAGCAGTGACACCTTCCCTTCAGATTCCCTCCAAGAGCCTTCACTTCTCTCCCTAATTGAATTGTTGTCATGGAAATCATTCCCTCCTCTCCATCCCACTGAAAGGCTTTTAAAAAAAAAAAAAAGCACAAAAAACCCACACAAAAACCAACCAAAAAAGCCCCACCAGCCCCCTGCTCTACCACTTCTCCAGCCATCAGCCGTGCCACATCTCCCTGAGCATGCCACAGCCCCAGCAGCTCTTTCTGCCAAGCCCTGAAAGCCCACACGTGCCTCCCGCTGCCCTCCTCCCACACCTATGGGCTGACCCAACTGGAATATCTGGGCACTACCACAATGCACATCATTTTAATACATCATTAGAGTGATCACTGGATTTGCTAAACCACTTCCCTCCTCAGGCCTCTACAGCTCAGGAGCCATTAGCTGTCAAATGCAGAGAGCAGCCACAGCCACCTGCTCTTCTCTGTCTCTACATATATCTCGATCCAAAAGTAAAGTGGTTTTAAAAATATATTTCTGCTTACATAACAGGCAGTAATTTTGCAGTCAAGAAATTCTGTTTGTTTTTCCAGGCTGGGAAGTTAATTACCAAAAAATCCCCCTTGATGAACTTCCAAGACGAAGGCGGCTGGCTGCAGAGACGGAGCCACGCTGGTCAGGCTCCAAAGAGCGAAGAAGAAATAATGGAGCTTAAAAATATAACCCATTAAAAATACCAGGCTGGGTGCCCGTGCCCCGGCAGCCGAGGGGGCTCGGGCGCCCCTGTGGGGAGATGCTGGGGCTGCCCCGCGCCGGACACAGCAGGTTCCTGCCGGTTCCTGCCAGTTCCTGCCGGTTCCTGCCAGTTCCCGCCGCCCCACAGGACGCAGCTGAGCCCCTCGAGCAGGCTCGGGCGCCTCAGGGGAAGCAGGTGTAAGAAAGGGCAAAACCTGCACAGACTGAGAGCACCCAGGTCTGAGCAGGGGGAGGTTGGGCAGAGATTCCCCTGCAGCCATGATGGAGAGACCACGGGGGAGCAGGGGAAGGGCGTGAGGAGGAAGGAGAAGTAGAGAGGAGCTGTGAGGGACTGGCCACAACCCCCAGGTCCCCATCATCCTGCACTGCTCAGTGTACGGATGAAATAGAGAGATAGGAAAGTAGGAGCGAAGGGCAGGCAATAAAAAGTGAGGGTTTTCCTCACAGCCAGCATTCGAAGCAAAGCCTGCCCCAAAGACTTGGGGCACAACAAAGCTTGGACCATCCACAGCGATCCTTTGCAGAGAACAGCTCTACTCAACAACTACTGGATCAATCATGTTTACTAAAAACCTGGACTGAGGCTAGACAAAGAGGATGTTAAATGTCTCATCAATACAATATACCAGAGCATGCAAAGAAGAGCTGCTTTACTTGCATCAAGAATCCCACCAGCAGCCCCAACCACCCGTGGAGAGCAATCCCCACACAGCCATGCTCACCCCAGCCCCATGTCCTGCTGAAACATACATCCCACAACACCTGCAAATCCTGTGCTTTCCCCTGTTCACCTGCACCTCCAGCCCAACCCCAAACAAACCACCAGTAGAAGACTCCTCAGTTAAAACAGCAAATAATTCAACCCCACTGATAGTGATGGCAGGCCACCTTCTTCAAGTTTGACCAATAAAAAGGCCAAACCAGAGGTCAGTGTGAGGCCAAGGACAGCTTTCAGTACTTCACAAGTGACAGGGCATGCACAGGGAACCAGGATAGAAATATCCTACATCCCAGATAGGAAGACACAAGCAGGCATTCAGCTGTGACTAATACCCCTAATATTCTCAAGACAGCAAACAAGAAATCTGCTTCATGATCATTCACTGACAGAGTCCCATAAAGCTACTAATTAGAATGGTGTTTACAGTCTATATTTCATTTCATTTGATGTTTTTACTCTGATTAGTTATTCTATCACCTGCAGAGAGCTAGTTAGCTAAATGCAAAGATGTCATTGGACTTAATCAAGTAAAGTAGCATTTCATAGAGGGAATTCAGCTAGCTCTGTCCTGCTCAGTGCTGTTACCCAGTTAATAACTTTTTTAAAAATTAAAGCTAAGAAGAGTCAAGCTAGGTCAGTGCTCAGAAGAGAGACACCTGCAAGAAAATGGGTGAGCTGATAAAAAATTGTGTATTACTGATCTTTTCTTCTATATAAACACCCCAGCTGAACACCACAGCTTCTGGAGGAAATAAAATGCAAGTTTCAGTGCTCCTTTGGTCCTGG
The DNA here is from genome assembly GCF_020740795.1 of Apus apus. Taxonomy (NCBI): domain Eukaryota; kingdom Metazoa; phylum Chordata; class Aves; order Apodiformes; family Apodidae; genus Apus; species Apus apus. Next base: position 10,814,738 of record NC_067297.1, read on the forward strand.
ATTATACAGTTTATCTCCTAGGAGGAGCAACGCTCCTCCCAATGTCCTCTCACACCAAGCCATCTAGCCTACCTCAACTGCTTTGAGATTTCAAATAAGGCTGGAAGGCTTTCTCTCCTTCCCAGCCAGGTTGTCAGTGGTCACAGTCTCTCATACCATGCCTTGCATCCTGCCAAGCTATCTCCAGGCCTGCTGGAGCAGCAGCATCACTTCACATGTCTTCCCTGCACACAGCTCTGCAGAGTGCCTTTTTATCATTACATGACATGCTGATTCTTGTCCTGCTGATATAGCCTACTGTAACCCCAGATCCTGAGGTGTTGCCTAGCCTATTTGCCATCTGCAGCAATTCTTGCCCCAAGCTATCACTTGGCCCTTTCATCCTTTTTTCCAGATCACCATTTCAATCTGTCCAGATTATTTTAAGAAAACGCTACGATTCTTCTTCCCCAAGAATATGCAGTCCCTCCCAACTTTATATGACCTGTCAGTTTAACAAACGTATCCTCCATTCCATTACCTAGATTGATAATGAAAATATTGAATAGAGATGGACAGGAGCCAGGCCTGCAGAGCCTCACAGATTTTCTGGGAATCCAAGAGAAATGAGGCTGGTCCATGAAGCCTTAACTCCTCTTTCCCCTCCGTTTTAAACTCACTTACATGTGTCTTTCTTCCAGGCAACTTCCACCTTGCACGCAGCACTGAGGTGCTGCAGCCAGCTCTCTGTGGCACCTGAAGCTCCCAAGACCTTGCTGAAAATACCTAAAATTGCAGTTGATGGGGAGGTCTCCCCTTGGTTAGAGGAACTCATAGAGCCTCTAACTCATGGTGCCCCTGCTGAGGAAGCCTGGCACGCCAGCACCTCCACCCTTTTCCTGCTTAGCACCCACAACCAGCACCCTGGTTGGTTAAAGATGCAAATATGCTTTTGCTTCAGAACAAAAATTGTTGCTTTTTTCCCTCATTTAGCTTCCTAAGCACAGCTAGCCAAGCTTGAAAATGCTATCCTGCATTATGCAATAATCCACTGAGAGCAGAGGAATTTTGCATAAACTCTGTGCTGTGAAAAGCATTTCGCCCCTTTTGCTAGGGGGCAAAAGAAACCCAACCTACACAAAACAAACAAAACCTCTATCCTCTAAAAGATGTTCACTTTTACAAGCATTTATTCCATTTTACTCATTCACCTACTGACAATAATTCTGACAAAAGCAGAGCAGAAATGGCTCAGTTTGCAAAGAGCTGGGCTGTCTTCACCTCTACAAAAGCCATACACAGGTTTGCTCCAAATTCCACTGAAAAGCAAACAAACAGGAAAAGCTGCTTCTTTAACAGTGGGGCTGGACTTTCTTTTTCGAGGGGAAAAAGCCATTATTTAGTTATTAGAGAAATATCACTCTCTGTAAGACACGGAACACGGAAATGTTCTAAAATTAACAAACAGATCTACTTGGCGTATTTTAAAATTAGAATTCATTTTTACAGAACCTGCATCCAAAGTTGCAGCCTGATGCAAATTAAAACAGTAATAAACACTTCAAAAACACATTTATAATAGAAATGCTAACAAATCCTTAACTATAATGATAATGGCTTGCTATGCAGCTCAGTAATGTAAAATTAATCCTTAACATGTCTTAATTTTTTTCCACTGGGTCATTTAATAATGTGATAATTCATTTATTTCCTCTGCCTTCATCTCTCACATTGCCATGGAGACAATTGTGAATCAGATATAAATAAAAATACTCTAACACTGTGGCACCTCATGTTCTTTTGATCCCTTGCCAACACGATTTTAAAATTACAGGAATCCACAGGAGCTCAATAATTAACAATTCATTTGCTAAGAAATCACTTCTTTTTAGCCAGTTTCCTGGTGATTGGCTAACTCAGGGCTGCTCACAAACATAAGCAAAAAAATGTCAAGTTCTGTATTTCCCTTCAAATGCCTCCCTCCACTTCAATCAGCAACTCAGAGGCAAACAGTTATTGCAGGCCAGAGCCTGAAAGCCAGCACTGCATTTCCTTTTGTAGCCTCATCAGTCTCAGTGGGAGTTCTAATGGGAATAAATTTTAAAGCAATTTTTAATTGTTTGAGTTCAGAACTTAAAAGGAAAAAGAGAAGTATACAGTGAACAAGTTTATTGCTGGCCTCTATGATCAGAAGTATCAAAACATGAGCATGGATCCCTGCTTCTGTATTAGTTTGTTCAGTACATACAGCAGTAAAAAGATTAAGATTAAATATGCATTAATGATCTTGACACTCCTTAATTGCTATCCACTGATGGAGGCCATAATCCCTGATATTATCCATGTTCTCAGAAATTCTGATGTAAAACTCTCCTCTGTGACAACACCACCAGGATTTTGCAGAGGGATTGGCCTGGGTCAGCACCTTTTTTAGACACAGGGTGCTAAATTCAATCCTTGTTGAGGGACACGTGGTCTCAGGCAATTCCAGCACTCACAACACCTTGTCACTGTCATCATAGATGACCTGTAGCAACTTGTAGCTCTGCACAGTTCACAATTAAGGACTTCAGCTCATTAAAGACCTTCACTGTGTGCTTAAGCCTTTGAAGTTAGGGAAGAGCTCACCACCTCAGGTTTACAAAGGCTCTTATGCAACTCCTAAATTTTTATTTGTAGTTACATAAAGCCCTCAGTTAAGCAGCATTATTGTATCATTTACAACGTATTCTGTTCAGCCTCACCAGGCATTTCCACCCCAGCATTCCAAAAGAAGATGTATTTCTCTGCACAACATTTTCCACCTTCCACTGCCTTACAAGTGGAAGGGCCAGCATAGGCTGACCAAGTTATTAATCACTGCCATGTCTCTTCCATTAACACATATGGGCTATGACTCTACAAACACCTTTGTGCATCACAGGGAAATCTCACGCATACGAGGTCTTGTAAAAAAGCCCCCAGCTCTAATAACTATTTTGTCCAAAAGAATTCAAAGTGATATAAGAGTTCAACTCTGACTTTCAAGAGCAACATCAGAACCTAAGGAGTTTAAATAATAGTGAGGACTCAATGGCTCAGAGCTACCCTTACCAATATAATTCCTGCTGTAACAGCTAATTATAATTACTAATACAGCAAGGTAGGGCTGGATACCAGCCCCATCCTTTTGGTGACTTACAATGATCTGCTTCTAGAGCAGAATAGAGAGAGAAAATAAAAAGGGAAGGAAAAAATAAAGGAAAAAAAAAAAAGAGAAAGAAAAGAATGAAAAAAGGTCACTCTTTCCCATGCGGGAGCTACTTAGGGCTGGTCCACGGAGAAATAACACATCGACCAGCCCCCCAGCTGTCTGCAGATGAAGAGCTTTAACAGCAGCTTCTTCAACTTCAGCTCTGCCCTCTCCTCCTATGCAGTAACTTACAGGTGGGCAAATCCACCAGCCAGCGCTTTCAAAAATGGGACATCAGTGCACGTGGGGCATTCACCCTTTCTCTGTCAGCAGGTACAGGACAATGGCATTCAAACCTTGTTTCGACTCCAAGCACTGAATAAATACAGTAGCTACTAATTGGATAAAACCTAATAGAGAACCTAAGGCTGGCAACCAGCATGGCAAAATAAACACAGAGCACCAGTTTTTTATGCAGTGAATAGAGTCTTTTGTGCCTCCCTGCCACTAGGTCCTGGTATTTCATCAAGCAAAGCAAGTTGGTATAGTAGTGGAAGACAAAAATAACCCTAAAAAAAAACTGCATGGTGTTCATTTCTGCAGAGTGGACAACAACAGCCCCAGCACCATGGGGCAGGTGAGTAGGGACACATGGACACATGTGGACACACCATCTTCAGGTTCCTGGGAAACTGCAAATAGCCACCTGAGGTGCAGGAGGATGGATATTGGCCGAGAAGGAAAATGACAGGCAGAGTTCTCACTTCTTTGCATAATTTGACCTAAATTACTTGCTCACACTAAGCAGTCAGGAGTGGATTGGGGGAAAATAAGTTACTACAGGGCTCTAGCCTCCTGCGTAGCTCCACTGTAGAAAAGCTACACAACTTCTGTATGTCTTAATGGGCCGCCTTCTGCCTACTGTCTATGTCCAATTTCTTCCTCTGATCTGGCTCAGCAGTCTAAAAATAAAGTTAAAATATAAACTTTGACATGCATATCACAAAGCAGGAAGGGCTCCTTAGTTGAAGCAGAGGGCTTAATCCACAAAATAACTTTGACATTTGTCATACTCACTGAAAAATCTTCATCAACTACATTTGAAAATACAGATGAGTTTCTTATCAATATACAGCCCATTCTTGAGAGGAAAGCAGGGCCAGGCTATATAGCCACTACCCCAGCTGGACAAATCAAGGCTTCATGATTTCTGTAAACCCCAGGCTGTACCATACCCTTCCTCCTCCTGGCTGGTGCACAGGGCTCTCACTCAGCCTGAAAATATTTCCATGATAGAAGGAACTGGGAGGGTTGGTGGCATCTCCCAGCCATGCTACCCACCCCAGTTATTGCCAGCATTGCCCATGTGGTGCCCACCCAGTGTGGGAAAGCAGTAAGTCCTGTGGTTGCCCAGCCAGCAAGGACTGCCCTCGGCCAGGCAGAAGGAGAGAAGACAGCCGGAGCTGTCAGCTGGAGGAGTCACACCTCCATCTGGCTTGGAGGCAGCCAGGCAGGAGTTACGATGGCAGCCTAGTTTTGCAAACATTATCTCTGCTTTACGACCAGAGAATTGAGACACACACAGATGAAGCGTCCCCTGAAATTCAAAGCCCAGCCACTGCTCAGAACAGAACACAGATCTCTTGATCCCAGCCTAATAACATAAAACACAAGAATATCTCTTACTCTCCTCCATCCAAATACCTCAGTAATCATTAAAGACTCAAAAGGGAGCAGGAAAGCCTACACACCAATTAAATCATGTTTCAGTAAAATATCATTTCTGTGATGGATGCGTGGCGATATCCCGGTATCTCCTTCTGCGGGGTTCTGCTTTTCATCAGCTGCTGTAGCACAGAGTTAATGACACGAGTTTCCACCCTTGTTAGGATTTTGCTGCCTGCGTTTGCTCACAACAGTTCCCCGTATTTATTAGCAGTTTGATAATAAAGCGAAGCACTTGTGAAACTGGCCCCAAGCTCCGCTCAGTGAACTGTGAATTAACTGTAAATATAATTAGAGCCGCACCTCACACTCGGGACTGGGAGGAACAGGAGGTCTGCCCCAGAGCTGTTACTACAGCAGTACATCAGGCCAGGGCTGATAAAAATAGCAGCCCCAGCTAAAAGAGCAGAATTAATTACATCAGCTGTTAAAACAAGCTACACAGAGTGGTTGCTCCTGTACTTCAAAATCAAGAGGAAATTCCTCAGTCCTTCCTGCTCTGTTTGAGGAGCAAATGATAGTTCGAGCAGCCACAGTGCCCACTGCTTTACTGATTGCCAGGAGCTCTGACTCCATGGAGCACTGCTCAGTCACAGAGAAAATTTAAGCTGAATTTTTCTAAGGCAGATACCCAAACTGATTTTCAAAAGTATCCGTCTGCATCCTTTTAGAAAGATCTAGCCTTCTGGAAAGACGAGGAACACAGCCATGGCGAGCACCCACTGCCAGCTCCTCATCAGACAGCAGGGAGATGTTGTCGTTCCCCAACAAGGGAACCAGTGTTCTCATAAGGCAAGCAATAAAAGATGAGCAGCGACACAACAGAGAGGCAAAGAAAGGTGTGAGCTGTGACAGCTGAAAAACTAATAGATTTTCAGGAAATGATGTATTGTTCACAGTGTTGGACTTGGGGGGGGGCTCAGCAGGCAGGGGAGAAGATGACAACACATCAGCAAGGACTGGAGGGGAGCATAAATAGATTGAGTGCAGTAAAGATCAGATGGAGCGACCTCAGAAGGGGATCCCCTCAGGAAAACAGGGGCAATGGCCACAAGCCAGAGTTCGGCAGACTTAGTCTGAGGATCAGGCACAGGCCCCAGAGAGGAGAGGAATCCCCATCACAGGAGTCTGGGCCTCAGGTCAGCAAATTCACTGCTGACCTGACTTTGTATGGGGAACAGTCCTGCTCCAAGCAGGACACTAGCCTGGAGAAAACCAGAAGAACCTTCCAACCAACCTGTCTACAATGTCATGAGCTATCACCTGTGTAAGATTAATAAATGAGATGCATTTGTCAGGGAAGGGATGAGTGGAAGCACACTCCATGAAGAGGAAAAGTAGGAGGCTAAAGCCCCGAGGTTGACATGCCATTCTACAAAACCAGCTTTTCTATTAAAACAGTCAGATCTTTTGCAGTGTAATGAGCTGAGACATGCAGCAAAGGGAGGCCCTTGGCCAGCACGCACACCCCTCACCACTCAGGCTGAGAACAGAGGCTCAAGACCCTCTGCCATGGGGAGACTGGCACAGAGAACTTCCCACAACCCGACTGCATCCTCCCCTTCCCATGGCAGAGGTATCTCCCACCTCTGCAGCTGGAGGGACAGTGGGGCATACCTTGGGCTAATGCCAAGCCAGGACACTGTACCCAGTACCCATTCACACGTTTCTGAGCTAAATCCATGACCATAGAAGCAGGCAACAGACTGTAAATCCAACAAAAAGCCTCGTAACGTAATGTCTCCTTGTGTTGGTTTCTCCCATAAACAAGCAAGATTTATGCATTCCTGGGGCTATTAATAAGAACCGTTTGTCTTTATTTCTGCACGTAACTAATGGAGACACCAGGAACATTGATGAGCCTCGTGGGATTAATTACTACAGCTGCTTTCAAGAGGGTATCTGTGGACCTGGTTTCCCTCATACTAAAGGAAACGTCAAGCATTTTTCAAAACATAGGAAGCAATTTCCTTTAAGAGACCAATGACCCACGTGAGTGCAATCATTATCAGGCTCAGACGCGGCCTAGCGAAAAATTACAAGTGTCCAAAAGGCTGACAACTTTCTCAAGTTTTCTCTAATTACTTCATTTTACAGCTATTAAAGAAGCATGGCGAATCAAACCCAACAAGGCCAAAAAGCCAGCAGGTCCATATGGGTCTATTCTGACTTGCTGATGGCCAGAACTGAGCTAGTTCTTTTAGATACCCATTTCTAACCAGCCTGGAGGAACCTGGATTTCAGGACTATCGCCTTTCCAGTGAGAATCACATAAATCAGAGGGGAAAAAAAATAAATTCTAAAAATAAAGCAAAGGGTCAGCAGTGCTTAGGACCCTGCAGTCTCATGTTTTCTATAGGTTCATCTTCCTACTGAGAGTCCATGCTGGGTCAGAGACTAACCAAGCAAGGGGTGGAAGGCCACGGACAGACCCAAAATACTGGAGACAGTTTAAACTTTGTAAATATGAGCTTTCACCAAGACGACACAAAGAGAAGTGAGTCATTAACTTAATTAATTTTATGAAAAAGTTGAATAAAGGTTAATAGAAAATTAGTCATCTTTCCTTGGGTTTTTTTTTCCTACCCATCCAACGTAATTTAATTAAAACCGTGCTGTGGAGTTCCAGAGGATGATTAAAAATATCCTCTCATTTTCTATTAAACTCCTTAGGTTTGTACAGGAATTCCTATAGAACCTTATTACATTTCTGTTTACCTCTGCGACATTTCATTTCTATTCTACACATCTTTTCCTTAAGTCCAAAGGGATTTCATTATGAGGGTGGCTTATTAAATAAATATTCTTTCCTATGGCTGGCAGTCCAAACTTTAGATTAACATTAGATCAGTGCAGGAGAACTTCCACAGTGGAAAAACTCTTTAAAAAGCAACAATAGCTTTGCTTTTCTGAATGGGAGGCAGAAGACAGCCAAAATTTTTTTTCCTGTTATCACTGCTGTAACTTAGCTGAAGAAGATAGGAAGGAGAAGGTTGGTATGACCATTTTTATTTTTTTTCCCAGCCTTCTTAGCATTTTAATTTCACAGTGGCACATGCAAGAATACAATCCATAGCAACTCAGTCAGTCTGCAGCCTTGCTGAAAGCTGAGAATGTTTTTTCCCCAGTTTCCTTATGTTGCTGTGAAGCAACAGAACAAAGCTACGCAGCATTTATTAAACCAAGGCGAGGCTGCTTTACAACAGGTAGGATATATTCACAACAAAATCAAAAAAGGATCCAGAACTTGCAGGCATATGAAACCTATTCAAAATGGTAGAGAACAGTTTTAATACCCTTACTCAAGCAGATACCTTCTTAAAAATTTGATCCAGCTACATTCTTTCAGCAGTTTCTGTGTTCTGTCCATTCATGCTGAATTTCTGACTAAATATAAACAAGTCAGAAGCCCAGAACAGTTTGTACAATATATCTGGATTTGTTAATTGACTTGAAGGAATTGCAGAGACCTGTGTCTCTTATTAAGGAGCAGCCAGCAATCCTCACCCCCTGCACCCACCCTGCTGCATTTCCACTGTACAAGTATCAGGGGCTGCATTTTTAAATTTGCACAGGAGAGACCCAAAGGCATGCCCGGGCTCGAAGCTGCTCACATCACAGCCTGCAGCACATCTGCTAGTGCAGGAATCTGCATTAACAGCATGAGCAACAAAAACAGTGGTGGTTGCTCCTCCTCCAGCGACTCAATCACCCACTGCCACAAATGGACAACACACAGCAGCGAGGAACTGGGTATGGGGCTGGACCATTGAAGTTTGAAGTCAACTGCCCTCTATGCAACTCTGGTCAAATATTGTAAGTTTGGCTTCATTAACCCAGGTTTCCTGAAGCCCTGAAGACCTTAATAGGAGTTAGGTGCTCAAAAATGTTACTGGACCTTAGTTTTTTTCCACCTTTCCCAGAGGAGATGGGAGATGAAAAGTCACTTGTAAACACTCAAGCATACATGCTCATGTGGGACGGGAAGCAAATCTGGTACATGGCACACGTCCTCATCACCAAGGCTTTAAAAAAATCCCAAGTCTACATGGGCAAAAAAAGCCCCTCGAAAAGCAGTGCCAAGGTCTTTCCTGGCCCATGGCCACCTGCTTTTGCAGATCAAGATTGATGTACCAGCAGAATATGCCATTTTGAAACTAATTGCACAACAAGAAAAGATTCTTTAATATCACGCAGCCGATCCTAGGGGGAACAATTACTAGGAGATAAAAAGAACAGAGGAAAGAAAACAACACAGAACTTCTGTGTGCAGAAGATAGATTTACACAGTTTCTACATTTCATTAGGAAAGCCTTCTGGGGGCTTGACAGTCACCTTGAGCAGCATTAAGGAGGGAAGGGAGGAGACAGCAAACATTCAGGAGACAGCAACATTGCAGTTCTGCCCTCAGGTAACTGTGCTGTCATTAAAAGCTGAATCTAATAAGAACTCATCCTGGCTTGCAAGCCAGAAAAGCCTTCAATAATCAATTAAACTGTGAGATAAGACTGCAGCTGCTTTCATGTACCTGGACCTCTAAAGTCTGGGTCCCCCATCAGTTTTCGGAGATCAATACACACCAATGCATCGCTCTCAGGCACATTATCCCTCAGCCCTAAAGGCTGTGATCAAACACCAGTGCCCTGAGCCTGTATCAGGAACCAGCCCTTATTTTTCTTTGCAGAGCCAAGACAAGGTTTGGCTAAGCCACTTTGTTCCCTGAGAATGGGGCACAAGGACTGAAGATAAGCTTTTTTATTTAGAAGAAATGCCAAATAACATGAGAAGGGGCTCATATTCCTTAAGACCCAGACTGAAAAAGCCAGCTATTACCTGTATGCAGAGGACCTTACAGCAGGTGTGTAACTGCCATGGACTCAGTTCCCCCACAGTTTTCTTGCCACTGAACCCTGCCTGTCTTTCCATCCCAACATAAGATTTTATTTTCTGAATGGAACAGAATAATTCCTAATTTGAATTCCACTGCACAACAGAAACAGCCTGTAAAATCTTAAAAAGAAGCCAGTTCCCTCTAGCAGAACAGAAGATATATTAGACTTCAGGACTGTATAGAGCAGAACATAAAATTAAAATAACAGACATTATGGAGTTTGATAGCACCTTCCAATCTCAAAGATCTCAAAATCCACTCCTAACTGCTATAGCCATTGCTCTGTTAGAGAAGCTTACCAGGCTTTATGTAAATGGGAAGCACTTTGTTGATCCACAAAACACCGCCAGCTCTGGGAGGCAACACAGCAGCACTACACAAAGGTCATAACATTCACCATAGGTGTGCCTGTTACTCCAGCTCAGTTCAGACAGCAAGAGTAAATCAGCCTTTACTCTTTCACCAGCAGAGAAAGATCATCCCATAAATGTATTTTCATCAGCTTTATGTAATTCAGGACCTTCATTACTTTGCTCTCCCCAGTACTTAATTGCTAAAGAACATATTTTATGGTTAAAAACTGGTATTGCTATAAAACAATGTAATAATAATAATATCTTTTTTCAAGCCAACTCCCACAGGCTCCTCACTAGATTATTTAATCAAAGATGATAGTTACTAGTTGCCCCAGTGTTTTCATTAGTGGCTACTTTAAAAAAAAAGTTTTAATCTTTATGGAGATAAAAAGAAAGCAAGTACAATCTGCTCAAGAAAGTTTCTGAAGTTCTCAGTTCAGTTTTGTATATTCAAAGCAGTGCAAATAAGACTATTTTAAAACATTTTTTTATATATATATATATGTCTTTTAAGGATAAGCTTGGTTTATTCTTTATCCTCTTCCTGTAGATACAGAAGAGTCAGATCTGTACCCAGTATGCAACTTCCACAAAGAAAAACTCATTCTAACAGATTTATTTTTTTTTAAAGCAAAACCTAGAATTCAATTCTTAGGCCTCTCCAAGACCTCCCAATACTGATAAACAGGGACATAATCCAGGCAAAGTAAGTGTCTTGAATCCACACAGCTGAATTCCAATTTCTGTGCAAATTTTAAATGCCACCCCCAGTCCCAAGAGTTACACGTTGCACAAGAAGATAGTAAAGGCAGTGACCCGGTTTGTTCTGCCAAGTAAATAGCATGTCATAAAATACTGCAGAGGAAAGCACAAAATTAGCCATTCCAGCACCTTTGTAATCAATGGCAAAACCCAGGAGCTTCCCCAGCCACCAAGCAGGTCTCCAAACCCTGACATTTTCTTTATGAGAGTTTGCTTTCCAAGTCATTAATTTGTCAGCATTTGTACAGTATTTCACAACTCCAGAAGAGCAGCAAACAAAGGTGTCTTGAGATCAAAAAGCTCAAAGACTGCCCATCCATTGCAACCCCCAGAGAACAGCTGGCTTTTTCCTAAACATCCACCCAGCACAGCAGTGCCCTCAAGCCCCTGCATACATCAGCTAACACAATTCAAAGCCAGAAGATGGGCATATCTTGCATCCCCTCTCAACAATAAGCACCCTCTCTGTTTCCCATCATGGGAGCAGACCTCAACAGGCGAAAACATCAGGCTGAAAAAAAAGGTGGTTGAAGTTGGAGATACTGAGCACTTGAGCATCTGTGAAGTCACTGCAAGGATCCTCCAAGAGCAAAGAAAGAGAAATCAGCACCCTACAGGACTGAGTTTGACTTCCAAAGAGTTGGACAAGCTTTTGAAGATCCAGTCCTTATGCAGCCAGCCCGAGAGACACCAGCAACTAAACTTTGCCTCATTTGACTGCAGGGAAGGAGGCCTTCCCTGTCAGGTTTATTTTCATCTCCACTGTCCAAAAAACTTTGCACAACAAAAAACAGGGGAAAAAAATTATAAAATTTGTTTTTAAAAGGCAAGCTAACTCTAAAAGGTCCTAAATTAGCCACTGATCCCTTACTGACCCCAGAAAGCAATCTATCCAATGCATGTTTGCACCAGAAAGACCTGATTCTGCATTTCTCTGACTCAAAACTCTTGCTCACTGTCATGGGAGTAAGTTGGGCAACACAGCAGCCACAGACCAACTGGCTGCAGACCAAGCTAGGCTGGATGCATAATATGGAAAGCCCTTTCTGCAGGAAAGACATCAACTTCGTTTATTAACAGTCTTTGCAAGTGGCATCACAAAATAGCCCAGATAAATCTAGGAACCACACCCTGCCAGGAGGGGATGGCTCACAGCAGGTACGCAGGACTGGGGGGCATATTGTCATCACTGTGATGGCTTTTCCTATATGAGCAGAAATACCTAAATGGAATTTCATACATTTTTTTGTTATGCCTTTTGCCATTCACTTGCTGTAACTACTTTCTGTGCAATTTAGTACAGCCCTATAAATACGACTGGAACCTTCAAAACCATCGTCATATGATGCTGAACCGACCCCGCGTGGAACGGGCCTGACACCAGCACCTAAGATAGCTCTAGATTGCCTGGCTGGAATTGTAATTCCCTGGGCTATGAGAGGGGCATTAACTCATTGGGAAGAAAAATTGATTTGAGTGAGGATTTGAAACACTTCAGCTTCATTTAGACTAATCCCCCTAACCACCAAGATAAACCCAGTTTAGCAAACCCCCACCCCATCCCTCCAAACTGGGCCTTGCACCACAAATTGATCCAAGGAGGAAACACATGTTAACTTTTTGCTGAAATACAGTTATCAAGAACATCTGAGCTGGCAGTTGAGACTATCTTTCAAAAGATCAACTAAAAGCAGAATAAAACTTGAGATTCCCAAGCCATCCATTGCTTACAACTCTTACAAGCCAAACATTTGAGTCCGTATCACCTCAGGGACAAGTTATCCCTTGCTATAGAGGATACTCTGACAACACAGATAGGAACTAAAATCTGACCTCCACATGCCACAAACAACTGCTAATTGTCAGCTGAAATAAAAGGGAAAATGCAGTTTCTGCTCCTATAGCAGAGACCATGAGTGTTGCCACCCTGAAACAGCACTAAAAGTTAATCCTGGTACAGAAACACCATTCTTGTGACAGTATAAGGAAAGTCAGCAAATTACTTCTAAGGACTTCATGGCCTCAAGAATACTGAAATGACAAAGGAAAAAACAAAATACAGTTCTTTTTACTTGCATGTACTTTGTGTGTTCCTACCTACCATAGGTACTTCATCCTACTGTGTGCATGGTATTATCTAGGGATACATCAGAAACTGCTGCCAAGGTAACATGGATAGTAATAAACAGCAGCCAGGGGAAAAACACCACCAGGAAGACAATGCATTTTCTCACATTATCTTTTCACTCCCCCTCGTATAACCTATTTGGTTATTAACATGTCAAATTATACAAATCCAGTATTTGATATCTTTTGCCTTTTTGGACAATTAAGATCAGAGTTTTTAATAGGCCTGCTCACAGAAAATCTCATTAATGACTGAAGAAAAAGCACTCAGAGATTTCTTACATGAGGGACTCTCCAGAGGAGACATATTTGTGTGAGTCAACAGCATATGTCACTCTCAGAAAATAACACATTTGAATGAGATTTTTTCCTCTGCTAGTTTTATTTAATGAACAAACAGAACAATTCTCCAGCACATCTTTTCAAAGGGACATCAGCAAGGCACAGGTTAAGTTGGTTTTCAGACTTCACCATGACAAGGAAAGAATTTTCCAGTGCTGGTATAGATCTGGGGAAAATGACTGCACAGGGCAAACAAAAGGATTTATTTCCCCTTTTATGATAAGATGACAATGCAGGAACCTAGCAAATCCTTAAAAAGAAGCCTCTAGTGGATGGAGGCAAACAGAAATGAGCCCAGGCACCTCTGCTGCTGTTTTTCCATCACATTTATATACCTAGCCCAGATCAACAAAGGGAAAAATGAGCTCTTTCACGGGACCAGATGGACTCTCAGGTGTTGACAATTTTCATTTCTTAACTATTTTACAAATGAATGTGGATGTTGAGGGATGAATTTCCATCTCTATACAGTGCATGCAAATGGCCTTTCTGGATACCTGTCTTGCAAAAGAAGCCATTGCTTGATCATGGCCCCAGCTCACCCAAAAAATTTTTGCTCATGAGATTAAAGACTTGCTAGGGCAGTGCTTGGGAAGAACTGCCACTTGTCCAGCCTCTCTCTTACCTGTGCACATTGAGTTGGGTCCCCCAGCTTTCACAGTGGCCCTTGCATTGCTGCTACCATCATCATCATTATTCCCAAGATAACTCCAAAAGCTGATAAAACAGGAAGGAGGTGAGGGGAGCTTTACTCTGCCCTGCCAGACACTATCCTAATTATCTACATCCTGACCACCTTTGCAACTGGAAGTGATTCACGAGTCCAGAGGAGCTCAAGTGGAATTTAAATTCCCAGGGGAGGCTGTTGGGCTGACAGAAAGGAGAAAGGAAAAAAAAAAAAAAACCAACCAAAAAACCTCAAAATGGGTACATTTGATCTGAATGTCTCTGAGAGGCAGATACTGAAGTCCACAGCACTAAATTTAGACTCACTTTTCAAAGGATAAATGCACGTCAAATTCTCTTCATTAGGTCCCGTTCTTCAGCCATAGCTTATTCTGCTAAAAGCAAAGCAGCTGTGCCTCAGAGAGGAGCTTGTGGCCCCTCTTCCCACAGTGGCACAGGGAGCTGGATGGTCCCTTCCCCACCTCAGAAACGTTCCCACAAAGATATTTCTCAGCTCAAGGAGTGGAAAACCCCATCCAGCTGGAAACTGACCCCATGGCTGTGTCTGTGCCTGCTCCTCACCACCCGGCAGGACCAGGGACCCTGCTGCCTTGTGCACAGACATGTGGGTCAAGGCAGGACAAGATACCTCTGAAGCAGCTACCTCCTCTGCAGCCATTAAACAGAGAATCAAAACGCTCTTTTTAGATGACTAATTGTTAGACAAGATGCATCCCACATGTGGCACGTTCTTCCTCAGCATCACCAGCCCGAATTCAACACACTGTGGGAAGCAAAAGGCATCGCTCTCTTTTGGCTCCCTCTGAAAAGCCAGGTGGCAGTGATCTAGGGCAGGGCCTCTGCTCCAGAGCCAAGCCAAGCTGCCTCTCAAGTCCTGTCCCCACAGCAAAACAGCTCAGCATCCACCTGGCAGCCCCCGGGGACACGGTGTACAGGCTCACTGCTGACACAGCATCTCAAGCCTTGCCCCGAACGCAGGTCAGCTCCTCCGAGCAAGCCTTGCTGCCTGCAGAACACAAACCAGTGCAGCACTCCATGGGCTGGAGCTGGCCCATGAGGAGCTCTGACGGGGCACAATGAGCCCCTGTGCTGCCACAGCTCAAACACACCCAAGGCCACATGGAGCAATTGCCTCCCATGGGCTGCACGAGTGTCTCTGCTACCAACATTTTACCAAATCACAGCCCAGAATGCTGGGCAGCTGCAAGGAGGTCATCCAATTTTAACAGACCAGGCATGACCCAGAGAGGCAAACACTGCTCACTGAGGACTCTCCTCCAAATGCTGCAAGAGTGCTTTTTACAGAGAGCCATCTTCCTGCTCTCAGTCAGCTCAGATTTAAGAAGCTGCACACTTCAAATGTCTCCAAAGAATACTAAAATGAAAACTCAGTCACACTACACTGTGACTACTGAGAAGCACTATTAAAGAGAAGCTAACATTTGTTTTCAATTATCCAGTGTATATTTGAATGACTTAAATTTGTCCCCAAAGTATTAAATAAACATTGTATATTTACTATGCGCTTGTGCACGGAAAATGAAAGTTCTCTGACAACCATCTCCAAATACCAATATTTTGCCAATATCATCGTATCGGCATATAATGAATCTCCCTGGGCTTCAAACCATGCTAAAAAGTAAAATGAGAAAGCAGAGGTATGCTAAACATTGCTCTTTGAGATGGAGAGTAAATGCAAATTACAAAGCCAGTGTTTTATTCCCACATCTCCATTTTGTTCGTAGCAGATCATGTTGCCATTTCAGTCAAACTCTCCAGACAAAATGACACAGAAAGCAGGAAAGTTTGTGCCAAATGCAGAATGACATCCATAAATTTATGAACTAACTAGACTGACATTCAATTCAATGCAAAGTGTTTGCCAATCAATAGCCATGAGCATCAATTCCCCATGAACAGCATTCCCGTGCCTCCAGCCTCCCACCAGCAACAGGCCTTGCCATTTCCTGCTTTAACCTGATGATCCCTGTAATCTCCCTTAATCAATGATATCGATGGGGTTTGTGGGATCGATTCCCAAGCAAGGGCAGCACAGAGGCAGCAGATGATGCAAAATGGATGTGCAGGAAGGGCCTTGCCTGGGGGAGGCACAGCTCTGTTGCTTAGCAATGCAGCCCAGGCATGCCCGTCCTGATGCTGCTGCCTGCACCCTGGGAGGAGAGGGATTTCAACAGCAATCTACATACTGGCAAGGAGAAGCAGGAGGAATAACTGAATGCAAAATAAATAATATGTGCCCTGCCTTTTCTAGGTGATTTATGGAAATTTACCTCCTGGCTCTCTGCAGCACGATGCGCTGGGCTGCAAGAAGTGGCCTGGACTGTGCCTGCAAATGGGGCAGAGAAGGGCCCATGCTGCCTAAACTCTTCCTCCAGCAGAGATGCTACCTAAACTCTTCCTCCAGCAGAGATGCTGCTTATCCTTAGATAAAATGAGCTACATGGCCTGCAGAAATTGCCCCACACAGGAGAGGACCGTGAACACCACAGCAGTAGCAAGTGAATAGGCTGCTTATTTTTTTGGTCACTCTTTACATTAAACCCAATTCAAGATTCAATTAAAGATTTAATTCAGGTTTATTAGACACCTATTAGGTGTTAAATTCCTACTTATTATTGCTAAAAATGACCTCCCATGTGTGTAACATAATCCTTCAGGTTCTGTATTGTTCCCAGATCACACCCCAAACAAGGCCACAGGAAAAAAAACCCAGCTTCTCAGGGCCCTTTTTAGCATCTGCTGCAAACAGAAGGTTTCTGCTCCACGACTTACCCAGTTTTCTCACCCCCCAGGACCTAGAGATCCCCAGCAGGGGCCAAGTGAATGGTCAGCAATGAGGGACTCAGCATCCCTCTTGAGCACGTCCAAGGGATGCCTCATAGTCAATGACTGAAATTCCCTCTGCATCCAACACTGTCAGAGCAGTTAGATCATAAACTAATAACTGTCAATCTCCTTTTGTTTGCAATGCTGCAAAGAGGGCTCTCATAATTCTCTTAGAGATATTAAACAGGCACTCTGATTTTGTTTTAAATTAAAAGCATGCCATTACGTTAGCTGCTGGTAAAGCTCAAAGACACTATTTATACAGCATCAGAAACATTTGCAAAGGCAGGCAAGGAATGCCTCTGGGCTGCAAGACTCTAAAATCTATCCTTCAAGCTTTTCTGCTTCTGCCTATCAGTAGTGTGATAACTCTGACAAAGCCACACTTGAGCAGAGGAAGCTGCAGAAATTTGACAGTATATTATTTTTTTTCTTAAGGACTTTTCTTTTTTAAATTTAGAGGATGATATAACAGACCCAGAAACTAAAGTTTTCAGCTTGTACACCGGAGGCACAGAACAAGCTGCACAATAAAACTCTTCTAAGCCTTTTCCTAAGCAGGAGGCAAGACAATGTTGCTCATTTATTGCAGAGGATCATGTTCTTCCAGACACCACACAGGAAACTCTGTCCCTGAGCTTCAAGCATCAAAACCTCCTGAAAAACAGATCTGACTTGTACCCATGTGGTCCCAAGACCTCCACTTTCTGCAGCTGCTGGAGGTAGAAAGGCAAAGGGGGTGCTGGTACATTAATGAGATGACCCTGAGTAACTCCCTAATAACTCCAGATGCCAATAGATCTCCCACCCCTGTGTGTCCAAGAAAGACTGTCTGAGAGAGAGCACAGTGATTAACACAGATTTGCTGGGTGGCTGCATGGACCTTGCAAAAGGAGCAGTAAAACCAGCACCATTTGCTGGTACCTTTTTACGTACCTGGATGACCTGGGCAGAACTTGCCGGTTCCACCATGCAAAGCCAAATGAGTTCTTCTCAAATCCCACCTGGATGTGGGCAGATTAACAATGGAGAAATGAAGAGGAGGGAGAGCACTGAAGGGGAAAACTAATGCCCAGGGGAGTGGAGAAATTCAACCTCAGATTATTAACTGGCAAGACAAGCAGCCAAGTCTATCGAGGCTTCCCATCCCTAGCTCTACAAGGAATATATAATCCAAAATATTCCCCACTGAAAAGCATTGCTCATCACACTGAGAGTAATTCCCTGTGCCAAGGGTGGGCACACAAGACTCCAGGCAGGGCTGTGTGGGGCTGCACCATGTAGGATGCAGGAACATCCCTGTTCCTGGCTCTGGCAGGGACCAGAGTTACTGCACATCTCTGCCAGCTCCCTCTACCTGCTGAACTGGGATAACCAAGCTTAGCATCTTTCTCCTGCAGATCACAGAGAGCTTTTTGAAAAGCACCAAGCATGGAAAAGTGCTAGTAGAAAGTACCATAAAAAAACCCTCAAGGTGAAAACCTGAAGTACAGCAAACTTATTAAAACAGGATGCAGCCTTCCAGCTACACCAACCCTGCAGTTTCCCTTCTCCTCTGAAGTTAAATTGAGGCAATTTTCATTAATACGTTAAATTGGCTTGAAAAACTAAGAACAGTTTGTTTTTCTGCTTTGGAAATTCTTCTCTCCTGGCCTCTTCAGATTTCTTGCCAGTATCCAGCATCTTCTTCACTTTCAGTTTACCTTCAGTGTTACCACACATCCTCATTGAAAAGAAAAAAATAACATCTGTAATAATTCAGCTCTCATTTCAGGGTCACTTAAAGGAGATTTCAGATGCCCATCATGATGCAGCTGAGGACTCCAGATTATGCATCTGTTGGTCCTGCAGGTGCTGTGTTGATGAAACTAAAGAAGCACCTGTCTAATAGGAGCTGGAGAGACTGTGGACAGGATGGTAGAGAGGGTACAAAGTAAAATGAGATCATCATAAGCAGAAAAAAGCCCAACGAGGATCTGGAACCACTGCTGCTTAATGCAAGGCAGAATTCTGCTGTGCTGAAAGCACCAACTGGCTGCATTCCCAGGTAAAACACCATTGCTTGAAAGTGAGAAAGAGTCAATTACAGCCTCAAGGAACCATCCTGCTGAGGCAAAAAAAGTTATTTCAGACGATGTATTGAACACTCTATGTGATTAGAAAAAAAGAAGAGAAAGCTGCCTCCCTGTGGAACCAACACCTAGAAAGCACAGGAACACTCAGGGGCTCTTTCCACCAGAGGCTGGCTAAGGTGAGACCATCAGATGCTCTACTCTGAGATGCTCCAGCTCCGTTTTGGAGTAATCAACCCAGAGCAGCCCAGTGTGCTCAGTGTTTGGCACATGGACAATGCAAAATACTTCAGAGGAACCTGCAGTGACCCCTCTCAACCTCTCCAAGAAATTTGCCTTTTTAGGTTTCATCTAGCAGGGACCAAAGCCTCCTGGAAAGCCTCATCCACAGCAGGCAGCCCATTTGAAGACACAATGGTCTCTTTGTGGGCTCAGAGACCTCCCAGTCTCATGTAGAGACAGCTGGGCTGTCAACATTAACACCACATCAGGGCTTCTCCAAGGGTTTGGTGAACCTACCCATGCACCCAAAGACCAAAATCCTGGTGTCAGGGGTGTGGGAGAGGAGTGCTACTGCCCTTGAATCAATCACAGCAGATTGGGCTGAGAGCCCATCAGGGGACCCCAGGGCAGATTTGATTTTCCATCATCTACAAAGTTAAAGAGATGAGAAAGACCTATTTTATCAGAAAGAAAGAATATACACACACACACTTATCTCTCTCTGGCATATATGAGTATATATAGAATATTCATACACAGGCCCAGCTTTCAAAGCAGAGGATGACAGCACATTTTCATATAGTAAATCTGAAAAAAAAAGGTCTTGTATGAGTGCTACAGCAGGGAAAATTTCATCTTGCAATGAAGGAAGAATAAAAAATTTAAAAAAAAAAAAAAGAGAAAGGAGCTCGTTTTGCTCATGTCTGAGGAACTTAACTATAGTGATGAGCAAGATATAAAAACCTCTGACAGCAAAGCAATGTTCTGGAGAACACAATATGCACAAAAACTCCTGCAAGCCCTTGTTAACTGTTCCTAGCCTCCTAGTCGACAGTCCAGACCTCCAGGGTGCAGCTTTCAGGAGACAGAAAGATTTAATGCTGCCTTGGTTAAAATAACCCCCTGGGTTCTTGCTGCAGGGACTGCCATGGCAGCGTGTTCCTCTGGTTTATTATATTAATAAGCAGAGTCATTCAGCACTCAACATGTTGCAGCTATTTGACTTGCACACGACTGTTTCCCCAAGCTGCAGCAACACAAAGGCTTCCTCCTGCCCTTCCTTGCTAAAACACTTTGTTATTTCCAGGTAAAACTCCCACAAGTGCTTACAAACATGGACACACATGCAGCAGGTTGCCACGAGCACATGGAGACAGGGGCTGAATTCGCCCCCCGCTGCTTCCACTTCCCCCTGCTCCCTGCCAGGCTCCTCATGATGCTGGGGATGCTCCTCAGGACGCCCCCCAGTAATGAACCCTCCATCCCACTCCCACTTCCATCTCATCCCCATGCACCCAAGGAATGTTTTGAACCTCTTCTCCACTGGTTAAAGCCAAACAAGAGTAGAAAACAAAAGGCTATTCAAATAGTTAAAAAAAAAAAAACAAAAAACAAAAAACACCACACCTAACCCATGAACAAAGCTATTCTTCCTCTCCCTGGCTGGAAAAACAGCACTAACCCCCTTGTCCTTGCCTGAAACTGCATGAACTTCCCATAATACCTCTAATTACTGCTCCCTGCCTTGGCTTCCCCAGCTGCAAAGGGCACGTTCTGTTTAGGCACATCAGGCAGCCCGGCTCTCTGAAGATGTCCCAAGTGCAGCCTCGCTATTATCACCTTTTTCTGGGGTGTTTGGTTCAAGCACAAGCAGAAAGGAGATTGCCTGGCTGCTGCAAACACTGATGCTGTTATCCACATGTACTAAATGCAGGAGGAGGACCCCAGCTGATTTTCTGCTCCCCTTCCCATAAAGGCTTTTTGTTTTTTTCCTTAAGATGCAGCCTCAGCAACATGTTGTGTTGCAGAGGTTTTACACCATGTAAATGATGGATATTGTTTATGTGCTGATTATGTCAAACCCAGCTGCTTACCTAGGACTGCAATTATTTTAACAGTAATTGTAAAAATAAACTGGGGGGAAAAATAATAGGAACTTTTCAGTTTGGTTTTCAAAACTAGAGCATTGCCAAGAGTCATTTGACCTCAGACAAGTCACGTGTAGCCACTTATTTTAAAAATCAACTGAGCTTGTCCATGCACGGACAACAGACTGCTCTGCAGGGTTCTGGGCAGAAAAGGGTCCCAAAAGGTTCAGAATTCAGCCCAGACACATCTTCCTCATTTACCACCACCTGCTTAAGCTGCACAGCACCCGAACCTTCTGGCAGGCAAAGAACCACGTAACACTGACACCAAACACAGCACAGGGTGACACAGCCCAGAAGATACAGGCATGGACCATTGCCTCTCTTCTTTCCAACAGGTTTGCTCTCCTCCATACAAAAATACCAGTAGGGACCAAATATTTCTGAAGGTACCAGTTTTGCAGCTGGAGCAACCGTTTGCCAGCCCTCCATGCAGTTCCCCGGCTCCTCCTCCTCCCCCTGGATCGCAGGCAGATGCCAAGGCATGGAAGTTATTCTTTCATTTACAGCATCTGGTCCTTGGCAGACTCCTCGGGCAATTATGTTCATAGCTTTAAAGCTGTCTCTAGCTCTGCTTCATGGGTTTGCTGCTTTTTGGCTTGTAGCAGTCTCTTCTCATCTTCCCTGTCCATCACTTCAGCTGAATGTTGCTCTTAAAATATGAGAATCAGACCACTTGCATCTCCCTCTAATTAGGAGCAAAAATAAACAATACCCCATGTCGTTCTTTAAACACAATCACTTGTTTTACTTTCACAGACATATTCAGGAGGCCCTGGGCACTCTCTTGGTCTTGAAGCACCATGAGTTATTTGCAAACACCAACACACCCTGAACATTTATTCCTCCATACAAACACAACCATGTTTTTAATTCTTCCTTTTTTTTTATGGGGGGGGGAGGACTAGGATTTCACTTCTGCCTGGATGTCTGCTCTCACCAGCAGCACTCAAAATACCTTTTTTTGCCTGCAGATGAAAAGGCAGAGAAACATCCACCCAGTACCTTGGAAATCCCTCCCTGAAAGGCTCCTGAAAGGCTCCAGAGTGAACAGCCTCTCACAAAGAAGGATGTAGCCTTAAAACAAGGAGGGGAGGGAGGGGGTGGAAAATCCATGAGCCTCAAAGTTCTCCCAACACCACAGGGAGGCTTTTGCATCTCCTGCCAGTGAGAGGCTGTAGATAAAAAGTAAAAGGTGAGGGACACCTCCTGGGATAACAGGATAAGCTGATGCTCAATCCAGTTTTTCTGATTAAAGCCACCAACAACTAACAGATCCACGCAACGGCTCCAGGACCTGCAGCTCATTTTGGATGAGCCAAGACAAGGCCACTATGGGGTGACAACCTCAGCAAGGCCACCACAGGGTGAAAACCTCCAGACACCACTGGCTGGCATAGAGTTCCCATCAGTGACCCCTGAGCAAGCACCAGATTAGGCTTTCCAAAAAAAAAAAAAAAAAACAAAAACAAAAACCAACCAACCAAACAACCCAAACCACACCTTCCCAAGGGCACCACGCCAGGGTCTCACAACTTAGTAACAGCAGAATAAATTTGGTGGAGAGCCAGCTTTTAAAAAGGCATTTAAAACCAACCAACTTAATGCATTATCATCAGGGGATGCTTTATGGAAGCAGCACCTTTGCCAGCTCCGTGTCTCACCAACAGAAATGAGCTGCAAACTGTTCCGGAAACACACCCACTGTGGTGGCTCCTGACCTCCCAAAATGCTCCCGAGGAGGAGGAAGAGCCAGCCTGGCTATTCATCTTTGCCTCCTAGCAGTGCTGGCTCACTGCCCCAAGCAGAATTAATTGGCCCGGCTTGCAAGAGCATACGTCCAACTGGATGGTGCTTCTCTGTCTTGGGAGAAACCATGCACCCTCGTCCAACCCCCCCCAGGACCACCAGGAATGGCTCAGGCGTCTCCAAACCTGGGGAACATATGGCTACAGCCATCAGCCATGAAGGGAAAACCCATCAAGTGACGCTTTTCCTCTGCTTTTAAGCACAGACACAGCTTAAATCTTCTCTGCCTTGGTGCCCACAGAGTCACCACCATGAAGAACAGAGAGACACACACCGCCCACCAGACAGACCAACATGAGTGGTGCAGCCATGGCATTACCAAGGACCACAGCAGGCACACTGCATTAGCATCCAGTTGGCAGCCCTGTTGATTTAACAGGGCCACTGGCTTGAGTAAATTATGCTTGTGATAGGCAGATGGATGCTCTCCTCCCCTGGGCAGGAGTGAAGTTGGATGCCCTACCAGTCCCCATCCCCAGCATCCAAAGGCCCCACCTGGAGTATGGAGCAAACAGACCAAAACCAGAGCTTCCGCGGGACACCGGGTGCAGCCAGGCTGAGCTTCTGTGGCATTAGCACTAACCCTCATCTCCCTTCTCTGCTGCAGAGGTGCCTGGAGCCTTACTGCAGGGTTCATGGAAAGTGTTTGTCCTGGGCAGGAGGGGACTCAGGACACATTTATCTTTCTTGAAGGAATGAGCCCCTAAAGAGAAAAGTATAAAAGATCTCCCAGCGTTTAAACACATTTCCCGAACTGTTCACAAGGATCCTCAGGCAGCAGCCTTCAGGAAGCTGGAGATGAGGCTGAGAGCACCAATTAGCAGCATTAAAACAAAAAATAAAGGAATGAAACCACTGCAGTCCTCCCCAGACAAGGAGCACAGGCCCAGCCTGATCTTTTAGGCCTTTTATTGCTGGAACCACAGCAGGTCAATGCTCCAGCAAGGTGGAGCACACGGTGTTTGGGATGTGCAACCAGGCCTGCCCATTGCACAGCATCCTTTGGATGCAAGAGGAGGAGAGAGAAACTACAGCAATTTATCCTCACACCGACTGCCGTAAAAGCAAGGAAGGAAAAGGAGAAATCCTGGCAAAACACCAGTGGACACCCCCCTCTGTTCATCAACCACCAGGGCAGGAGGAGGAACACGCAGCTGGGAGCTCTTGCCCAGCAGGTCCCAGCAGCCTCTCACACCCACTGTAGAAGATGCTTAAGCTACTTTGAATCACATGGCAAATAAAAAGTACTGGTTTTTTTCCATTAATTCTGTATTTTGGCAACTCCTTTAGCTTTCTGCTGTGCAAACCAGTTCTACTGGCAGCCCATGGTGGCATGGCCCTGCTGCATCCCCACTGCTCAGCTCCTGCCAGGGGAACTGCTTTCTAGAGCACTAAAATGACTTAACTCATTTCCCTTCCTGCAGCTTTAACCTGCTCAGCCTCCATATAAACTTTGTCAAGTTTAGCCTCAGACTGGCAGCAAAATCACCAGTGCAAAATACAAACCAACAGAAAAGATCAAATCGTCTATTTAAAGGGTAAGTGCTATGGATTATTTTTTTTTTTAAGAGCTGTGAGCAATTATTTTTGAGCACAGAGATCTTAACCATTCATTTATCCTGAGAATAAAAGTGGGAGCAGGGGAAATGATTGCATTTTCATTATTTGTCACACTGCCAGTATTGAAACAAACTCAGAGGGCAGCCAGAAGTTCTCCTCTGATCCAAAAAAGTATCATTCTCATAAACATTTCAAACGTGCAGGGAGAAAACCCAACCCCCAGTCCAATCTTTCCACCATGACTCTAAAGATAAGTACATAAACAACAAAAAGAAATCCTCTTCCACTACATATAATGTTTTGCCATTCAAACTAGGCACAAAAGCTTTTACAAGAAAGGATGCTGTTGGGGAGGATCTAGAGCTGAACCAGAAAAAGCCAAGCCTGAAGATCCGCATCACCAGCCCAACATCGTCACTCACAGCGAGTTAGAACATTAAAAAAAAATTATATATATTATATATAAAAGATTCTACATCAGGAACCAATTTGCTTTTGCTGCTCCACAGAGCAATCATGCCCCAGGACCTGCAGCTAAATGGCCAGAGCTCACGTAACTGGAACAGCAAAGGAAGCAGCAGAGAACTTTAATGGCTTATGAAATTCAATTGACATTGATGGTTGGAAAAGTGAAACATTTAACACCCGACCAATTTAACCTCGGCGCACACACGTGCACCTACACACAGACAAGTACGTGGGCCAAAAAAGGTGGGATCTTGTTTTCCACACACTTACACATCCACAACCTCCACAGGGCTCTAGGGAAGGAGACACACCCTCATATAGTAACTTAAACAATATATAAATACTTTAACACCTCCAGACCTTTTCCACTGGAACCTTTAATATAAAAATCCATGTCATGTGAAAATGGGAACACATTATTACAACCTGTCCCATCCACTTCTCTGAAAAATTAGAAACCACATTCTGCATTTCATCTTCAGCTGGAGCAGGAACTCATAGACTGTGCCTGCTATTTGAGAAGACTTTGAATAAACTCTCTGCAGCTGATGTACTTTTCCAACACAGATCTCTTTCCTTAGGAAGCCTGTCTCTGATGAGCAATAGAAAAATATTGTTGACAGGGGTGCACTTTTCCATCAACTCAAAAATATCATTTTGCAGAATATTTTCACAGCTCAGCAGAAGGTGGAAATAGAGGCAATATTATGACTACTTCAGAAAGAAAAAATAATTCATTATAATTAACTTATAATAGCTTTCTTGTTGGCTTTGGCTTGCTTAAATGAGGCTCTTTACTAGTTATAGCCCCAGTCTGACTTAGAAAATAACTTCAGGCAAAACTCACGTTACTCAAAGATTCACCTGGGTAAAACATTCAGAATTTGGCCAAAACACTTTAGAAGGATGCTTATATTCACAAGGCATCAACAAGAACCACCAGTAACCTTATCATTTCTAAGCATTACCCAGATGAAGGGTCAGGTTTTGGGACACATTATCCCGACTTGGAGGCAAGGAAGGAGTTGTCAGGTCCTGGCAAGCATCAGCCCTCTCATTTATCAAGCAACTTGAGTCACAGACACCCCCGCCTTTGGGAAAGACCAAGACACCAGTAACCACCACAGTGGAGCACTCATTGTGCCCTGGGAGCTGGGGGGCACAGTGTTGGACTGGGCACTTCACACAACCACAGCGTAATGGAGCTCGCTCCGGTGTGCTGTACCAGTTGATTCATGGGGAGGCTTTGATGTGCAAATCAATCATTATAACTTTTAATTGAGCTAATGTAAGCTTCATACGTTGCTAATTACACAATGCAGGGGGAAAAAAAAATATTGCAAATGAATTTAACTGCTTAATCTAATCAGGACAGCAAGTTGTGCTTTAATTACAAATTGTGGTGGAGCAGAGAAGCATCTGCTGCGCTTCAGCGAGCCCAGTCCCAAAGCAAAGCCCCGCTGTGTCTCCATGGTGTGACCAGTGTCCACCTCCACACACCGTGGCCCCAGCTTCCACCAGAGCTGTGGCACAGCAGGTGCCACCCCTTTGGGGCAGGGAGAACATGCCCCCCAAACCTGGCTTGTAGAACTGCCCACCCTGAAGACCTCTCCTTCAGGACACCTTTGAGCTTGCCACGTTCACACCCCCCTCTCAGTAACCCCTCTTCTAATCTGAACGGCTGCCCCAACACGTGGAGGCAGAAACCTTTACAACCTTCCTCCAACTCCATGCCTGTCAATTCACATAAGCAAGGCTCAAGCAGCGCTTTTGGAGCCTGTTTCCTCTGTGTCCTCACAGTCAAGGGGAAAGAAAAGACACAAAATGCATGAAAAAAATAAAATGAGATTACAAAAAAAAAAACAAAAAAAAAAAACCACAAAAAAACCACACAAAAAACCCATCAGTCCTGGACTTCATCATCTGAGGTAGTGCCTGGAGCCAGATTTTACAACCAAATTAAAATCCCTGAATATTGTGGGTTTTAGTAGAGACACTGATCTAGCCAAGCAGCTGTAGCACAGCAATGCACCTGCATAATGCATCACCTTGAGAACGTGTTCCTGTGAGGTGTGTGATGGGGACAACGTTAACTGTCCCCCCAGCAAAGAAAAAACATCCACTCACTGCTAACTCTGCTGGTAATTAACTAGGGAGTTTCAGGGAGGAATAAAATAATACCTCTGAAATGTCATGGCAGATACATGGTATCTGAAAAGCTATGTACTATTTTTTTTCTTAAATTTAATCTGATACAGCTTCTGTTTGTCAAAAGGAGGGGGAAAAAAGCCCCACAGACTTGGAGCACAACGTGCTTTAGGTTTTGCCAGTTATCCACATTCAAGCAAAAACCTGCAGTAGTTCTGTGGAGGTTTTTTTTAAACACCAGGGGGCTGGTTATGTGAAATGATCTCAGGTTTCTCCCACTAAGTGGGCAGGTGGATTGCTACTTTGCAACTTCTTTTTTGCAGCACTGAATTCAGGTGCTGTGGGAGTCTCAGTTCCAGCTCCCGCCAGCATCGCTCCTCTCCTTGCACTCACCATCACGCTTCCCAGGCTGAGTCTGGACAGGGAACTCAAGCTGTACAGGGCGCAGGGACGTACACACACCCTCCAAACCCAAGGGTGCACCCAGCCTTGGTGACACTACCAGAACCTGGCACCTCTGGTACCCAGAACAGGGGAGAGACACAGGCTCTCCAGAGCCCCACACCTGGATTTTCATTTCCGGGGAGACACTTGGTGGTGCTACAGAAATGCCACCAGTGCAAGCCAGGCCAAAAATACAATCTCTTCGACATCCCAGTAGACAAGCTGGAATTTAAGGGGTTCTGCAAGGCAACACAGAAACAAAAAGCATTGCTAGATGCAACCTGGCTCCTTGACTGTTTTTTAAAAAGAGAAATTTTACAAAGTAAAAACTTGAACACTTGCTGCCAAACTTCATCCCTGCTGCCCTGACAAACTCAGAGAGCCCATTCCCAGTGGTAGGTGACTCACAAATGGGCATGAACATTTTGGGTCTCCAGCCAAAAGCCACTGCCCTCACAACCTGCCATTCTCTCAGGCAAAACACAGCTGGTCAGAAAAAGAACTTGGAAAAAACTCCTTGGTGTGCAGGGAAAGGAACTGCTCATTCAGAAGGTGTTTTTTATCAACCAGCCCTCTGAGCAGACACCACTCAATGTGCCACTGTTGGGCACCATCCTACTGCAGCCCAGGGACTGCACTCCCTTCAAGACAAGGAATGGAAGGAGGAACCGTTCAGTTTGATCCAAGGAAATAAAAAACCCCATGAAAAGCAAACTCCCAGCCCCAGGAATGACTAAGCAGGGAGCCAGGCAAGGCAGGTGCTGGGCTGGGAAAGGCAGGGGTGCAGCACATGTCCCCAGGTGGGTGCTGGCTCTGAAGGTGTGTCCTACAGAAAAGCCATTTCTGGGGAAACAAACAAAAAAACCCACAAAACAACACCCAAGTCTAAAAGCAAGGAGCCAATTCTTCAGCAAGCCACATGAACCACCTACAAGTGCTGTTTATAAGCAACCCCGTCCATCCGTATCTCCAGCTGATGCACAGATAGCAAAATATGGGTCAATAATTGTTTATCTGAAGATACGTGCCAACCCATCTCTGGTCAACTCTCAGACAAACATTTTACAATAGCCACTTACTTCAACCCTGAATTATCTGCCTCTGCTCATCTTCAGGGAGAAGCAGCACAGCAGAGAAAGAAGTAGGCAATTCCCTGGGATCTGAAAGCTCACTTTCTAAATCAAATCAATTTTTCTAACGTAATTTGCCTAATCTAAATCACTGACCCGTGCATTTTCTCACAGTCTTTTGACAAGAGCTGCACCAATTGAAGCAAAACTAAAACACTTCAACCAGACCAATTGATAGAAGTCTTTAGAGGAATTCTTTCATTGCTGTAATTAATTCTTTAAGTACCACAGTGGGATGCTCTGAATTCAAACCCAGTCCAAGGAGTAATGATTATACTAATGGGAGAAGCTGTGCAGTAAATAAATGCAAGTGCCCTGCTGAAAGAGATCGTTTTCAATAGAAGACTGTCATTGAGGGAGATAACTGTGTTTTGGAGAGAATAACTCAGATGATGAAGTCTCACAGACTGGAGCCTGAAAGGACAATTCCCAGACCCTGCACACCTAACCAGGCTGAGCATTTTGACGGAAACCCATTAGGGCTGGAGCTGCTCCCGCTCTCAGCCTTTTGCTCACGACATCCACAATCCCATCAGCATCCCTGCTGACTGCAGGGACCCTCTCCACCCAACCTTCAGCTGGAAAGGGGCATCAACCACACCTCAGGAGCAGCCAGGAGAGCTACAATTTATCAGCAGCTTTTTTAAGTGCATTAGAGCACAAGCAGGTGGGAGGGCAGAGGAGTTATGCTCCCCAAGTAAATGGTGATGCCAGGTGAGGCTTGCTGGGACTCAGCATCTTGCAGGCAAAGACCTTGCATGGAGCCCCTGGACATGGGGAGCCCAGCTGCTGGTAGACACTTGGACTTGGCCACAGGATGGCTTGGGGAGACTGCCATGCAGCAAGCAAGATGGCATGGGGACAGAGAGACATGATGGGGAGTTTGGGAAATGACCCAAAAGCTTGCTGGTTGGTGTGAGAACCAAAGCAATGACTTCTCTTTGACTTTCCTTGTTTGTTAATTGGCTAAATGCAATAAAGCCTTCTAATGCATTTAACGTGTTGGGCTGCAATATGCTCAGAGAAAGGAAGGAAGATAATTTAACTCTGGTGGAGCAGGATCAAAGCTTCATCAGCTCCAGCTTAGATAAGACCCAGCTGAAGCTCCACCCAGGAGCTGACACTCCCCACATTCCCCAGGGCTTACAGCAGACATCAGCAATCTCATATGATACTAACAGAGTTGCAAATAGGGAGGGTTCTGTGGTAAAACAAGGTGTGTAAGATGGACATTTGGGCTTTAAAGGGCGTATCTAAAGAACAGCTCCTCACTGCAGACCCTAAAAAAGATGTCCCCAAGCCCTGAGACTGCCCAACTCTGTCACACCAGGGAGGTGATGTGGTGGGACCACGGGCTGGGCTTGGCTCTGTAGGGACAGTCTTTGCTTTTAGTAAGAAAGAACATTACCTCCATCTCTTCATTTCTGCTTATGACTTCCCATAACAGTTCTAACAAGCAGGTGCAAATCAAACTCAGCAAAAGAAACAACTGTTAATTCAGCCTTGCCCTTCCCCACTCAAACTAATGGTGCTTAACCTTGTAATGCCAGCACTGGGGCAGCCTGAGAGAGCCCTGACACTTGTCCACAGGCCTCAGCATGCCCAGGATGGGGGTGAGAGATGCTGAGCAGCTCAGCCACCAAAACAAGCCACAGCTAAGACATGGAGGAGGAGCTGGCACCCAACCAGTGCTTAGTGTTCTGTGGCCAATGGACCATCCACACCATCTCAGCAGCCTCCCACCCAAGCTGAGCCTCACTCTCCAAAGAGCAGCAGGAGGAAAAATAAAAATAAAAATAATAATAATAAAAAGAATCAGCTGTCTTCAAAAAATAACCCCAGAAACCAGCTTCACCCAACACCTCTGCTGTCCCTGCCAGAAGGACATCTGGGATGGGGCTGCTGCCCTGGGGCCCCTCCCAGGGAGGGTGGGAGAGCATGGACCACATCTTCAAGGGTGCCTGCTCTCTTCTCCAAAGCCCTTTGAGATCTACAGACAGGAGAATCATCAACCACTAACATTTGAAAATAAAGGAAAAAAAAATGCCTGAACTGCAATAAAATTCATGCTATCTCCTGGTTTTCTCTTGCTTGTTCCTTTAATGAAATAGAGCCTTTTTTGCACCAATACTCATGCTAATAACTTTTAGTGAGCAAAAGACAGGAAATGAGTAACTGAGCTGCATTTAAAAAAAAAAAAAAAAAAAAAAAGAGGAGGAAACCTTTATATATTAATTCTCATAGCTGTCAGAGATGAGGATTTAATAATGTTAGTAACTAAGCGACTCCATTATTTCCGAACACCTTGGAGGAGAATGTCTTACTGGGAGATGAATTAGATAGTGGGGCTCTAACTGCCTTCTGAGTAACTTAGGAGCATAATCTGTGGCTCATCACCACTTGCATTACAAGTCCTTGCCCTTTATTCTCCAAATAACCTCCAGCTGTAAATGTATTTACACACCAGCTTCAGCTCCTTCTTCAGAGCGTTTCCCACTCACTGTTTAACCACTTGTCCCTGTTTGGCAGATCTGTCTGGGTTTGGTTTTGGACGGGTGCTAAGGATGGGAAGCTGTGGATTCAGGTCATCCAATAAATGACAGAACAAAGCAGAGAAGGAAAAGCGTAGGCAGAACACAGGAGAGGTCTAGTAGGCTGAGGAAGGCTCTGCCAAAGGAAGCAGCAGAAGTCCTGCTGCTGCGTCGCTGAAAACCAGCACACTCAGGAACAGGCTGTACCCAACAACCAGAGACAGGAAAGGCGGCTTATTCACCAGCTTTTCCAGCTCTAATTCCCATGATTCAGAGATGGCTGAGGCACACTGGCCTTCCAGCTTGGCCTGACAGATCTCCACTGCTTCCAGAGAGCTTTCACCGTCCTCTGCAGACACCTCTGTGGCAACACTTTAAACGCCTGTGCCATGGTGGGTCTGGGCGCTGTCCTTTTGGCACTGCAAAGAATCACACTTTCTGCATTTCTTGGTCCTCCACCCCCTGCTCTCTAAGTGCCTTTCAAAACCACTGGTGACACTTCAGGCTGCCATAGCCCCACAGAGTCAGGGACAGGGGCACTGAGGGCTGATGGCTGTTGCCTCTTGCCCCACCAGGAGCTCACACCAGCCAGGGACTTGCCCTCCACACACATCCAGACCAGCTCCTTACAAAACTCATCCCAGACTCACTCCTTTCTCAATCAAAAACCTGGGTACCAAAGATAGTCATCAGCTACCAACTATCTGCTGGATTTCTAATTATTGCTTGTTGCATAGAAACCTGCTCCATCTGCTCAAGGGTTCCCTTTTAGCACACACGGACTCAGTCTTTTTCTGGTGCAAATTTCATCTTTTTCTAGAGCTGCAGCATAAACATTTGTGTCAAGAGTTAGAGCATTCTTTAAGCAGCCCTCTTTCCCCATTGTGGCAAAGGTCTTACTGCTAAGCAAAAGCTGTGGCTAATTGACAAGAACTCCTAAACTGAGCTATAAAATAGTTGCATCTGTCACTCCTGCAAACAGCTGGCTTCAGCAGCCCAACTGCTAAATAACATAAAATGGTTCATTTTTGTGACTCGAGGAAGATCCTTTATGAAAGGAATTAAAGTCTCTGGTGCTACAGAGCCATGCCCCTGATCATTCCTGCATCTTAAAAACCTAACATTGCTCATAAAATTCATAAGTAACATAAACCCTGTTCCTTCCACTACTCTCCCAATCAGAAAAAATGGATTTAAATCACCTGCTGACAGGTTTATTGCAGGGCCCACAAGCAGATAAGGTCCTGTGCACCAGCCCTCTGCACTTCACGGGAAATAAATCTCTGCTTTGCCATCTGTTTTTGAGATGTTCCCATTCAGGCAAAACAAACAAAACAAAAGACCAAACCCAAAGATACCTGCACTTCTAAGTTAGTCTTTTGAAGGATTTTATTTCTTGGGTAATGAGGAAGCCATTCCCTAAACTTCAAGCAGAGAAGTGTTTCCTCCCCAGGTCGAATTTCCCTGGGGCTTCCCTCAGCAGGTGACCAAACTCTCACAACGCTATGTATTTAGGGCACGTGTTACCCTCAGGCAAATAAATGGCTTTGGGATAAGGACAGCTGCTTGGCAGGAGGCACCACTTCCCACAGAATCCAGGGGCTGATCCAGGTGGGAACACCATGTTTGGAGCCTCTTGAGCCACTTGGCTTGGCCAGAATAGAGATTTTGGTCCTTGCTTCTCAATTTAGCCCCTATTTGAATTGCATCAGTGGGGTTTTTCCAACATTTCTTTCCATCTAGGGTAGCTTTGTGGCACCATCACTGATGTCCAGCCAGAGCTGCCCAATATGGCTATTTTTACCCTACACTCTCCCCAGACCATATCTCTGGTCCCTGCACAGTCCGTAACCTGATGGATGTTGCTCTGGGACAAGAGGACAGGTCCATGCAATAGCAGAACCCCAAGCACCCTCTCCCCAAAATTTACCACCTTTGACACTAGAAGCCCGTTTTTCTGCTGTTGCAGGTCTCCTCCTCCACCACAGGGGAAGCGATGGGGCAGAGCAGCTCTCAAGGGCAGAGCAGCTCTCAAGGGCCAGTTGGTGCAGGCACGGTGAGATGAGCAGAGCTGGGTCACACACAGTTTCCAATTACTCTGCTCAGCAGCAGACCACAGCCTCGTGGAAACCCCTCAGCTCCTGGCTATCAACATCTCCTCAAGGTACCCCTTTGCTTCACCCCCTGCTACCACCAACACCAAGACAATCAGAAAAGAAACAGTTTTCAGAACGCTACACTTCATTTTTCCTCTCCTTGTCTGAACTGTGAGAGACAAGACAGGACACAATCACCACCTTTAAATCTCCTATGACAGGTAAATGGATCAAGTGGGGAGGCTGGGCTGCTTTTAAACTTGAACAAACTGATTTTCCATGAAAGATGGTGTTTACATTGCCTCTCAACGGCCTGATGAAATATGCATACCTCTTGTCATTTCATCACCAAAATTTGGGAAGAAAGAGTGCTTCGGAAAAAGAAAAAAAGGGGGAAAAAGAAAACGTGCTCAAATCCCAAGCATATCGTAATTCATGAAGCTTTCTGAATGCTGTCAGAAACAAACACGTTTATATAAACAAAGAAAAGCTGGGATGTGCTGCAAGAGCAGCTTTGCACAGAGTGCAGGAGATGTTAATATTTGCATTGCACCCGAGACGAGTCCATTGTGCAAGACACTGAGCAAACAGCAAAGTCCTCCCATGCCGAGGGACCCGCTGCACGCTCTCCGAGCAGCACTTGCACTGCTTCCCATCGCAGCTCTCTGTGGCACGGAGGGGAATGGGAATACCCAGGGAAAGCCAGACACTAAGCAACCCCCGTCCACCCCTGGCAGCTCCCTCTGAGGACCTCTTTGCTTGCAATTTCTGCCTGCCCATCCTCACACGGGAGCAGCTTCCTCTGAAATGCCAGCTGGGAAACTCCCGGCAGCACAAAATTGAAGCATCTTCCACAACACCCAGAGCACCACGTGGCAACTCACACCCCCCAGCCTCCCTGGCACTTGAGGAGAGAGGATCTGACAGCCCTAGTGAGGAAAGCATCTCCGCTACCCCCACGTGCCAGCACATCAGCTGAGCCTCCGACAGGGGCGAGCGCTAAGGCTCTGCCAACAAATCAAGTCACCACTTGCCACTGACAAACAGGAGTTATATTTAGGCAGGGGGAGAAGGGGAATCGAGTTCAGAGAATTTAATTTGTTGAGCTGGCAGTATTGATTTCCGTGGGATGGCTTCTCATTCAGTGGGATGTTTATTAAGGCCAGAGGATTTTTTGTTTCGCTTGCTGCCCACAGCACGGAGCAGACTGGTACTTCCTCTTTGCTCCCTGGTTGCACCTCTGAGACAGGACAGGTTTGCAGCCACCTGTGTGAGCAAGACATTGCTCGGTGAAGCCACTTCTCCATCATGGCAAAACTGGTGCTTCCTCTCAGCCCCAACCACTGAGGTGGGGAAGAGCAGCTCCACAAGCCTCAACAACCCCACGCCACAAGCAATGATGCTTCCTCTGCCCTTCAGCAAAGGGACCCCCCTGGGAGGGCAGCAGCACAGGGGTCCTGAGCAGCCTGACTTCTGAGTTCTCTGAAACAAGGGAGTCCTCGCCCAGAAGTGCTGCACACACCAGACATCTGTCTGGGCTCCAAAAATGGGACCATATCCATGATGGCAAACCCATCACAGCAATTAAATAAAAATGCCATTTCTGGCTACTGAATGCATCCCTGATCCAAAAAAAATCCTTTCTGAGACACAAACTGTGGCCCAGTCTCAGTGACCTGAGACATCCTCCAGCTGCTGCTAGGCTTGTACATTCCTTGCCACACTAAGCTGCTTTAAACATTGAGATAATTGGGCTTGGAGCTCCTCTCATTCCCAGTAATAAAATACAGCAAATTAATTGTGCTTCATTGATTTATTTTTTTTAATGTAACTATTTTGGCATTCAAACCTCAAGAGACTCTATTGATCAGCCAGAGAGTCAGGTGTCAGTGAACGGAGCTCTGTGAACAAGCCTGACAAATGGAAGAAAATTACCAAAAACCAAACACAGTGAGTGATGAAGACTTCCCCATTTCAAATATACAAAGGAGGCTGCAGCATCAGTGACAGGGTATTTCTGAAGCGAAAAATGCTGCGCAGGGCAGGTCATACAGTTCCCTCCTGTATTCCCAGAGAGCCCAACACCAATCACAGCAGCAATGCATAAATCCAGAGCAGCTTCACTGACTTCAGAGGAGCTGCTCTAGATTTATGCTGATGGGAAGTAAAATCAGAATATATGAAATATATTGCTCTAATGGATGCTGGAGCAAGAGGCAGTATAAAAATTTCAGACTTCTTCGTCTCCCACCCCACTATCCCCTAAATCACATCAGTTTGGATGGTCACTGCATAAAATGCTGAGATCTGCACTAATGTGAGGAAAATA
This sequence comes from Apus apus, assembly GCF_020740795.1. NCBI lineage: Eukaryota > Metazoa > Chordata > Aves > Apodiformes > Apodidae > Apus > Apus apus. The sequence goes on from NC_067297.1 coordinate 10,850,363, forward strand.
ACCTACATTTCAACATTTTGTATGAACATATTCTGCAAATCTATTGCACAGTAGGTAATACAGGTCTTTCATTTTTGTTCCTGAAGAGCCTCTGCATAAAAAGTGCCTCCATATTATGTAGAGCGATACAAGGACACATAATAAAATAAGCTTAATATCCCTCCACCCACACCTCCCTGCAGCCAGAATCTAAAAGCAATTCACAGGTCCTTCCTCCTGCACAGAGCCCCAGAGCCCAAGAGCATTTGACAGGGGCTGAATCAGTTGGTTTGCCCCGCACACCCCGTGCTCCCCCTGCCAGCAGCCAGCCCCACATTCCCACGCCTGCTCCAGGGAGTCTGGGGCCACCTGGACACGAGGGTGAGAAGGCACCAGGCAGGAAAACCAAATATTCAGGTATCACAGGATACCTATTCACATAACCTCGGAGACAGCCCTGCCCGCCGCCAGCAAGGAAGGCTGCCAAAAGCCCTGCCTGGATGCCAGCAACAAACAGGGACCTGCTGCCAGCAAGAGCCATCCTGGAGCTCGGCGTGAGCAGCCTGGGCTGCCAGCACACACGCACCCTCTGCTCGCAGCCGCCGGCAGCCGGGCCGCCAGAGACCCGGGGACAGGAGAGTGATCTCTTAATTGGACCTTCACAAAGCTATTGAGGGGACCTGCCTGACAGGCAAACAAATGCCACCTGCTTTGAAGATGCTGGAGGGATCCAGCCGGCTGCAGCTCCACTCCCCAAACCGCAGCCTGCCCAGAGCCGGTCGTGGCAAGGGGAGGGAGGGAAGGCAAATAAATAGAGAAAAATGGCAAGTGCCCAACACGACCGTCTGTGTGAGCTGGGAGCTCTGCAGAGATGGCAGCACCGCCGCATGACTCATGCAGGTGTCTCTCCCGTCTGCAACAACCCAAGCCAAGATGTGGTTCGTTAACCCCTGTAATCCAGGGAAGAAAGGTGACCTGGAGCACAGCGAGCGGCAGCAAAGTCAGCCCTGCCCCGGAGGGAGCTGTCCCCAGGCACTGCCACCACTCCTCACCTTCGGAAGAGGCTTCCCCAGATCCCAAACCCCCTCTCCACGTTGCTGCAGACCACACCAGGGGTGGGAGAGGGCAGGGGCAGAGCTCCACTACGAAAGAAAAGGGATGCTACAGCCTGGAGAGAAGGGCACAGGCTGGGGACAGACTCGTTATTCACAGCTTGAGCTGAAAGCACACACTGAGTTTCCAACGCGCACATTGTGCCGGGAGGCATTCAGAGAGCAGGGGAGAGGGACAGGCACGACGGTAGGTTTGCAGCCACAAACTGTTTCAAAGTGGGTTTCCATATGTTTAAGCACTCAGAGCGCTGGAAAAATTACACCCACAGCCCAACCTCACCATGGTAGCTACCCACACAGGAGGAGACGGGAGGGGGGGAACCTAAGAAAAAAATTATCATTAATGTGTCAAAGCAATACAAAATGTAAAATAAAACCTTCTCCTTTGCTGCTCTTAACTCTCTCCTAGAAAAGGAGAGCTTCAGAGAGTGCAGAGAGCTGTGCTGGCAGCAGAAAGCCACGGCTCACCGGGGCAGCACAGACCTGCAGGCAGCTGGTGCCCTGTGCCCCACTCCGCACGACCTGCACCCCACTTTCTGTGCCCCACACCCCAAACACTGCACCTTGCTTCTCCTGTCCTGCTCAACAGTGTTTCCAAGTGCCTCCATGGCTGCTCACACCCCAGGGGAAGGAAGCAGCTGGAGGGCAGTGGCAAGCAGAGCAGGGACCCTCTTCTGTCCATCATGTGTGTGTCCCCAAAACTGACGCCTCTTTCCTCGTAAATCATTCCTGCTGTCACTGTAGGGACCTTTCCTGAAGTGCTTCAGTACCACAACGCATTCCCTGTGCCTTCCCCAGGAACAACAGCCGCTGCTCTTACCCCTCCCACGGATCACTCCTTTTTCACCTAAAATCCTTGCATTTCGGCATATTCCTGAAGCCCCAGTGAAGTTTCCCCAGCACTCCAGGCTCTACGCTACAGCCAAACCTGAGCACCGACCCGAGCAGCAGTAACAGCAAACGAATCGCTGAGCAACTTCAGCACTGATGCACCTTAATTAATTTGCTTTTAACAACCCCTGTTTATTAAGAACAACATCTGCCAGGGAGCGCACACGAGCGAGCAGAGGAAAACGTGCCAGGAGAGAGAAGTCCTGCGAAAGACTTTCCCAGGGGCAGCGCTTCGGTTTGCCAGCCGGGGGATGAGCCTTTCCCCGGCAAACCCCCGCAGCTGGGACCCGAAAGGCGGTTCCCGAGATCAGCTGGGGGGAAAGGACGGAAAAAAAAAAAAAAAAAAAAGAAAGAAAGAAAAGCAGAAGAGAGCGATGCCCCAAGCGCGCCCTCCCAAGCCGCCGGCGTCCTGCCCGCAGCTGGAAAACCCCACCTTAGCTCGCCCGAGGGCCTGATCCTGCTCCCCGGCAGCCCGTGGAAGCCCCCTCTCCTTAACATTAAGCGCAGGAAAGGCGACACAAGTATTATTTTACCGAAAATACTTAATTTCTGCACATCTCCCCCCACTCGAGAATAGCCAGGAGGAGCAGCAAGGAGGAGCGGGGAGCCCTGTGAGAAGCCACAAGCCTCACGACCCTTCCCCGGCCCCAGCGCTCCGGGAAGACCAAACTTTTCCTTCCCCCCCCAACTCGGCAGCCCCGCAGGCAGCGGCCGGAGCCGCGGGGCAGCCCCCGCGCAAGGGCCCGGAGCCCGAGACACGCGTGGAGGGTGTGGGGGGGGGGACGGGACACAGGGAGGTGACTGTGGAGGCAGCGCGGGGGCTGCTATGGCGGGGATGGATGGGGACAACTTTGTGCGCCCAAGAGAGGGGCAGGTTTGCGCGTCCCACCCGCGAGCGCGCAGGGCAGAGCGGAGCGCCCGGGGGGGTCCCCGCTGCTCTCCGCGGCCACATCGGCCGGAGGGCTATAAAGGGGGAAACAGGTATGAATAAAAATAAGGGGAGAATAAAATAAACAGAGTTTAAAGAAAAAAAAAAAAAAGAAAAGAAACAACAAGCAAACAGGGGCGCGGCGGCAGCCCTGGGGGTTACCTCGGCACAGGAGCAGCAGCGGCGCCAGGAGCAGCGCGGGGCCCCGGGAGAGCATCCTCTTTGTTCCATGCCCAGAAGTAGTCATGGTGCTGATTTATTTGGAGAGGGGCGGCTGAACGGGGCGGGGGGGGGACTGGGGGTGTCTCGGCGGAGCCGGTAACCACTCCCCCCGCGCCCGCCCGCTCCGCGGCTCCGTCCGCCCGCCCGGCAGCGGCGGGGCCCCGCGGAGGGGAGGGGGTCCCCGCCGGCCCCCCGCTCACGGCCGCCCCCGCCGCATCGCCGCCCCGGGGGGCACCCGGCACCGCCCCCGCCCGCCGCGGCAGCAGCCGCAGCCCTTCCCCCGGGGCGGGCGGGCGCGGTGCCGGGGGCTGCGGCGGTACCGACGGACGGGCCGGGGCTGGGAGGGGGCGGTGCTGCCGGGCTCACCTGCAAGGCGAGAAGGTGGGGGGCGGGGAGGGCTCGGCGGGGCCGCCCCTCTGCTCCCCGGGGCGGGGGCCGTGCTGCCCCGGGCCGCCGCTGCCCGAACACGGGGGCGGGGGGGGGGGTCCAGGAGCCCGGTGTGCCCTTCTCCGCACGACTCCCCCCTACTCGCCTTGTTGGCGGCCCGGAGAAGTTTGTCGCTCCCCGGTGGGCCGGTGCGGGGCTGGGTCAGCACCCCCGAAGGGCGGCGGGGCGAGGGGGCGTCCCCGGAGCGCCGGGAAGAGCGCGGGTCCCCCCTCGCGGCCGCCGCCGTCACTGCGTGGGACCGACTGCGCGGGGAGGTGCGGGCAGCGGGGCGTGCCGAGGCGCGTGCACAGGTGTGCCAGGGGGGTGCGCGCAGGTGGGCAGCGGGGGGTTGCAGCGGCATCCAAAGAGGTGCGGGAGGGCGCGCGTTTGCAAAAAAGGAGGGTTGGAAAGAGCCTTGCAAAGGGATGCACGGAGGGGCGTCGCGAGGGGCGTGCAAAGGGCGTGCAGGAGCGTGCAAAGGGCGTGCAAGGGGAGCCGTGCGCAGGAACGCGGAGTTTGCAAAGGGCAGCGCGAGAGGGGCGCGTGGCGGGCACGGGCGAGCAGCGGGCCCTGCCCGGGGGTTCATGCCAAAGGCAGGTGCTGGGGGGGTTGATTGAGCCGTAAACAAAAATAACAAACACCTGCTGCTGGAACAAATTTCTCACTGAAAATAAGCTCAGGCCTTTAGGAGCTGGGGGCTGTTACTCTGACGGCAATAAAATCAGCGAGGTAGGAAAAGGAAAAACTAAAAACCAGCCCCTGGGATTCTTCCACAATTTTGCAAACACGTCTCCGAGTTTGATTTTTTTTTTTTTTCCCCTCCCTGCATAAACAAGCTTTTATGTAGTACTTGCTGTAATCTTGTTTGCCTCCATAACCACTCCTATGAATGTCATAAAAAATTTAGGGCTAATATTTTACCACTCCGAACAAACTGAAACATGAATAAATGCTACACAGTGGCAGGAGAGTCAGGCACGCAGAAACCAAACCCAGGCTGGACAAATTGGGTCCAGACAGGTGTAAAAAACCCCAACCCAAAAACCAGGAAAGCCCAAGATTTGGTTTCCTTAAAAAGAGTAAAACTAATACCACATTTTTGAGAAGCTGCAGTAATGAAGATCATCTTGCTGCCTGCTCTCAGTGCTTGAGAGAATGAAATAGAAAGTGAACACTGACCTGCTAGCAGAAACTTGGTGATCCAAAGTAAGATAATTTGCTTCCTCAGACAGCCCCATTTCATTCCTGGGGGGCACACAGGGAACACTGGGGTAGCTGTGAGCAGGCAGGTGAGGGCACACCTGCCCCTGAGATGCTGTGAGGGAAGAGGTGTGCAAAGGCCAAGGTCATCCCACAGGGTGTGCACAGGAGATCATCCCAGAGCTTTCCATGAGCTTTGCCCTGTGGCTCAGTGTCACACCTGGGGTCAGTAGTGTGGGGTGGAGGGTTACAGGCACCCAAGGCTGTGTGTGGGGCACAGGTCAGTACACAACACTTCTCCTTCACAGCCCCAAACCAGAGACAGCCCAACTGGGGTACAATGGGCCAGCACCTTCTCCTGTCCCCCATGTCACCTGCAAGTCCTGCCCAGAGGCAAGGGCCTCCAGCACAACCTCCCCAATATGGCAGCATAGAAAGAGAAGCATTTAGACAGCATTCCAGCACATTTTTAAGTGTGATTTTTATAACCAACATCCGAAAGAAGACTCAAGGTGAGAAATTTTGTAGACTGGAAAAACACTGACAAGGAACAGATCCCACTTACAGCTCCAGGATCACTGGCCCAGAGGTGCTCAGCCCTCAGAGCACTGGTTTGGTCAATGCCTTTCCAAACTTGTGCTTAAGATGAATAGTAGAGTTGTACTGATTCATCCTGTGCCTCACTCCCAGCTAAATAAAGAAGTATGATCTCCTCCCTCCTCTACAAAATGCTTTAATGCTTTTATTGTCTCTTAATGAAGGCTAATATCATCCAGCTACAAATGAAGTGGGGAAAAATATATGAGGTGATGTCTACAGCTTGTATGATGGTTGCTCTGGCATTGCCCCCCCTCCTCTTCCTGCAGGTCAGCTCAGTTGTGTTGAAAGAAACAAACTAGCAATATACAATGCAAACGGTAATCAACCCCTTTGAAGGATTTGCCCCTGAACACTAGGGACTGTGTGCAAACTGAATGGGTGAAAACAGAAGTTATCACAGAAAAACGGCATCAGAATTCAAGATTTTCCAGCCCAAGTTTTCCCACTCACCTTGCAGGGCAAGCCAGTGGCACAGGACTTGCTCTTGGGGCTAGTGGGAATTCCTGCAGGCATTTCCACGTGGGGCAGCAAACCCCTGGGAGAATCCAGCTGATCACTATCTCTAAGGGCAACAGGGATTTCTTTCCCTCACTCAATTTAAAAGAGAAGGGGATTATTGAGGAACAGAAAAAGCATAAGGAAGAACTGCAGATGAATCAAGAGGAAATAGCTGGAGCTGATGAAGCAGTTTCCTCACCAAAGCAACAGGACCATAAATGCCTGTTGACTGAGTTTGCACAATTCATTGGAGCTCCTCTTTTCTGCATCAGCCACTGAGCCATTCCCAATGGCTTAGCAGGCTCACAGCATGGCTTGTCTTCTATCTTCTGGTGCAAGAGCTGCAAAAGCCAAGTGAGGAGATGCCACCGAGACAGCCAAGCTGCCCAGGGCCATAATCTGGGTCTCCCATACGTGATCCTCAAAATAATTCCTTTCCCAAAGGAGATTTTCTTGTAAGTTATTCCTGTAGGATGTTGCTATACTCTTGCTTTATGCCAACGTGATTTTGCACACAGAGGCAACCTGTCTTATGGAAGATTTGAAAGACTTTGCAGCATTATGGAAAGCTGTTGGGTTTTTACATCACTCAAATGTCAAAAGGCAGACGGTTTTGAGAGAGCCCTTAGGTAAACAGCAAGGATGAGAATTTTAAAGATGTCTAAGCATTTTAGAAGGCAAAAACCCATCTGTGAGATAAGGAGAGGTAGAGATGGGAAGAATTGTGTTTAATTACCTGTTGAGGTGTGTTACAGAATTTGAAAGCTTCCCAAAGCTCATGATGTTTTGGAGGAACTCAAACATCACGAGCTGTCCTTCCCCCACTATAGAAACTTTACCACCTGCACCACATTTGCCAGCCCTGACACTCAAATGAGGTCCTTGGGGGATCTGCCCCCCTCTGCTCCCTGGAAGCAGCTGCAGAGGGAGAAACAAAAGGGCCAAGCTGGGGAGCAGGAGCTCCCCAACTCTCTTCTCCTGGCAGTGCAGGGCCAGCCTGAGTCACAGAGGTAAGTGATCCACCCAGCATCACTCAGAAGACCTGTGAGCAAGGCAAGAACAGAATCAGGGAGGCTTTTTTTGCCTTTAATGATCTTCTCTCTGTCTCATTATCCTAAAAGCCTCTTCCCAGAAGTGAAGGGAGCTTTGTGCACTAGAAGGGAGCAAGTTAATCACTCCCAGGAGGCAAAGCACAGAGCAGTGGGGATTGCGGGGCCCCACCACTGAGCACCTGCAGAGACTAAAAGGTGATGGATTGCCATAATTTCTGTTCCCTCCTTCACCTGTGTTTAATTAAATCAGTTCAAGACAGGGCTGAGCAGGAGACTGGCTGATTTCTCTGTATAACTTAAAACACTTGTATGGTGGGGGATGCTTGGCAAAACCCACATCTGTGTCGGGTTGAAATGCCCCATGTCTGGCAGCTGTAACCAGCTGAAACCCCCAGCCAGCACCACCAGCATGAGCCACCACAAAGGAGATGGGGCTAGGGCACCTGGGGCATCTCCATCACATTGGCTCTGTCCTCTCTTCCTCTAGTTGAGGAAGTACCAGAGATGGGAAAGGATCAGAGTCAGAGATATTACTGATTATTTATGGCAAAGGAGATGCTCAGTGAGCTCAGAGGGCTGGGGAGGGAGCACAGAAGGATTTTCCAGCACAGCTGAGTCTGTGCCAGGAGCCAGGAACACACCAGGGGCAGCAGGTTGATCACACACCCCAGGGATCACAAAAGGGCCAGGGGACACATGTTCATCTTCCCTCAGGCTCCAGCCAGAAGGGCTCAAAGGATGGCACATGAACTTCCTCCTCCCCAGGTCAAGCTCACACAGTCAAGGGGAACCCACAAGAGCTTGGGAACTGCTCAGCCCTACGGAAAAGCAGAATAAATGTCCTTAAACCCAAAACAGAGCACAACTTGTGTCTGTGCCTTGTGCTTGTCCCAGCAGTCTGGGGCTCCTGCAAGCTCACAGAGATGCAGAGGGTTTCAGTGCTGCCCTCGGGCTGGGCTGCACCAGCACAGCTCACACCCCATCCTTCCCAAAATGCCAAAAAACATCCCCCAATGCTTCACCTGATGCCCAGAAACATTATGGAGGGGACATACTTGTTCATGCTTTTGGATCCACCCACACAGGCAGAATGGACCCAAGCAGATATGCTTGGGCTGGTGCTGTTCAGGCTTCCTCCAGGCTCAGCCTGGACACCCACCCCTGCTTTGTTTTTCCAGCAAAGCAACGATGCTTAAAAGTGGGGGAACACTGCACCCCTCTGCAGGGGACAGGAGGGACACAGCCATGGCTGGAGCAGCTGCCCTGGGAGGAAGAGGCTCAGCCCCTGACACCGTGTGCAGTTGTGATCAGCCAATGAGCCCGCATTCCTCAGGCATTCGAGATTGGCATTCCACAGAAAACAAAACCAACCCAAAAAAAAAAAATCAAACCTTCTCCATGGAGTTCACAGCTGGGAAAGCTCTCAGGTAACTCCATCACTGAGGAGCTGCTAAGACAGGAGGCACACAAAGCTCCGTGCCTGCCGGCTCATTAAAACAGTCTTTGTGCTCCAGAAACGCGTATAAAAGACGCACAGAGGACCTGCCACTCTTACAGATCTCTTCTCTTATGTTTGCTCAGTTTCAACTAAACAAAGAGATGCCCGAAGCCGTGGCAGGGGCTGTTTGAAAGGCAGCCTGGAGACAGCAAGGGAGCTGAGCAGGCGCCCGGGAAGCCTCGCTGATCGGGGAGGGGACACGCCTGCTTCCCTCCCTCCCTTCCCGAGCACTGCTCCTGCCTCGGCTTTGAAGACCTGCCACCTGTGACATTCCTTTGCTTCAGCATTTATACTTGAGATATTTTTTTTTGCCTAGAATATCCATACTTTTTTTTTTGCAACCCGTCCACCCACCCTCTGCCTCGCAGCGCTGGAATCTCCGAGCAGGAGCATTTCAGGACCTTGAACAAAGCAGAGAGGAGGTGGCCTGGGCTCCAGAACCACATCCCCACCCCAGGCCATCATCTGTCTGAACAGAGGTGGTTTTTTTCACCGTGCAGGTGCCAGGCAGGCTGAATCGAACACTAGGAGCTTTAAAAATCCAGGTCTGTCTCTCTAATGAAAAGACAGACTTTTGCCCCAGGAGCACTACAAAAATTAATGGATATTATGACTGTAACTACTTGAATCAAATGCAAAGCCATGTGTCACGCAGCCCTTTCACAATTTTAGCAGCTTATTACAAGCCTGTTTACATCTGTCCCTGCCTGATTTAAGCCCAGCAGGAGTAAAACCAATAGGAAGTGAGCAAAGGGAACCAGGAGCAGAGATGCTCTTAACATGACTTGACTGAGCCCAGCCCTCCTGGCATCAGGTCCTGCTGCCACCTGGAGGGGCAAAGCCCAGCAGGTACCAGGGGGAGGCCCAAAGGCACAAACCCAGACCTGTCCCAGCTCCAGGACCTGTTCTTTTGTGTCCAGTGTCCCCTGTACCATAGAGGCAGGGGACATCCTAGTGCACGGCAGATGTGTCCCTGGATCCCTCCAGCCAGCAAAACCCCCGGGGCTCTCTCCTGGCTGCAGCAGGGGCTCAGGTCAGGGCATAGGGAAGGGACTGAAAAACACCATGAGGATCCACTTGAAGTAAAAGCAGTTTCTACAGCAGCCCCAGCTGCAGACGGTAACTCAGGCAACTCGGGCTGCATTCGTTAAGCTGAACGATACCTCTAGGATGAGATTTGAAGAGCTGCTGTAGCTTGAGAGGCAGAGGTGGGAATTCCGTCCTGTTCTGCACCGTCGAGACCTTTAATCTCCACCCACCCCGGAGCCGGGCGCTGCCACCCTCGGCAGCCCGCCTGCCCGCGACGCCGAGACACACAGCAAAGGGGCTGCGGAGCAAAGAGCAACTGAGGACACACTGGCTGTGCAGAGGGGTTTGTCTTTCCAACAGGAGTCACTCCTCACCCCCTTCCTGCACAGAACAAGGTCCCTGGCTGAAATTAAGATACTCCGTTAGTAGATCCCCAAACTTGCCCATCTGTCAGGGAAGGGTTTGGTAGACAACACTGTGCAGGGAAGATGAACAGAACAGCTCCATCAACCCAGAGCAGCAGCATTTTATTAATTACTTACAGGTAGTTGTGGCCTCTGGGCTGGTTTAGTATTTCATTGAGTTTCCATTGGTCGGATGCTGAACAAGATCCCAGAGATCAAAGTTCAGGGCTCAGTCCTGTCAATGCCACCACTTAAGGTTTCTAAGGAGCCACAACTGTGCTGCTCATCCCTGCAATTTGGATGTGATGCACATCACGTGCAGGAGAAATTATTCATACCAAGTAATTCCTCCTGCTTGTATTAGCCTTTGGGAGAGGTTGCAGCAAATCCATAGGACCATACAAGAGCTTCTGCTAAACAGGTACTTAACAGGAGCAGACCTGAGAACTGTGTGGCAAAGGGGAAGCTGGAAAAAACAAAACAAAACCAAAGCCCAGGGTTATCCAAAAAACCCAGCAAAAGCAGCTGCTGAACAGGGCTGAATGTGGCCAAAACCATCATCTGCTGGAGCAGCACAAACTAGAGTCTGCACAGCAGAGGCAGCACAGCAGGATGTGCTGCTCAACTGCTTTTGCAAGGTGTCCTAAACCCAGATTTCTCTGGAATTCAGAGGAGATAAGCAGATATTAGGCCAGAGCTGACCTGCCTCCTGGCAGGTCTATGTTTTATTCCACAGGACAAGGACTTGGACAGGGGCCTGTGGCTGACAGTGTCTCTTAAGCCTGGGTAACCCAGGAGCGTGAGCTGCACATTTCTGAACTACTAAGAACAAAGCAATTGATTTTTCTTACTACTTTAATAAATGAGTGGGAAATTTCCACTACTTAGAGCAGGAGATGCTCTGAATATTTATGTTATTGTTCACCAATTGAAAAAAAGAAATAAGTGCTATAAACGAACATATTTGGTGACCCAATTTGAGTGGCTCATTACAATTAGATCAAGCTAATTGCCAGTCTTGTATTTCATTTGGCAACTTGTTAAGCTAATTGAACAAAATAAAGCTAATGAACAATTATAATGAAGTTTATAATTAGACCATTGGAAAAAAAACCTTAGTGTGAGAATATTTAAGGCATAATGGATATTCAGGAGGTTTGAGGGGGAATGGGAGGTGTCAGGAAAATCATGCCACTCTCTCCCACAAAAATGTTTCTTCCCAGAATTTTAAGTTCTTGGCATGTTAACTATTTCCAAATTAAGTCAACCTGGTGCTTTCATAACTATTTATCACATTAATGCCCTTAACAGACATACATAGCATTTGCAGTGATCCTGGGTGTTGTTACAGCTCTTAAGTCCATCCTTGCAATATGAACCCAAGTCTCAATTAAGGATGGGTTGATAATGCTAAAAGCAAAAAAAAGCCTGTGGTGCAGAGAGGACAAGTTCACAAAACCCCACAGACTGATCTTTCATTTCAATATTCAAACCTGCCTGTCCAGGTCAGGAGGCAGAAAAGGGAGGAACAGAAAGAGCATTGCTCTCCACATGATTAGAGCCATTTTTTAAAAATAAGGTTGTCTTTGTCACATTAAATTCCTACTTAGATTTGAATAAACCCGTTCTGGCTTCCTTTCAGCCCTGCTGCTGAAGCACAGAAAATTAAATACCATGATAAGACACAGAGTGACCTTTCAGAGTTTCAATTTACAGGGTCAAGCAGGTACCCATTGAAACCTAATAGAATTGTCACATCAGACTCTGCACAGCATAAAAACTTCTTTCCTTCCAGTTTGTACATGAAAGTAATTATTTAACATAGAACTAGAGGGAACTGAGGTTTTGCATCAGGGAATTAAGGCAGAAACTCTTAAATGAGGGAAGAAATGTGTTCAACCTTTTCTCTTGGATGTCTAGAGGTTTCCAGGGCTTCCTGTGCTCTGAAAGCAAGTGCATGTTTTCAGCTGGAGCCTGTGGTGCCAAGTGGCATTTGCAGGGCAAGGACAAAGACAAAGCACACATGGTCTGGGTAGACTGAAGGGTGGGGAATGAGAAGAATCAGAGATACTAAGCAGTGTGGTACTGGTCACACTCCTACCTGTAACCCCTGCAACCCCTGCCTAGAGTCCCAGTGATGATCACTTCATTCTTCCCACTTACACAGCTGCTGTCCTTTCCCAAATATTAAGGATAATAAACCAATGCAGGATAAAAAGGGGATTTTTGATCTATCAAAGTCTCTGTTCCTCCCTCCCCAGTTTTAATTCCAGCTGCATTAGGAGAAAAATCTTGGGTTTTACAGCCATCTCTTAATATTATGCCATCAGAACCAGCTGTCATCTTTTCAATCTAATTATAGTTTTCACCAGGGGAGTGATAACATCCTGGTATCAGTGTGTTTGTAGCTGTCTTTGGCACTCCCCACATTTCATCACCTTACCATCAGCTTTGGCTTGTTGTTTTTTCTGCAGGTGTCTTTTCATCTGTCACACTGGAACTGCTGGCACAAACCCACTGGGGCCAGGGCTGCCCTCCCCTGGGTTCACACTGGTCAGAACAGGGTCTGATCCCACCTCAGCACTGGCAGGAGGGAGTTTTGGTGGGGAGGATGCAGGGAGCAGAGGGTTGTGGCTGCCTGCATCTCCCCATGATGCTCAGAGCATCCTACCTTATCCCAGAGAAGACAGTGGAGCTTTGCCTCTGGATCCAAAAAGCCACAGAGCTGCCACCCAGCAGATGTAACCCCCCCAGGTTACAGATCTGGATTATTCTCATTACACCAACCCTGGAAATACTCCATTTTTTGTCCTTTGCATGAAAGGAAAGAAATCCCTCTGGGTGTTTTCCCTGCTAGGCAAAGCACCTCGACAAAACCAATCAGGCCTTTTTTCCCCCCACCCCAGCAATCCAATTCACACCAGCAGAGTTTAATAATTCCTTTCAACACATGCACTGAGGAGAAGGGACAGCAGGCTGACAGGCTGATCTTTCCCACTGCTTCCTCCCAACTATTCCATCACTCCATAACAAGCCACAGGAGCCCCTGATGTGCTAAAAGCTTACACACATCCACATGCAGGGGTTTACATGGGCTTATGCCAGGCATTTCTTTCATACTTCCCTCCCCATGTATGCATATATCCTTTAATAAAAAAGCTCAGGAAATGGGAACAAACCCTGAAGTGAAGCATGAAATAGGCTCCATGATTCCAGATAGCCAGGTCCATGTAAAGCCTTGCTTGGCATTTGCATAATAAGAGCAAACCCTGTACAAGAATCCCTCCACTCTTTACACTCTTGCATTAATTCATGAAGTGTCATGTATCTAGCATATATTATACAGGAGAACTAGGCAGATGAAAATTCTCAGTTGAATATCACATTTGCACACTCAAGGCCACCTCCTTAGGCTTAGAAGTCACACCTGTTTAAACCCAGCTCACCTTTTTAACTGAGTTAAACTAGCTCAAATCTTCATAGTTTTCTTAACACAATTTACTTCCATTTAGCTTTAACCTCTTCATAGCTAATACAAGCTTAAGAGTAACAATCTGGTTTAAAGGGAAACAAATGTGCTGCCAGAGAAGTTCATTGCATTTGAGTTCTTGGGGTGTAGCCACCTGCTTGCTGAGCTGCCACTGCCTGGGTCTGTCCCAGGCCCATCACACAGGTGCCCACAGGACCAGCTGCACCAGGCAAATCCCCCAAGTTTAAAATCCACTGCAAAGGAAGGAAATGCAACTCCACACTTTAGTGAGCTCCTAAAGATAACACACACCTCACCTTTTCCTGGGTAACACAAGATACTGCAGACCCAGGCAGAGTTTGAGCAGTGTGACAGCACTGTAAGCAGACTGGGACTCCCTTCCGGCTGCTCTAGGAAGAGCCTGAAATGAACTCTACATCCATCCACTTTCAACACTTCACATCCTACTGATTTCAGGTCTCCCTCTTGACCAGTTCCTACTGCTCATCTTAGAGCTTGCTCTTATAAACAGACCCTTCTTTCCAAGCCTGGTGATTGAGCCATTTTATGTAATCCAGCGCTTTGGAGAACAAGCTAACACAACCAAGGCATCTTCCTAATGGCAGGGTTACAGCAGACCATAAAATGAGAAGAAGTACTCTCCCATTCCCTGGCAAAACACAATGGAACAACATGCTGGAAGTGTTAAAACCTTCTCCTTGTAAAACTCCAACAGAAAACAGGCAGATACCACATCAGTGTGACTGCTGCCCTGCAACAACCAGTTCTTAATTTCCTTTAGCTCACTACAGAAAGGAACAAAACTGAAAAAGGGATTTATTTCTTGAACAGACTCTTTCATTAGTGGTGTGAGCCTCTATGTGCACACTTTAATATGGTATTGTAAACTCATTAACCATTCTGGTGATGTTTTTTTCCAAGGGACATTATTACTTTAGCTGGAGTCTCAGGCTGAATGCTGATAAGCCTCTTGAACTTTGCAAAACCCACTTGTCAAAAGTAGTAAGATGATAATTTGTTAAGGTCTTCTAATTAGAAAGTACAAGGTCCAATTAAGCCTCTGCTAATGTGCTACATAACCCAGTTAAACAGTGGCCTGCCCAGGGTTTGCCCACCCCCACCACCACAGTTTGATCACTTAAGTTCATCTCCAACTGGTGGTTTGGAAAAGTTTCTCTGGCCATCAGAAGCAATGATGAGGAATTGTGTGGACAGCTGCAGCCTGCTACATTAATACTTTGGGACATCTTATTGTTCTGCAACTGAAATTGTTGTGAGACACTCTTTGACTCACTAATAGCATTTCAGAGCCTACTTCCCTCTCCTTTGCATAACAGATTCACTGTCACTTTGCACACAGATCATGTAGAGCAAGATGCTCAAACTGATGTTGATTATCTCATTATTTGAATCTAAAAAGGCCCCTAATTCCCAGCAAAGAAAATATGCATGCTCTCATCAGCTCTGAGGCTGCCATGCTGGACTGCAGCCACACTTCACAGCAACTCAGACCCTGATTTTATTTCTGGAAGATCAGTGTATGACACAGCTTCCTCTTTCTACAAAAGCTGCAGAAGAAAATTAAGTTGCATCTTGTTGCTGTCTAAGACCTGATTATTTAAGAGCTAAAAATACTCTCCCTCATGAAGCAAAAGAGATTAAGCACTTTTTGATTTATCACCTCAGCTCTGTGGGACACAAGAGATCCAGCCAGTAGACAGACACCTCAGGAACCCAGCAACGAGCTAAAAGATCTAAGTGGAGAAACTGCTGAATGAGGAGCTCCAAAGATCACCTGTAGGAAGAAGCACCTCAGACCACAGTCATGAAGGTGGACAGAGGTTAACTGCTCAATAAAATAACTAACTAGAAGAAAGGGAAGTGCAGAAAAAGAAATGAAACATTTTTTCAAAACATTTATTCCAAATCGATGTCTGTTCCATGCTCTGACCCAAGGAGAGGACATGGGGCAATTTCAAACAATTAGTTGACACATCTGTCTTTCCCTCTCCCACCTCACCCAAGCTCTTATACCTCTGACCACCAGGGAGACAAATCTCAGAATTAAGGACCTGATTTCATGCTGCTCCTGCCCTGTGTTCCACCACCATCCTGCTCCAAAGGTGTCACCTTCATAGAAGAGCTCACAATCCATGAACCTTCTCCCTCAACAGCCTGGTGAGCTCCTCAAGATTCACATGCTATCCAGGAAAATATTTAACAATTCAACCTTGGTATTTAGCCCCACCAAAGCCCTGCTGTGTGCTGCACTCATCAACATGAAGACTATGGCAGCATTTGCATCCAGGCATGTAACATGGGGAAGATCATTCCCAAACATCATCCACAAAGATTCACTTGGACACCACCCATCACTCAGACACCATCTACCTGCCAGAGCATTCCCTGCAGACACCAGTTTTTCCCAAACCCAAACTTAACTGTTTCAGCTCAAGAACAAACTGGTACTCCTTACTAATGCATTTTAAATATCATTTTAACACCCATTTACCTATGTGACTGACTGTTCTGCCTTGTAAATGATATCCCCCTCAGTCTGTGTGCATTAAACTGAAAGACAATAATGGCCCCAGGGAAGTTGGATTCCATCAGGCAATTACCTGTGTTTTTAAAATCACTAAGTAATTCACACAAGCAATTTCTCTTGCACATAACAATAAACTATTTTACTGGCTATGCCCTGCTTGGGCTGTTGTGTACCAGCTCATTTTATTTGTTTGAGAACCACCACTAACCAGGGAAATTAATTGACATCATAAGGTAGTGGGAGAGGGAAGGACCTGCTCTAACAGGAGCTGACAACAGCACATTTCTAAGAGGAGAGTGATAAAACTACATCTCTCAAAGAGTCAAGGGCAAATGGGCTGATTCCATCGTAATTCAATAGTCACTCAAATTTGCAGAAGACCGAGTGAGAAAAGCACCAAGCCTGAAGTACCTCTGCTCTGGATTTCCTTGCCATTGAAAATTTATGCCAGAGGCTCAAAGTTTCCAGAACTAGCTCTTTGCACACCACTAACATCTGCAGATGTAGCTTCCCAGCCAAAGCACTGTGAAGCCCAAGTTATTAACAGGCAACAAAAATGAAAGGGGGGGATACATGTTACAAGGTACAACTAGTTACACACTGACAGCCCTGAGGCTTCAAGGCTCTCTGGGTTAAGAACACCAGAGGTTGAGGAGCACTCCAGTTGCTCAGACACCTTCTGCAAGGGTTACTCAGCTTACACCTTAAGAGCACCACAGCTACAGCACTCACAGGATCTGTTGTTGTTAACACTATGGTATCACTACCCTGCCAAATCTTCTTTTAGCCAAGCATCTGGGCACCACCAGTTTGCAAGGACCCTCCTTGAAACCACATTTGACCACCATTACCCCAAGCCCTGGAAAGAACACACCAAGTTTATAGCCAATGATAAGAAACAAAGAAAACTACTTTCCACTCATCCCTTGCAAACTGGTGAAATAATCTCCCTGCTTTATGCTATAATATTTTTATACAGCCATGTGCACAGCTCCATGGCAGGATCCAAAGCAATGGGCCACTTGTATTTATCTTTGCTTTAGTCTAAGTTAGTTGTTTGGAGAACAGGATTTGGAATGGGAGGAGTTGGACTCAGGAGGTCTGAACAGTGTTCCCAGCCCTGCCACAGCCTCTTCTGAGTGCAAGTCATTTCCCAGCACAACCCCCCACTCACCTCTCATCCCTATATTTCCATGAGCTGTTATAAAGCACATCAAGGTATAAGTAAATCTACTTTGTTTGTAACTATAGTCTGGGAAAAGCTTTGCAACATCTGACATTTGCATGAGATCAAATTATATCAATTAACAGAACTTTCTACAGTGTTTCCAGCAGCATAAAGGATTAATAAAAGCAGCCTCTAGGCATTGTGTATGTTCTTAATGTGTCTGCTTTTCTAAACTATCTTTAATTAATGAAATACTCCAAAATTACTTATTAATTAGGATCTGTGGGCTTTGTAAACTCTAGACATTTTGCATGAATTAAAGAACAATATAATGAAGCTTTAATGAATACAAAGTCACACTTAATGTAAAATTTATATGTAGCATGCCAGAGGGGAAAGGCATTTAAAAGTACTTTTAATCATAGGTTATTGACAGCTGGTAGCTTATTTTTACACTTTGCTAGTGTAAAAATGCTTGGTATTTATATTAGCACCTTTATAACACCAGCAAGGTATGCTGTCCAAATTAGTCCAGTTCAGAAAGTAAAATGGAAACCAGTGCATTTAAAGCTGCATTTTGCATCCTGCAGTGGATGTGAAGCTGGTGTCCACAGTGACTGATCCAGCCAGACCTCTTCAGAAGGGCTGCTCCTCAGCTACAGTTCTAGGCAGCTTCACTCTTACTGAATTATTAGCAGCAATATTTAACCTACTCTGCAACAGCCTTCAGCTTACTGGAACAAGCAAGAAGGCTGAGGTTATCACAGAGTGGCAGAAATAACACTTTTCCTAACTGCAGCTAAACACAAGCAGCTGGATTTTGCCTTCACAGGATACACACCTTTCACTGCCCAGGTTGATCCCTTTTAGCAACATCAACATATCACAACCTGTAACTTCTTTCTGCACTGACTCAAGGCAGATTTTCAGCACTTTCTTCCACTGCTGCTCACCTGTGGCCTCCTCCACAAGCCAGCCATGTATGCATAACTAGCAGCAATGTTTTACTTCTCCTGGGCCCTGCATAAGAAAACAGGATAAAGCTTTCAGAGAATAATAGTTGTGGTGGGTGGACTTGAATTCAACCATTGAAATTAGTAAAAAAATTAAGCTAAAAGTTATTTCATGACATCCAAGAAAAAGGAAAATAAAAATGAGACAATAACTGAGAAAAAGTTGAAACAAATGTAATATATAATATATATAAAGAATCAATTTTAATTAACTCTTTACCAGTGTGGAATGCATTCAACACAATTGTAAGGACATCCATTATTTTAATGCATTAAATACTTAACCCACAAAAGTCAAATAGTGCAGGAGATACTGAATGCCAGAGGTTTTGGTACAACTACTGCAACTGTACTTGATGAAACAAAACAATGTTTTAGTGCTTCCATTTTACTGCTTTAGTATGCTCATTACAGTATTTTTTCCCTTTATAAACTGGAAGGATACAGAGCTAGAAAACATTTTAGTCTTTCACTTTCAATAAGACATTTAGTAAAAAAAGTTACAAAAACATCAGCTTTTTAATAAATGAACACACTGGAGTTCTTCAGCTAACATCACATGGGATTTTTGTCTCACAGCCAGTAAAGAACTTCAAAACAAGGAAGCAAAATCCTGTCTTCAACTGCAATGATGTTAATCCAGAGTAATGCCAGTAAGTTCCATGGAAATAACCTGGAGTAACAGATGGAATAAGGAGAAGCTGATAACTCCCTCACCTTCTGAACCTCCAGATATCTATCAGCTAAAAGCTTAAAACAATAGGAAAGCTACATCACAACAAGCAGCAATTACCTTCAAAGGTACCATGGGGTATTTCAAGACTGAAATTATTCTGAGTCAAGTCAAATGAGTTTAGTGCATTATGATTTGGCTTTATAAAAACATTTAAATGCACATTACATACAGAAAACCTTCATGCTTTGCAATCATTAAAGTCACTGTATATTCCTTACAGATGACTGAAACACATGGACTGAAAAAAATTCCTAAAAATCCAGTTAAAAAAGAAAGCAGGTGTTTTATGAAAGAAATATTATATTTGCAACTGTAACTTATGCTATGGGTGCTCCCATTTGATGGGCTGCTGATGTAAATCTAACCAGAAAAGATGCACTCATATATATAAAAAAAAAATCAAACAGGCAGGTTCTTCCTTCCAGGCTGGAAAAAAACTCCAAGATATATGGCATATTTAACCAATAAAAGGGAGCTAAGCTTTACCCAATCCTTTCATAATGCACTTAATGAAATATTTCTTCCTTTTAAAAGAACCACTGTTATTAAATAGAGCTTTTTCTTTACATACAGCATTGGTATATACAAAACAGAACAAAGATGCAAAAAACCCAAAACAAAACAAAGTGACTTCAGAAGTTCTGAAGCTCAGGAATATTTCTGTACAGGTCCAAAGTCTCTGGGTTTGAGAAAGCTCCTCGCTGCTCAACTTCTTTCCCTGCAATTATTTGCTTCACAGCTACTTCCACTTTTTTCCCATTTATCGTATACTGCAAAACAAAACCAGCAATGATAAAAAGTTACATTTTTCATGCAGTTGCTCTATGGAAATATTCATTAAACCCCCCCACCAACCCCAGAATTCAATCAGAATTTAAATTTATTTCCCTTCTCTTACTCTTGAGGCACCAGAATCTTTCTGAAAATCACTTGGAGTAAGTGGAACTCAAAGACCACCTTGTGTGCTCTTTAGTTTATTATTCCTATTTGGTGATATTGTGAGAACATGATCAAGCCCCAACTTAAACCAATGAAACCAGATCAGAATCATGGTTTCAATACTAAAAATCTTTAATCCTTTATGTTCTGACACATGCAGTTCTCAGCCTTTGATTTTCTAAGTCTGGGCTCAAAGCCCAGATCCATTGGGCTCTGGGAGAAGAAAACCATGACTTTCACATCTTATATGGACAGTCCTTTTCTAACAGGGTAAAGTGAAGTGCTGAGCTTAAGTGGCCCTCAACACTAAAGCATTTGAAAACCAACCATAACAAAGGCTTCACTGAAAGCAGCGATTGCAGACAAATTCTTGGGATCAGAGCACTAATTTGAGCAGTTCAGTAAGGAGTAACTAATTCAATGTTAACAGGAACTTGTCAAGGCTCATTTTAGAAGATGATCTCTGCTTTTATAGGCACTAAGGCTGCTACTGAAACAGCTGATTGAGGAATCCAGCTTGTTCCTGACCTCCAAAGCCACTGGAACTCCAGACACCACCACTTTTCACCAGCTATCTTCCAGAGCCCAGCTAAATAATCCTCAACTAAATATGCTCTTACAAAATTCATCTTGATGCTAAATCAGCCTTTTTCTTCTGAAAACTACTTAAGTCAGATGTAATCCTCCCCTCCTGAACCACCTTAATCAACCACTTTTCCTCCACAACAATTAGCAACCCCATTTTCAGAAGTGCTCAGAAACCAGAAGACCTCAGTGGCCTGCAGGGGAACTGCCCTCTTTAAAAAAAAGCATGCAGCAAAGCAAATTTGTTTACTTTAATCCACATCCACAGTCTTGTCCATGATGACCAAGACGCTTATTGGCTCAGGACAGGACAAGAAAGATTCACACCAAGAGCTCACAATGTTTATCACCTGGATATCTCATTAAAACCATGCTTTTTATTACTGAAGTCCTGATCACTTCAACACAGCTATACTATTTCCACCAGCATAGTGTCAGTACAGTCAGGATCAGATTGTATTTTTAGATAAGGATTCAAATACATTTCTAAAAGTAGCAGAATAGAAAGAGGTTTCTCTTCCAAGCAAAACTTCAGAAGGAAGAAGGGAGACAGCTTTGATCACTTTACCACTAGCCTATCTTCCTGAAAGGTAATTCAAATTCACTCAATTGTAAATTCAGTCAAAGTATGAACTAATTAGTGATCTAAGCAGGCTTTCCTGAGGGGCAGCCCATCACAAACACCTCATGCCATCAACTTTGTGCTGCGCATTCAGGTGATTTACATTGATTACAAGTTCAAAACCTCATGCAAAAGCTAAGCTGCAGCCCAGAAAAATCTACACTTCATTTAGCAAGTGCAAGGGATTTTTACACCCATGCAAAGACAACATTTTGAGCCAACTATTATTTGCCAACAGTGGCTTGAAATAGAAGTAACTCCATAGTTCAGAACCAGATGGAGGCTGGCAGTCCTGAACCCTGGACCACTTTCAGAGAAACCTACATTGGGCATAAACAGGTATCAGAAGAGCAAACTACTTCAAGCCTTTTCTCTAAACACACTCAAGCTTATGTGCAAACGGCCTTGAGACAACTACACTCTTCACCCCCACTTTGCTGCTTGTGGAGCTGTTGAGAAGAGTCTATCAGTAGAGAAGACTAAGAATCAGGCACTCCAGCTGAAGGGTTCAAACAGCAAAGAACACCAGAGAGTAACAACTCTGAAAGACTGAGCTTACAGAACTTTCAGGTATATGAATTCCTCCCCCCCATAAACAAAGATTTCAGTTACTGCTACAGTCAAGACAGTGATACAGCCTCACTGAAGTGACTAAACAGATGTAAAAGTGAAATGGCTTACAAAATAATTTCATAAATTTGTTCAGAACTCTCAGCTTTCCTAAGAATGTTATTCTAAAGAGGGAAACAAAAGCAATAAGCTTGGAGAAACCAGAAGAGCTGAAGTTCAATTACCTTTTTAGTATTGTTTTAAAAGTCTTAAATTTATATTACTGAGAACATGCAATACATTTATAAACTGAGAATGGGCATTTTTAGATATTGTTAAAAAACAAAAACATGCTTAGCTGAAGAGGGAATGAAGTGCTGTTGCTAAGCAACAGAGACCAACTATTTATAAAGCTCGAATACACTTCTGAGATGCTAAAATTTCCATGCATGTGGGTTTGAAGAGCAGTGACAACTGCTCCTTAATTACTATTCAAGGTGACAAAGGAAAAAAAAGGAGGCAGCATTTTTCCTGACATACCGGAATGCCTTTGGTTTCCAGAATGAGGCTGGGAACGTGCCTGGCAGAGAGCGCAATGCGGATGGCATCACGGATCCGTTTCACCAGCTCCTGGCTGAACACATGGTTCAGTGCCATCTTCAGGAAGAGTATCACCCTCTCCTCCCCATCCTTGTTGTACTGAGGGACACAGAGGCTATCAGAAACCTCTTCAAAAGCTTCAACTGAAAAGAAAGGAAGAGTCCTTATTAGCACTTGCATTTGAACATTATTCCGGAAGCACATTTTTTGTGGTTGCACCGAAATATAGAATCATGGAATGGCGAAGGTTGGAAGGGACCTTTGAGATCACCAGGTTCCAACCTCCCTGCTAAGAGCAGGGACATCTCCCACCAGACCAGGCTGCACAAAGCCTAATCCAACCTGGCCCTAAGCACTTCCAGGGAGGGGGCATCCACAACATCCCCAGGCAACCTGTTCCAGCACCTTCCTACCCGCATGGTGAAGAACTTCTTCCTGATGTCTGACCTAAATCTCCCCTCTTCCATTTTAAAACCATTCCCCCTTGTCCTATCACTGCCCTCTCTGGTGAAAAGTCCCTCCCCAGCTTTCCTGTAGCCGCTTCAGGCACTGGAAAGTGCTCTAAGGTCTCCCCTGGAGCCTTCTCTCCAGGCTAAACAGCCCCAACTCTCAGCCTGTCTCCAGAGCAGAGCTGCTCCAGCCCTTGGATCATCTTTGTGGCCTCCTCTGGTATCACCCTCCCTTAGAGCTGCAACAGCAAAACAGACATCTTGCCCAGGTTGTTCTACAACAAGCTTCCCCTCTGGGTTGCTCTGAAATTAACTCCTGCTCAGATGAAAATCCAGGTTTAAGGACCATGTAAATTTAGGCCCCAAGTAGGAAAAAACTTGTAACTTTTAGGACAGAAAACAAGCTTTTACACTAAGTCATGTTCTTTGGCTTTCCTCAGTCCTCATTGCTGCACAGCCAGAAAACGTAACATGCCTGATAAGAACAAGAAGCAACAGGGCCTTAAGTCTCAGATTAGCACCCCAGCAGGCACACAGCTTCCCCACCTTTCACAGCACAGACCTGCTTTGAAATATTAAACACAAGTTCAATAACTTCATCTAATTATTAGGAAAGACACAATAAAAGTCATGTCAAGAGCTTGTCTTGGGGGGAAAAAAGCCTCAGAAGTTAGGTATTCTCAGAAATGTGCATGGTTAGTCTGTTGCTTTGCACAAAAGCAACACCTCATGGAGAACACATCTCAATTCCTTATCTCCAGTCCTACAGGAAACCAACCAATTTCAAGTCTACAAAACAAGAATTGTGCTGTTAATACTAATATGCTCTGTGCTGTCTTCCATTTGAAAAATGGCAAGTCCTGTATTAATCCTTCCAAACACCTTTATAATGCTTACATTTCAGATTTAAAGCAACAGTATCATAGCTAAAAGAGGTGGAAAGTCAATTTCATACCTATGTTATAGATTTCAGAACTTCCGAATCTGACACCATTTGGATTTAACGTACCATCACTGAAAATCACACACAAAACAACAGCATTAAAATGTGATTAGAGTTGGATGAAAATATAAAAGTTGATGCAATTAACCAAGTCTCTCTACATTACATTCACTGAATATACAGCCACACTAGAAAAGGAATTTTAACATTTGATTCAAGGAAGGCATTTTGCTCCTTAGAAATAAGTTGTACAGAGAATCTTAATGTTATTAATTCACCTTTCCCAGTCCCTCCCCTTTCCAGTAGCCTGCAATACACACACACCCCCCTGTGACTACTAAAACAGATGAAGAAACTTGAGTGCTCCATTATATTGGAATTGCATTTCATTACTTTCCAGTCTCTTACAGCTGGATCTTGTGTTTTACACATGGCCACCTCACACCACGTCTGTTGAGTACATTTATTGGTGACAATGCCAGCTTCACAGCATTCACTTAACTTTGTTTTCAACAGCAACTTTTAAATGCAAGCAGAAAATTCAGCCACAACTCTGATCTTGAATGTCTGTGATTACCAACACAACACAACTTAACACCTGACCTTCTATAATTAAGGTTTGCTGGAAAGCAAGTCAATGGCAGAGCCAAGACTAGAAGACAAGTTTCCCAATTCACCACCCTGAATGTGCTGCACTCTCAATTCAAACTCTTAGAGATAATAAACCATGGAACACAAAACCAAGCCAAATACTGTCTTGTGTTCACATATTCAAAAGTGGGGCAGAAGTTCAAAGTGGGCTCCCTTCCCTCTAATCTAGCTGCTCTGGGGCTGAACGGAGTGAAGGGCTGAACTCCACAATTCTGGATCTAACAAAACTAACAAAGCTACCAGCATGACAGAACCATGTACATTATGCTCTGAGGTAAAGCTAGCAAGTTTTAACACTTGCTTGCTCAGAACCCTTCCACCAAAACACTGTACCTGCGACCCAGCATGACAATTCCTCCTGTCTTGGGATTGATTTTGCAGTAATCACCATGGGCCCAAACACCTATTAGAGAATGACAAAGGTTAAGAAAGGTGGAGAATAATTTCTTATTCCTCCAGCCACAGCAGACATCTGTGCAACTGCACTCATGTAACTTAGTAAAACACATACAAAAATATCAGATATAATTTGAGAACTACCCACAAACACAGCAGAACTCAAACAATTCACAGTGCATTTACTACAGAGGTAACACACAGAAGTAGCTCAGACATTAGGATCAAACCCTAGGTTATCTTTGGAAGGTTTGTTTGCATGACTATACAGCACCCTTTAGAAAGCAGATTAATAGCTGCTCTCAGAACTACATTTTGAGGAAACTGGAAGAAGTTTCCACAAAGGTAACATTATCCCCATCATTCTTCCTTGATCCATTTTTTTATGATGTACAATTCTATGCGAGCAGCTTTCTGGGCTTGCACAATAGGTCTCAACAATTCCCAGGGGAACTTCTCTGCTTAATGTTCTTGATTTGTGCAAATGTAAAACCAGATTTAAACTTCAGAGCTGGAATAACTTGTGTATTATTTTTAAGATTAATGCCACTACAGAAAGCTGCCACAAACAAAAACACAAGCCAATTCTACTATCTTTTTCTAAAGAAAGAAGAAACATCAATTATTTGCACATGCATGTGCACATAAGAGCATTTTCTAACTCAACTCTTACAACCTTAAGCCCATTTACAAGGAAAAAAAAAGGGCAGCCTTTCAGACAGAGCCTCTGGGCCACAGTGATTTCAGTCTGTCAGATTTTTTTTTTCGTTATTGTTGTCAGGCTCACATGCAGACTACAATTTCCACATTCCCTCAATCCTCCTGTATGATTATCTCCTGCTGCACGTCCTGACTTCTCATGAATCCCTCTGTATTGCTGCTATTTGTAAAAAACCTTCCATCTCCAAAAAGCAGCAGCTTGAGGTCCTGCTCCTATAAAAGCCTCTGCCCAGTAGGCAGCAGGGAGTTCAGCACTGCTGAGCCACAGAGGCAAAACCCTCTGGATGAGCAGAGTCCTCCACAATTAGGAGGAAAGCCTCTGGCCCACAGTCCCAGTTCTTTTACTCTTCCCCCCACTTGGAAGACTGTATGACTGTGGAATATGCAGCATACACTTAGACTTCATGCTAATGAGGAAGCAGGTCAGCACTTATCCCTTAGGATTCACTGCTCCAGCTAGGCAGGAGCAGCCTGGCAGAGGTGCAGTAGCACTCATTAACAGAGGATTGCTCCCTGACCTATTCAGCACTTTCATTTCACACTGATGCCAAGCAGTCTACATCTGCACTACAGATTATCAGGCTGTTACACTCATATCAGCCCAATGAGAGCAGGAGCAAAACAGGATTGGAGCTGTCCAGAGATTTTTTTATTAAACTGATTTGGATCCTTTTTCAAAATGTAGCATTAGAAAACAAGTGTGAGATATTATGAAACATGCTGTGGAGTTCTCACCCTATCACCACCTTCCTCAGAGCAGCAATACAGGCTGTCCTTGGCCAGTTTGAACTATATCCAAAGCCCCTCATTACGTACCTGGGAATTTTGAAAAATAAGCCTTCCTGTATTTATTCCCATTCTCATCATTCCAGAAGTGTGTGGGCTGACAGGGAATAGGCTTGGTACAAACCAGCTCACCACTTTCACCCCAGACTGGTTTTCCTGTTTACAAAGAAAGAGGTATTTCTGCATTTATCTCTTCTGTAAGGAGGGTACCAAAGCAAAGTGCATCTATAGTTACTAGTTACATGCCAGAGGTGCATGTAGGTAAGAGATGAGCTGGGACTGGCAGTCTGAACAGTTTGTTCAATTCCTAAACTCATCCCTACCTCAACCTCAGCAACCAGGAGAGTTGCAACACAGGGTGGAAGCCAGCCTGGCATCCACAGCAACATGGCTAATTAGCACACAGACCAGAAACTAGAATTTGATCTTGATGTGATTTAGCAGAGCAATGGAAAAGGGGGGCCTTTTTTCCACATTTGTCTTCATTGCAGTCCTACATGATCCATGTCAGATGGGTCCAGATTCAGGTTTTGTATAACATTTTTCCCAAGTGAAATCACCCATTAAAGAACTGACTGTTTACCTACCTGACAAACAAGACCCAAGATCACATAACTACAGTATTTCCTAAGCAAGCATATTTTGAATAATAGTTACCTTCATCATTCCATGCTTCTACAGCCATTCCAAGATTTCTGGCCTGTATTTCTCCTTTGTAAACCGGAATTGTAACATTCTGACCCATGAAACATGAAATTATATCTGTTCCACCTACAATAAAAGTAGTCCATTTAGAATACACAACATTTTTTGGAAAAAGGAAGAGAGATCACATAAGAACTGTAGAAGAGCAAACTGCCACCCTTTCTGAATGCTTCTGACCCACATTGATCAGCATGGAATAGGCAGTATTATTTGGGATGTTATGTGACTTAATAGAAAGCTTCTACTCTTATTTTATATGCCTTTTTTACACATGTATGCCCTTCCTGAGGAAATATTCCCTAAGGCATAACTTCCACCAATAGGTTCTTTAATCTCATTTAAGGAAATTTCTGTTCATATAAGAGTGAGAAAATAGAGCAGTCCTAGTTTACAGACTTAGCTATTCAACATCACTTAGAAATGTTTCCTTGTTTGTTTTCATTAGTTTAAAGTGATCAGTCAATAGTTACTTGGCTTTTCTATCTTGTTCTCAAGGGAAGGGAGGGAAGCCATATCTATAGGATGAACTGACAAAGTGCTTATTTAACTAGAATATTTATAGTCTAAGACTTAAAAAGTAGAATTAGAAGACAAATCCATGTTAACTTTACTCAAAAATAGTCTTCTGCATTTGAGAATATTAATGTCTATAGTAGCAAACTCAAGGTTCAGCATTAGTCTTACTATGACCAAAGTCAGATGATTTCCACAATAAAATACTCAGACTTGACCAAAAAAAAAACTAAACTGAGTTTAAAAGCCCTTTGAAAAAGTCAGTCCTCATTACAAAGCAGAATGAAGAGCTCTATAAAGGACCTTATGTGAATAGAACTTGGCTCAGCTCGCGCTCCTCACAACAAACTGCACAGTATGTGGGCTCGATATTTCTCTAATTACATAATTTACAAAAAAAAATCTGTCTGCAGTGCCAATTACTTGGCACAAAAGAATTGAAATGGGAGCATGGAAAAACCTCTCCAACAGGTATTTTCTGCTAAAGTCAGCTATTTGCAGAACAGTATGTTCTGTAGGTTAATAGACTCTTCTTGATCTCACCCAGCTACCCCTCTAAGGACAGCCAGTCAAAATAAATGATCCTGCTTAATAAAAGCTAAAACCCAAAACATCCACCACCTCAGAAGCATTCCACCTCAAAGCCTTGGAGAGCATGAGCTTTGTTATGGCACACTAAATTATGCAGAAAATCTCTGCACTGAAAAGACAATTAATTCCAGTTTAACTACAACCAAGCCTGAATGATCCAAGACTTAAGCTTCCCAAATATACAGCAGCAAAGCAGCAAGGAAGTGTCCAGGCAATGGTCAGAACTAGTGAGGTGCACCCAGCATAAAAACCTCACCTGAGATCGATCCCAGGAGGACACTGCTTTTTATGTGTTTGTAGACATAGTCGTAGCTTTCAGGTTTGAGTGGTGATCCTGTAGACAGGATAGTGTGGAGTGTCTGGAGATTGTGTGTTTCACCTTAAAAATAAACCAACAAAATAGGGTAAGGTAAAATCTTCTGAAGAGTTCGTACCTGTTTGTCACTACAATCCAGAATAATTACACAGAGGACTTTGTGACAAGATACAGGGCCAGAGCCTGGAGAGGAAAGGCAGGAGGGAGGCTAGAAGGATTTCAATAGCTTTTTGACACTTACATGGCTTCAAATTTTTCTCTTTTAACACAGCCAGCCACTTCGCACCTGTTCCAAGGATGGTGATCCTAGAGGAGAGAAAGATTAAATGCTTTGCATATTTAAATATGCCAAGATTCTAAAGGCTTGCAACTCTCCCTGCAGTAAGCAGAGGCTGTAGACACTCTCTGTACATTGATTAGTCAAGCAAGGCAGTCTCAGAGCTTTCCAAGGAGCATCTTTTGAGCAATCAAAACTGGTCAGATCACATGTCATTTCTGCAGCTTTGAAACATTCAATTCTGTCTTTAAATATTAAGTAAAGCTTTCTCACTTGTGGAGAACATTCACTTATACTTACAGAGATGCCTAACTGCCCAGCACTCCAAAGGCATCTCAAGATATTATGTTTACTTCATTAGTGGGCCATAATTGCCACTGAGCTGTTTAACACCAAACTGCTCCCTTGTTATACTCTTATATATAAGAGTTTTGCCATTTCAGGGCACAGTTTAACAAAGAACACTTCCCTCTGAACACAGCAGCCAGTGATTTCCTTTTGGATACCTGCTTAGCTTTCACTGATGTGAAGTCTTGAGTTGCAGGTGCCTAACTGAACATGAAATTTGGCCTAGTAATTGAATAATTTAATTATGCCCTTGGAAAAAGTGTATTTATTGCTTTCCAATACAACATAATTAAAACTTGAAATGAAGG
Source organism: Apus apus (assembly GCF_020740795.1). Classification (NCBI taxonomy): domain Eukaryota; kingdom Metazoa; phylum Chordata; class Aves; order Apodiformes; family Apodidae; genus Apus; species Apus apus. The sequence continues at coordinate 10,879,455 of NC_067297.1, forward strand.
CTGCACCCCTTCCCTGCTCTATCAGTGGAAGTGCTAGTTTAATGCTTCTGCTGACTTTCAGAAAAATCTTCCCTGCCTTCTGCTAATTCACTTTATATTATAGCAATAAACTCACCCAAGAAAATGCAGAGAGACAGATAAAGGGCTGTAGTCTGAGTGCACAGATCATGGGCAATACATCCATCAGTAGAACTTAATATAAGATCATGCCATATTTGCTTTTACTCCAAAGGCAAGATGGAAGGTAGAACAGCTCTTGAGATAACAGTTTCAGTCACAGAGAGGGCTGTTTCAATACTATCAAACAGGGATGTCTTACTTTGCCATTCAGGAGAATGGATGACAGCTCCTGAGAGGCTGCCACCTCTGGGGGAGGGACAGGGACAGGCTATTTGCACTGACACATGGGTACACAGAGCAATTTATCAGGCTCAAGGGAAGAGGACCATGAGACCCCCCAGAGGTATAGCTACTCCAGTTACACTGCACCACAATCCTGTGAACTTCTACTCTTGTGCAGCATTTTACTTTATTTCAATGCTTCAAACTACTGCTTATTTTCCAGTTAGAACACAATCCTTCTTTTTAAGCTCTTTGACACTTCTACTAGTCTCCTGTTATTTCCTTCCAAATGCCATATAATTGTTGGATGGTGACTAAATACACTCCAGGAGCAGATCTTCAGCTGGTGTCCTCTGAAGTAATTCTTGTCATGCAGTATGAGGAATCTTGATGATACTACAAGAATATGCTATCTGAAGGGAAGGATGGTACATCTTCAGACAAGTAAGGTAGCCTTAACATGTTGAAGCCTTTTTTTAAAAAATATTTAACATATGACTGAGTTGGGAACAGACTGCATTATCAAGTACCACACAGATGGCCACCACTTAGCACCAGATTACCAAAGTGAGACATGCAGACACATTTCAGTTATCTTCACTTACTTTTGGCATGTAGAAACAATGCTTAAAAATAAGCTGTGTTATTTTTCAATTCTAAATTTTCACCTGTTCTGCTGGGGGGGGGGGTTGGGGGATGTCTTAAGCTTGTGGGTTTGATATTTTTTGTACTGGAAGCATTCTGACTAGGCATTAACCTTCAGCTGTAATAGCCAGAGACAAAATGTCAGTCTTTAAATATTACATGTCACAAAAGATGGTGATGTTTAAATTATTAGTTAGAGTCAGAAAGTGAATCTTTTGGCATCCATTTTCTACCACAACTGAATTTTAAGTATCAATTAAAAATTACATTCATTTTACCAGTAATACCATTCAGATCTACCTACAGCCAGTTGGCAATACAGGACAGTTATCAAACAACAAAAAAAAAAAATCCAAGTTTAACCAGTGTACAAAGCAAAACACCAGTACAGGATTTTTCAGGTTTATCCAATACCTGGCATTTCTCTAGGCTTCAAGAGAGGGCACTGTGAGCATCTTTAGGCACAAAGAACTGAGCAAAACAATTAACAGCTCGACAGGGAGAATTAGGCATTAGAGATTAAAAAGCAAAATATTAAAATATGAGCAACCCTGCTGAGCCTTCCCAGTCAATTAATGTCTTTAAGTCAAAGTTATACACTGAGTCTTATGCTGAGCTGTTTTGAAAGAAAGGATTTTTATTTTCCAAGTTCTGAGTGTGCTCAGAAATTACTCTTTAGATTGCTTCCAATTTCTGTGTTTTGAAAAGGCTGCTCTTGAAAACTGGCTATTGAACCAAAAAGTCTTTGTTTGCCTGGAATCCAAACACTCAACTGAAACTTGGAACAACCAGCTCTTTGTGTCTCTGCTCTCTCTCAAAGAACATTTTAATACAAAATTATACAACATAGTTCCACTCAAGGCTAAACCAAAAGATGAACAATGTCATGCCACATACTAGTTTCTGATCAAGGCAATGACACTTCACAAGGTTGCTTTGTTCCTGCTATAATGACTGCATTAAAAAAACATTATTCTCCCATTTCATGTTGTTTACATACCCTAGTCTGTCGGTCAAGTCCCAGAGCACATTTGGTGATGGAACTAGAGGAGACCCATCATACAGGACCACTGAAGCTCCTGTAGCAAGTGCAGTCACTAACCAATTCCACATCATCCAGCCAGTCTGGAAAAGAAAATACTTACATCAGTTTCTGTCTTGGGCAGCCACCTGTCTGCTACAGGCAGGTAGAAAACGGAGAGGGAGCTTTTGAGCATCATCTGGACCAAAGCATGCTCCCTGCCCTTCTGTAAGAGCTGCCATCTTCCCCCTCCACTTCCTTTGCCTTAAGGTTCCCTACTTTAAGAACCTGTTAAACCAACACCTGAGTTTTTGCTCATCTCAGCTGATTATATCTAACTGCAGTATTTAGTAATCAGAAAATCAGGCTGAAGCACTGCTTGGCCTCTCACCTGCCCCAAGCCTGGCTCAGCTGTGTGTTCCTGGTGGATCTTCATCTAATTTATGCTTACAAATACCTATTGAGATGGGGATTCCACACCTCCCTGTACACACACCTTCAAAGTAGGAGTCAAGAGACAGGACAACTTTGGGACAAGGTAATTAATCCTCCATAGAGATATTATAAACTGACTAGTACTGTTAAAGTTCAGAAAGCAACTCCTGTGGGAAGACAGCCTTCTCAAACTGCTACAGTCAGAAAAACTTTGGAACAATCTTCAATACTGACAAACCTTGCATGATGCAGGAAAGTGGAGCATGTTTTGCAGGTGATATTGAGGGGGTAGATCAATAAGCTTGAGACTAAACATCAATCCATTTTCCTCAGTAATTCAATCAGAAACTTTTAACATGAGTTTGACCTTTCACTAGAAAGGTCCCTGTTGCATTTCAATAGTTCACCTGATTTCTTTTAAGACAATCCCTTGCAGGAAAACAATTACAAATTCACCAACATGCACTTGTAGATTTGTAGGAAAAGCTCTCCATCTTTGTAAGCAAAATTTATTAGTGTTTTTAAAAATGTCTTAAGCCACACTTGCCGTTGTATAGTACATAATAATGTCATTGCTGGTCATGTTGCCATGAAGAATGTGTTCCTTCAGGTGCTGTATTAGTGTACCCTGAAAAATAGTGAAAGAAAGACATGAGCTCATCTAATTGAAAAGTAAAATTGACAGCACATGAAGACTTAAAAACCCTGATGTTGTCAGTTCTTTACAGCTTGTACTCCAGGATTTCAGTCAAGTGTTTCCTTTAACCACAGCTGATGTAAATCCCAGGGCCAATCTACAGCAGCAGTTGCATCCTCCATTTTCTCACACAGCTTTTCAACCCCTCTCATTAGGCCCCAGCAAATCCCACTGCACATCACTTGTAATCCATGGAAAAACCAGCTTCCTTCACTTCCAACTCTGCCCAGCCATCAGAGTTGCAGATCACTCCACACAGGCTATAATTTGAACAGCTTGCTTTACCAGTCAAGATTTTCCAAGGTAAGTCCTTGGACAGTTTCATTTTCAGTATATCTAGGCAAGTGGGAGGAATGAAGGACCTGGAGCTGCTATAAAATAGAGCAGCTGTTGTACAGTAACAATATTCAAACTATTAATATCAGGAGATAAATGACTTAACTATACACCTCTCTTGTAGACCCTGAAGTGACTAGCAATGTGAAAAATATCACAGCCCAAAACATTAATAATGTAGTTAAATATATTACTTCCTTTTCTCTTTGGTCGGAAATACTGAAGTACCTTCCTGATAATTATTAAAGTCTAACTTGTTAGGATAACTAAATTTACAAACTACTTTACTAAGTCACTTCACTGGAGTGACAAACTAATTGAGTTGATTTTATAATAAAGATTATTTTTGCATTTACACAAGGAGTTATAGTGGAACTACTAAGAGCCTCATAAGATTTATGCTGAAAGAAAAGACATCACAGATAAACATTAGAAATTGAAAAGGAGAGTCATAAAACTAGCACACGGTTCAGGAGAAAAGGCAAAAAACATGAAAAATAAAGGAGTAAATCTTCTCATCTGCAACTCAAAGGAACCAGATCTGAATTCACCTGCTACTGTTTGAATACACTACACTGTCCCAATGCTGCCATCTACCTATAGCTATTGCTACTAGTAGCTACATCCCAAGAAAAAGCTGAAATCTCTGCAAGGTCTCCACATCAGTTTCTAAACCATTATCTCCTTATTAATGCATATCTGCTTTCAAACAGTCACTTACAAATACAAAGTCTCATGGCAAGTTCCTGAAAGCTGTCAGCAATCAATTCTTTCTTAAAGTACATTATGATAAGACACTATTAAGGAAAAAAGTAACCCAGGCAGTTAAATATAGAAAGTGCAGCTCCAGGAAGGCAAACATACCCCTGCTGAATGAACCATGCATTTTGGTGCCCCTGTTGTGCCTGATGAATACATGATAAAGAGAGGATGACTGAATGGCAGCTGCTCAAACTCCAGCTGGGGGGCCTGGTCTCCTTTCCCAGTAGCAAGGAAGTCCTCTAAAAAGACACTATGAAGAGAATAAAAGAACATTTTTCATCATTACCCCAGCTCATTTAAGATTAACATTGTATCTAATAGTTCCTTTACAATAAGCTATATATAGTTTTTATTTCTAGTTTTGCTACTCTGTTTGAATTGCTAATTGTTTTGTTTCCTTTTTCTGTTTTAAAATAAAGTATTAGGATAATATTGAAGTAGCACAACAAAATCAAACCAATAAATCTGCACCCTATAATCAGCTGCCAGCTTCAAAAGCTCAAAGCAATCTAGAACAATCTCACCCTCAACATGAAGTCTGGAGCTACAGCATTTCTAAAAGGTATTTAACATGTAGTCCTGACCAGTAAACATGCAGAATAATTTCTCTAAAAATGTCACTGAAATTCTTTGTTGTTCATTTCTGGAAGCCACTTTTTTCTTCATGCTATATCCTATCAAGTTTTTTTCCTTCATTTTAGAACCATTAACAGTCACATTGGTTTTGTCAAAGCAAAACACCTGCAGCAACATACTGCTTGTTTTCAGCATGAAGCTGGACCCACATGAAGAAACCTGGCTAAACCCAGACTTTTGCCAGTGCAAGAGGTCAGGCAGTTTCAATATCTATCAGCATCCATCTCATCCTTATTTAGGACAGTCACAGCTCAAAAGCTCTCATTACCTGTTTGGAATCTTAGAAATATCAATGGTTTCTCTTGAGGAGACATATGGAATCACCACCACTTTTTTTAGATCTGGAAGTCCTGGAATAAAGAAGAAAATTTCATACATTCAGTTATATAAACTACAAGTCTTTTCTGTCTGATTGGCTCATACAAGTGTAATGCACCAAGTAACATAAAGCTGAGGCACTGAGTATTGGATATAGTTTTCCATGTTAAAAACCCCAGAAGATTAAATTGTTACCCAAGATACATTTTCCTCAAAATTTTAAGCCTTTTAAAAATACATGTGTAAATCTGCAAGCTTTAGTGCTGCAATACCTCTTCATTTGTTTCCAGCAGCACTTCACTTGGGCCTAATATCATGAGTCCCTGTTCCACTACTTAATTTATTGTGATATATTTAAGCTAAGCTAGCAAAAATCTGCTAGAATTACACAGAAGACTGGTTAGATTTTACTCAAGTTAGTTTTAAAATTTTAAGTGGCCACAGAGATACTATAAAGGAGGAAGGACAGCAACAAGCAGTCAAAACTGTCACTTTTAGTGGCAGTGCAGGCTTAGAGAGCTCACAGAACCACAGCATAACTCAGACTAGATGGCATGCAATGAAATACCTTTTACCACACTCATCAGCTTTTCCAAGTGGTTATGTTCTTTGCCATTGTATATAACAGCTTCAACAGAGAAGATGAGCTTAGGCTGAATTTGTGAAAATCTGTCGAGTACACCCTAGGTACAAAGAGAAAAAACAAGTTTTAAAAGATTAACTGCTACAGTAGGAAAACACTGGATGCTAAATGCAACTCAATTCATTCAAGAATCAGGACAGAAATTAGGTGGGGAATTGTTAGAGGACTGCCTGCTTGTCTTTCACTCACCCAAGAGCTTTAAAGTACAACACATTTGTAGCCATCTATTTCATGACCCCTAAATATATCAACCAACAAAGATAAAGTCACAGATTACAGAACATCTTTCACTAAAGGATCAAGTTCAGAGCTATCTAAGCAGTTAAAAATTCACTTTGAGCATCAGACTTAGAAACTCATCTACAGAGGATAAGCACCTAACTCCTGTCTACCCCTGTAAACTGCCCCCAGTGCTCCTTTGACAATGCACCAGTAGGTTGGTAGTCTGCAAGGGGGGAATCCCAAAACACATCTTCTGGAAGATGCATGTATCCCATGGCAAGGTGGCACTCCACATGAACTGGCAGTTCTGTTCTGCTACAATTAACAAAGGGAAACTACCACTGATTTTTACCAGAACAACTAGATACTGAAAATGCACATAGCACCAACAAGCATCACCACAGCTCCTTTAGAGCCCCTGGGCAGGACACGTTCAAACACCAAGTTTCCAGGTGTCTCCTCCAGCTTAAACTGTTGTAAGGCATTTACCAGCTATCATCCCATTTGAGAGAAGGCCCTTCTGGCATTATTTTTTTCCAGATACACTGCATGCAGCAGCCCAACAGACATGGATCTTTTTGTATTCACCAGCAAGAAGCAAATCCTTTCAGTAAAAGCTGTCAGCACACAGTAATGTTCATCCCTCTCTAGCTACATTACTTGAGACATTAAGAACTACAAGATTACACAAAACTGTACAATTATCAGCTAACTGCAAGTACAATCTCCTAAATCATGTTGCAAGAGTCAGACTTCAGGCATGTGCTTATTCCCCATATTCTTTATTCTTCTGTCTCCTACTTTGCAGCCAAAATGAGACACACTGTCAAGAGATGAACAAAAAAATATCACAATCAACTAATCTCTATTAAAATCCTCCTTTCCAAGCCAGGCCTGTCAAGGTTGCAAACAAGCCTAGTGCAAAAGTACAGAGGTCCTATCCTGCCAATATCTCCATGTTGTCTTTTTAGCAAAGTTCACTGACCACCACAGGTAGGGTCCAGGGATATGACTAAATATAAATATGCAATTGTCACTGCTGAATGTCACTTAACAGCTTTCTCTCCCTTCAACTGAAGATAAACCTGAAGATAACTTTAAGACATGAACAAGGAAATGCATTGTCACTAGTTTATCAATTAATTAAAAACAAGCATCACCAGAACCTGTTCTGGTGGCAGATGATGTTTTCAAGAAGCCCCTAACACACTAGCTAACAAATTCAGAAATGCAGGTTTAATTAAGACACTAAAGTTTCTCTCTAAGGGAACATGAAGTGAAAATGTATGTTGCCATACCTACTTCCTTCATATCATTCTCAAAGACATGGAGCAAGCTGCCAAGTTACTCACAGCACATGGATATATACCTAGTGTGTGCAAATACATGCCCCATATCCATGCTGCCTGATGCAGTGAAAGGACTAAGGGTTCCCTAACTGAAGAATCAAAGCTGAAGAGAAGTGTGAATCAGATACAAAGATGACTACAATTCTCAGGGTCTTACTGATCCTGCTAACACACCCAGTTGGATTCATTAGCACTGGCAGGATCAAATCCCACAGGGCAGCCTGGTATGATACAAAGGCAACACAAACAGATGGAACATGTAATTGCTACACTGGAACTTTAATCCAACCAGATGGCTCAGCAAGAAATTGATTTCATGAAAAAGCTCAGGTATACCAGATATGGCTCCTTCTATTCTATGAGCCTCAAATCCACTGCTAAAAATGGTGGAAGAGGCCATGAATGGAGCTTGCACTGACATTGGAAGGGCTCACTAAAGGTTTCTTGCATGGTTCTAAGAGCAGAGCCTCTTTTTAAACTTAGATCCAAAAATTCAAAGGCCACTAAGAACCACTTTCCTATTAATACACAGAAATGGATAACAGGGACTAGAGAAATGAAGCAAATGCTGCCAAGAGTGGCATCCTGCGTGGGAGGGAGCTCACTGGTTCTCTGACAGCAGATTTCCTGAACACTTGCAAAGTCTCTGGATGTGTGGCATTCAGAGCCTGCAATGTGTAGGCAGCTCTGAGAAGTGACATTTCTAAGCTCCACAAAACATACACACACAATTGGATTTAAAGTGTTGAAAACCCTAAACTATTGCCAAAAAACACAAACAAAATCTTCATTTATATTAACAGGACTAATGCAGCTGCACAGAAGGAATATTTTTTCCTTAGGGTGGAACTCAATATCCCTCAGGACCTCTGCTGATCTCCCTCAAGATTTTAGTGCTTGAATTCATGCCAACTCATGCTGCCAAGCCAAAGGGTAATCAATTATATCGATGGCACTGCTGCTCCAAGGCTGAGATTCATTAAAAAACTATCAGAAAAACTAAATAAAGCTGAGCACTGATAATAACAGCACATCAACATGGACAGAACCCACACCAGTCCTCTGTGCTGCAAGCAAAATGAACAATCTTCCTCTAGATGAGAGATCAAATCACATTGCAAAGAAAATACTCCATACTGTCATTTTCTGAGCAAGCAGACAATATTTGTAGAACAGATTGATCATTACATGCTGTAATGATTTTTTAATCATTTTTTTTTCCCCAGTGCTACACCGTGAAGTGTAGCAGCATGGAATGCTGCTGCCCTCTAGTGCTGATCCAGGCAGGACAGTTCCATATATTTAACCAGCTACCGGGGTTAAACACCGGGATTGTGGGGATATATTACCTGAAAGCTTTGGTATTTTCTGTGTTCTGCAAAGCACAAACAGCACATCCTCCAAATGCTTCCATGCAAACTCTTGGATAAAAAAACTTCACTCTGTTACAAGTGATTTGAATCTGTTGGTGCTTTTGATGTCTGCTAAAGGCTTTCCAAGGAAAATAGAATATATTCCTAAAGCTTCCATGGACACTGATGTCTTTTTTGGTTATAATTTTTACCATACTTTACACACAGTGTTTATTCACACACTGAAGAGTTAAACAGGTTAGTGATATTAGTCTAAAATTCCCCACCTTGTTGGCAAATAAAGCCTTCTGGAAAAGACCAACTGGGGTGTTGCTCAGTTTACCCACATAGGAACAGGCTACTTAGACAAAGGAACAAATGTGGCCAAGCAGCCTGGGGAAAGACTTGGGAAAGAAGGGCCAAGTCCCAGAAAACTCTGCTGCACTGCTGCCCATTTGTACATTTAATATAATAAAAACTCTTCAAGACAATGTACTCTGCCCAAAAATATCCCAACAGTGAGTTAGCTAAAGATTACCATGCTTGAAGTCATGATTGGCAACTGAAAGCGTGGGGTTTCATTCAGTTTGTGGTAGCTGGAAATAACCTGGTGTACCTCGCTATGCCAGGAGGTGGCAGCAAGACTAAAGTGAATAAAGTCTGCCACTTTTAATTTATCACCCTCACAGCTGTCTGAAACACAAGGATAATTTTCTGCAGCACAGTAATAAGGCTACTCACATTAATGCCAAAGTCTGGTGATGTTGAACTCCAGATGGCACCAATACTTGCAGCAGCCAGCATTGCTTCCACTGCATGGATGCTGTTTGGTAGGTACCCTATGGCAGAATTCGAATGGTTATAGATGGAAGAAAACAAAAAATACATCTTATAGTAAATACAATGTACATAATAGCCAGTTCAAACAGATTTTTAAAAACTAAAAATCCTAGACTGAAGCATCCTTTGAAGTTTGCCACACAATCATAACATCCTCCTTCAAAGTCAAAATAGTTAGACAAGGAATGAGAAATCATTCCATTTATAAAAATAGTTGCACCAGGTTTTATATCTGCAAGGTGACTCAAAATTTACAAGTGTTTCTGCTTAATTAATGAGACTTTCAGGATGAGAGGTCAGCACACTGAGAAGGTGAACTAGGAGAGTGAGTTTATGGATTAGATATGGTACATAGATATTAAGAACACAGAACCATACAGAGGAACAGAACAGGTCTGTAGAAACTGCCATTTGAGAAAGACCAAAAATCTGAAAGGAAAGATTATAAATACTCAGTTCAAAAGCAGATATTCAGCTTTACAAAGCTAAACATTGTCTGGTAGACACTGCCAGAATCTTAAACACAAACAAGCAAAACCAGTGTCTCAGCTGATAAGGAAATAATACAGTGAGACAAGCCAGGGGACATTCCCACACAAATGTAGCTCTTCAGGTTTCTCTCATTAGCTGGCAGCAAGATGGCAAGATTGAAGTTCAGTTTATCTATGGAAGAAAAATGTCAGTAAAGCTGGATTTTCAGTGGCTCAGTTTTAGCAACTCTCCAAAAGGTGCTGGGGGGCTGAGATTGACTCAACGGATGAGAACCCAACCCACAAAACATGTACCTGAAATTCACAAGCTACACTGAATTGCATCAAAGATCTGGAGTTTCAGATCCTTTTGAAGCAATCAAAAAGATGTTCAAGTATGTTAACAAAGACCCAAAAAGGCCTAATTGCAGTACTTGGACATCTAATTAGATTTCTGTGTTTGAAAGCAAATTTCAAGGGCAGTAAAAATGCTTTCCAACCCATTTAAAAGTGGTGAGCAGTGACAAATCTTGGACTGTAGTAGAAGTTGCAGGTGCCCCACAAGTATCTACCTGACAGCAAAAACCTCCCTGGTACTAAGCACTTGTCAAAGATATTTATGGATGTACCTTTCAGGACAGGTACCAAGATCAGATTTTAATAGCAATTTCTATTACATTAACTTTATCAAGTAGGAGGGTACTCAGATTTATTTTTGCCAGTGTCTTTACTCAGCTTGAAAAAATCTATCCTTTTTCACCTTTGCAAAAAGGTAGACTTGAAGAGCAAGTCTTTGTTTAAACTGAGATTCTCCTTCACAATTGAAAAAGAATCAGTGATATCAGTTTCTTAGACCAGCTTGGCCACTTCAGTTGATCTATAAGCTACCGTGCTTTTGGGAGTACCAAGTTTGTGAACAGCATCATGACTTCAGCTCAACAATTTCTGGAAAAATTTAATAAAAACCTCATGCCATGTTAAGGAACTGCCTAGTTTGTGGTGTTTTGTTCAGAGAAGTTCTTCAGTATCTAAGATGTAGGAAAAACTTCAAGCCTATGAAGGCATTCTTTATTTTGCTGGTTTCCCCTTAGAGTCAAGGTTCATGAGACAAGGTAGAGTACTCCAAAATTTTAGTGATTTTTCTTTCAAGAGAGATCTCCCTCCCTGAAAAATAGTGTTAAAATCAAGAAATATTAGCCAGAACAGACTTAAATGTCATGTTGTGTGATGGAAGCAGTTCTTTAATTGATGCTAAATATTTCCACTAAACAATTATTGAATGAAACTCTCAGGAGGGCAATTAAAACTGGAAGACATCTCTGCATGCTTTGGAGCAGTTATTACCTTGCCTCTTACAAGCATCAGTTCTATTAAAACAAGCTCTTCTTTTCACAGCTTCTACAAAAGTCCTCAAAGCAAGAACATAAGTCTCTGCTTATTATTGCGAGCCAGACAATTAAGTCATTACTTTCATTTGTCAGTGTCTTTGAGGTGGTGGTTGAATTTAAGGATATCAGCCAAAACTGCCAGAAAGTATGAAACATGCAAGGCAACTTACTCTACGTTTCTGTATCTGCCTGATCACCGCAGGCAGCCAGCCCACCTGCTCACCAGGCTTCTCATGTATTTATCCTAATCCCAACACCAGGTATGAATAAAAACATGGCTCTGTTCTGGCAAGGGATCCTTCAAACATAGCAATGTAAGAATTTCTGTTGCTCTTCTCAACAGCTCCCAGCTCCAAATGGCATTGAGTATCGCTGGTCAATCTTTCAGGTTAAAACTGGATTCTCAGAAATAAAAGATTTCTCCCTTTCTCACATCAGAGATTTTGCAAACCAACTACAGCAACTATCATATGTTAAACTCCCTGCATTTGACTATGCCCCTTGAGATATTAACTGACTCCTCAAAGCTTTCAGCAGACTGACACAGGTCATGAGCTTCTAAAACTTAGTAAACAAGAATGCCACTGACAAAGATGATTAAAAATCCAACTTTCATAGCTGGATGCATTATCAGGGGTCAGAACAGTTACCTGTGTACAGAAGAATGGCACAGCTAATTTAAACATATGAACAAACATAAGTATTCAACTAGAGTCATGTTCCTTGATATAATATTTCAACTAAGAATCAAAACTGGCATTTGCAACATGGGCAAAGTCTGTGAAAGGTACTTCCCTCTATCTCAACTTACCCCTTTCTTAAAAGGTAATATAGGTGGAAACTACTTTCTGTTACTAGAAGGAGGAAGATCTTCACACTTTCTTTGGGTGAACTAGAAAGCAACTGAATAGTGCTCAAAATAAGAGTTGGGAAGCCAGTACCTAGAATTTCAGAATATGACACACCAAGGGTCCTGACAGCACTCTAACTATGGATAGAATCTCCATAAGGAGAAAGAAATAAAAGCTGTACTTTAAAAAACCCGTGACAAATCTCTAAGCAGGACAACTGATACGTTAAAAACACTGTGTGGATTTTTAAGAGGCACTTACAGCCTGATCTGCTGAGGACAGCATTTTCTGTCAGTAGCTATTTACTTAATCTAGCATATACTGGGATTGAACTTGTTTGTTCATTTACACTGCAGGACTTCACCAGCAGAATAGATGAAAAGTCTAATAAAAAAATTTATGGTATAATCATGCTAGAAACTCTATCAAAAGTCTCATTTCTCAGCATGCTGAAAACATTTCCTGCAAGCATTGAATGCCTTCATACAGCAAAATACATGTGTACTCAGAAACAGAAGCAGCCAAAGATCCATAGTCATCTGAATGAAAACACCACACCTGGACCCTGCATCAAGGATTTAGTTTGAGCCCTGGAAGAATGCGTCAGGAGGAAGGGACCTGAGAAGCTGCAAATTAAATAAACTCTCAATGGCTCATCATATTGAACACCAGCTCTCAAAAAGGAAAGATAATTCAAAAACCAGACTTCCAGTTTCTCTTTTTGATGTTAACATAGCAGTTCATACTCCTGTAGGGCTGCAAACTGGTCATCCTACCTAGTATTGCTGCAGCCTGAGACTATTAGTAACACACTAATCTTCTTACAAAGCTAGCTTTAAAGCCCACGTAAGCAACTAGGGCTAATACAGTTACTATAGATAAAATACCAGCTTTAAACAATGTAACTCATTGATGTTTTGTTGAGGATTTTTTGTGTGAACACACGGGGGAAAATTAGTTTTTATCTGCTGACTTGTAAGAGAACAAAGCTGGCTACAGGGATAGAATGGAAACAACCTATCCAGAGATGAAAAACAGATATCCACAGATATCTTATTCCTGCTGCAGTCACTGTTAGTTGCCAGAGAGCCTATGGGAGACCACCAGTACCTCACATGTGGATTTGTGTAGCCTGCATTAGGTGTAATATCCAACTGTTCCAGCATCATTGCCAGCGTTAAAAGACATCTTTAGAATAAGACAGATGTTCCACCACACATCTGCTTCAATCATGTTTACTATTAAGTGCTATTCCCTTTAGTGATGAAAAGGGAGGACTGGGATGAAATCAAGCTGATCAAGTGCTGACAGTGCTGCTTGTCCACCCACATTCACCCACCTCCAACTTTAACACACTATTTACAGTCATGATGCAACCGTAAATCGTATTGAACAAAGCAGGGGATATGTTAAGGGTAATGCAGAGTTAAGGCAGCCTTATCTTAGAGGCAGGAAAGCATGGAGAGCAAATTCACAATTAAACCACATTAACAGTCTCATGTACAATTGTAACAGCTGAAGATCTGAAGTGCTTTTAGGAGACAGGGGCAACAAAGGACATCAGAACCCAGCAGGCTGATGAGGTGTTAGGCAACTATAATAAAATTAATAATTTATCTCCCTTCCATTTAAAAGGTAGTTTTTCAGAAGCCTGCCCTGTATTAGTGGTGCAAACCACATGAAGAATCACCCTTCCATCTGCCATAAATTTTGGCAGAAATTAGGTCCCAACAGATTTCTGGCAAGCTTTGAAGAGCCTGATCTTTGGTAACACAAGTGGGTGTATGACTCAGGTTTTTCCACCCAACACTTAACATCTCTCCCCCATTTCAACTTGGGATTTGGAGAACAGCCTGCAGCTTCAACCCCTGATGTTACGTTTCAGCTCTTCCAAGGGCTGCCAATATCCTCTGACACAGGAGAGAAACATATGAAAGAAGCTGAGACCAGATTTTAAAAAATATCTATCTAAATAGCTGGATTGCTGTCAAAAATCCCATCCTATTTCTTTCACAGGGAAGCTCTCCCTAGATGGGGGCTGCTGCCCAAGGCAAAGCAATCTGTCAGAGTCACAAGTCAAGGACTGGAGGCACCAGGGAAAGGGAGGGAGAAAAGTGCACAACAGCTCCACTGATGGGTTCATCTGAGCAAAGATTACAAGAAAGTCACAGAAAGGCTAAGAGGACAGAGCAGGTTAAAGTAAAATGAGAAACTACCCAGAAAAGCACATGAAGACTCTGGATATTTTAAAAAGCTCTACCTGAGCCCAAAAATGTACTATGATTTTAAGGAAACAAAAAGGCTGCCTAGACTCAGTCTATTATCAAAAGTAAAGGGCTCTCTAAGGACTCCAAGCACAATGTTAACCTGCTTCCAGAAATGAATGATAACTGCTCATCAAGATGTGCTTAAGCTACTGAACTCTGATTTGTAACATGCAGAAAACAAACCAAATAGTTTCATCACTTTGTGTTTGCATCATAGAAGAATTTACACATACTTAGGATAATGGCCAAATACTGCTCAAAGAACATGTGAATCCAGCAGTAAGATAGATATGCAGATCAGCAGAACTATCAGGTAAGAGTGAAGGAGCTTCAAGGATATGACAGTTCTGCCTTGCACCATCCTGACAAAACTGAAGAGTGTATCTTACTTTGTGTACTCTGTACAGACATGAAACAGCTCAGCTGGAAGATCAAAACCAGCAATTCAGAACTAAATGGACTGAGGCCAGCAACTCCTTTCTATGCCTGGACTGTATACTGTACAAACTGCTCATAAGACAAAACTGTTTATATAGGAAATCCACATGACATGCTTATGACAGGAAATATTCCTCTAGAAATCTGGGATCCTTTCAGTAACTTACAGAAGTTTCTAACTACTAGGCTCTGCATTGCTATGACTTGAAAAGTTACTCCTCACCAGCTGTTCACTACCACCGTTCTGGAAAACACTACTCCCAAATGCCCTGGTGGCAGAAAGCAGGACAACTCCACCCCTCAGGAGCTGTAACTCCCAGTGCACTGCATTGCCTGGGGCTGTAGGGGCAGTAACTGCCAGCAGGCACCAAGCAACCAGCCTGGGATGGTCATCTCCAAGACTGCCACCAAGTGAATCTGTCAGACCTTAAGACACAGCTCAGCAACATGCAAAGACCCACATCTCTTCCAGACTGCTGATGAAGCTGACTTCAGTGAAGGTATTAACAAGGTATTTTCCTTCCCCCTCCAGTGCTAAAGAACTTGCAAGCTATTCCAGGTTGCTTCCCTCTAGAAGCATAATCATACAGATGTAAATACAGCAGCATAAGAGCTTTTTGTTTGGAATGTTTCTGTGAAATACTATTTTATGTTCATGTTTTTGAAACCCTGACTACTTGCTTGCATATTTCAAGAAAATTTCATCTCTTGTCCTTTAAAGAAATGTTACTCACCCACAACTCTGTCTCCTACTTTTATTCCCATCTTCCTCATGGCTGCAGCATACAATGCCACAGCTTGTCTCAGTTCTTCAAAGGTAACTTTCAGGATTTCTTCTTTGCCTTCCTCTGAGGAAAGATTGAAACAACCAGTCAGAAATTAGGCATTGCAACATAGATGGAGTCTAGCACAAACACCTAATTCTGGAAGAATATGAAGCAATTTTAGGAGAAGAATTTCCAATAATAATAATTATACATTTTGCTTTTTCAAGCTCCTCTTATGCTCTACCAAGCTTTTCTATTTCATGGGAATAAAATATTAATTAGTAGCATTAAGTTGGCACCAGGACATTTTTTAAGGACACCGTCTCCCACAGCATCCTTGTAGATAAGTTGATCAAGTATGGGTTTGATGATCAGGCAGTGAGGTGGATCAAGAACTGGTTGAAAGGAAGAAGTCAGAGAGTTGTAGTCAATGGGGCAGAATCTAGTTGGAGGCCTGTGACTAGTGGAGTCCCTCAGGGGTCGGTACTGGGACCGGTGTTGTTCAATATCTTCATCAACGACCTGGATGAGGGCACAGAATGTACCCTCAGCAAGTTTGCTGATGACACCAAGCTGGGAGGAGTGGCTGACACACCAGAAGGCTGTGCTGCCATTCAGAGAGACTTAGACAGGCTGGAGACTTGGGCGGGGAAAAACCTGATGAAGTTTAACAAGAGCAAGTGTAGAGTTTTGCATTTGGGGAAGAAAAACACCATGCACCAGTACAGGTTGGGGGCTGACCTGCTGGAGAGCAGTGTAGGTGAAAGGGACCTGGGGGTCATGGTAGACAGGAGGATGACCATGAGTCAGCAGTGTGCCCTTGTGGCTAAGAAGGCCAATGGCATCCTGGGGTGTATTAGAAAGGGTGTGGTTAGTAGGTCAAGAGAGGTTCTCCTCCCCCTCTATTCTGCATTGGTGAGGCCACATCTGGAATATTGTGTCCAGTTCTGGGCCCCTCAGTTCAAGAAGGACAGGGAAGTGCTTGAAAGAGTCCAGCGCAGAGCCACAAGGATGATTAAGGGAGTGGAACATCTCCCTTATGAGGAAAGGCTGAGGGAGCTGGGTCTCTTTAGTTTGGAGAAAAGGAGACTGAGGGGGGACCTCATCAATGTTTACAAATATGTAAAGGGTGAGTGTCAAGACGATGGAGTTAAGCTTTTTTCAGTGAAGACCAGTGATAGGACAAGGGGTAATGGATACAAGTTGGAGCATAGGAGGTTTAAGATGAATATCAGGAAAAATTTTTTTACTGTAAGAGTGACAGAGCACTGGAACAGGCTGCCCAGAGAGGTTGTGGAGTCTCCTTCACTGGAGACATTCAAAACCCGCCTGGATGCCTTCCTGTGTGATGTACTCTAGGTGACCCTGCTCTGGCAGGGGGGTTGGACTAGATGATCTTTCGAGGTCCCTTCCAACCCCTATGATTCTATGATTCTATGATTCTATGATTCTATGAACATACATCTGTGAAAATACAAACTATCCACTGTCAAAAGGTGTGTTCTCAAAGAGCATTTGCTATTAACAGATTGCACTCTCCAAGGCTACTTTCTAACATGGAAAGAACCACCTCATTCTCCCTTTGTGCTCAGTTTTCTCAATAGGTCTAGGAGGCCCAGCAAGGTGCCAACATCACATTTTATTACAGCAAGTCAATGTTGACTAGAAAATCATGCACATATAGTTACTAAGGCCTGACTTTCAATATGCTTTCCAAACATCCGGGTTTGCCAACACACCTCAAAGCAAATAAACTCAACTGGGCTCCATTCATCTCCAAGAACATCTGCAGGGTGTTTTCATTTTGGTAATAATGTCAGATGTTACATAAGCAGTTAATAAATCACTCGTGAAATAAAATGAACAAATCTAAATGTTATGAAAGGCAAAGTTTGTCATCTTAAAGGTCCCTTCCTGTAATTCCTCAGTGTGACTCCCGAAAACTATGTGGCCTGTCCTGGTTCCAGGATCTAGCACTTCTTATCACACATATGCCAAGGATGTTGCAATAAAGATGTACTGCATGCCCTGGTACAGCAGGTCCTTGCAGAACAGACTCCATCAGTCTGATTTTCTTAAGCAGGGAACAGTATTTTTATTCTTTTGCCTTCCTAGACTTCCATCCCACTAAATTTAGACCTACATGGAGCAAAAGAACAGGTGATGGGAAACAAGAGTCAATGTAACATGTAGCTCCTAAGCTGAGCAGGGACTGCTGGTAGATACTGTGGTCCCCTAGAACAACAGAAAACAGGACTCTGATCTTGTTCCATGATTAAAAACCCCAGGAGAAGGGAATCACAAATAAGAGACTCAGTGAGAGCCAGTGACTAGTGAAATTGTTTAGGAAAGTAACCTTTACATTCCTGTGCTGTTATACCCAGATTGCTCCTACAGAATCATCCCCAGAGAATACACAAACCTCCCTAAACACCACTCTGACCCAACAGTGAGGGGTTAACAAAAAATACTCTGACTTAAGAGACCTTAAGAAGATTAAACACAGCAGAAGGTCATTAAAAGAAATGCAGGTGGAATTCTGGTCACCACAAAAGTGTGTTCAGTCCAGCACTGACACAGTATTCAACTGGAAAATATTTCTGCTCTTTTTTCTTATTACACCAAGACTGGGTCAGATTTTCCATTTCTCCCTGAACTGACAGTTGATTTTTAATATATATAATTAGAGAGGTTTCTTTCAATACTTCTAAGCAGTAAAATGCAACTGCTAAGTATTTCTTCAGCAGTGAGCTTACAGAACAAGATTGTTGTCTCACATTGTTCTTAAACAGGTATCAGAACAGTAATATACATGTAATTAAAAACTGACCTGCAGATGTCAGAAATCAGAGACTAAGATTTAACACACAATCAGTCCATAGTTCTGCATAATTTTCTCTGTTAATGAGCTGTAAGATTGCATTTTTTTATTGTTAAGCTATTAAGAAGCATCACTGCTTGGTCAGTCTTATGATAAGGATTAGGTCCAGCAAAAGAGAAGCTCAGAAAACAACTCCTTAAGGAAGCACTGACACCTGCACAGAACTCATCCCATCTACTGGATTAGAATCATTTTTTAAAGTTATCAAAGCCAGCAGATGTAGAGATGGAACTTGTCTTAACATTACCATCTTCATGAGTACACAGCAACTTTATTAGATACAAGTCTTCTCCAATAAACAAAAAAATCAAAACTAAGCTCTAGTGTTCCAAAAAAGTGAAATTCCAAATCTTCCATGCATGCAACTCCTTCCTTTCTGTATTGTCAAAAAGAGCTAATTGCTACCTATGCCCCATGCAGTGTTTAATATTCTTAAAATAAGAGGCACAGGAAGAAAGAAGGAATGCATCAAGCAGATCCAGAACACTTCCTGAAAGCAGGCATCAGGGAAGTGCTGAAGAAATGTGAAGTAACAGATCAAATATTGAGTGATGTTAAACACAGCATGATCTCAACTACTTCAGTTAAGCACATTTAAAACTAACTTGAGTTTGCCAAGGACTCTTCAGAACTATCTGTACTTCCAGGGCATGTGTTGCTCTTTTTTGCAGAGCTGTATCAGATTCTGCAGAGTTACTGACTTTATTTTCCTCTTTTCTCCTCACCCAAGCCAGTTTATTTCAAGGTTTCATAAACAGTGAGCTGTTTTATGAGGCCTAGTCCTGTGAACTGTAAATAAATACAAGCCATTAACTCTTCCTTACTTGCTGCATACAGTGCAATCTTGTCGTTGTCCTTGTGCTTCAGAAGATTCTCAGCGTAGTTCAGACGGCTGCCTTTAAACCACTCTGGGACATCTGCAATACTTTTGGATGTATCAACCACCTGAAAAAACACAATACATCCCATAATTATTTTTTTTTCTTCAGAGCATTGCACAGAAATCAGCTAATTCCAAGCTCTTGGTACACTTTTAGAGGAAAACAATTAATTGCAGCTTACACATGGCAAAGAGACACTAAATCCTGTCATTACAGGCCTGGAAAGATTAATTATTTGTCAACTGCCACAAGCAAAGGCATCATTGCAAAAAAACCTGAAAAAAATTCCTTGCTGACAGTTCTATTTTCAGACTAGCCTTTGGTAATTCAAATTAACCCTTGACTACATAAGTGAACTGTGCAGTTAAATGTAACTAACACATTTGAGCTTTATATTCCAATTCTCCATGTTAGGATGAAGCTTCAGTGAACAGGTGAGTGCCCAGTCTGCAGCAGAACTGCTAGTGCAATACTTCAAACCACCAACACTGCATCACCTACTCTCAGTGCTCATTTCACCATCCTTGATTTTTTTGCTTTCCAAAAACTGGTCCAACAAACCAATAAGACCCTATTAAGTAATTCACCATTTAGGAATGAGATACTCAACTCAGTGAAAAGAAGCCACAAAAATATATTCAGCTGAAATTATTTCCTTCATCTTGAGCTAATTAAACCTCAAAATATTAAGTTACCCCTTAATACTCCAGTTAAGACTATACATTTAGTAACAGTGACAGAAAAGAGTCCCTTAGCATTAGCCATGAAGTTACATAAAGTCCATCCAAAACACCCCACTCTTTAGAGATTCAGCTGCCTGGCAGCACATGTATTTTGTATTCTTTAAATTGAAACTATTTTCTAGTTGTGTTCTTAAAAGCTTCAGTCTATACCCTCAGGTTCTCTTTCATGGACTGCACACACATTACAGAACCAGCATTGTTTCAGACCAAGTAAAAGGCTCTTCTGAAAGCCAGATACAACTCCAAAAGTACCTCTTATTCCAGAAAACCTGATGTGTTTGTGCTCAGAGTGTATGTATGACTGCAGGCAATCCTAACATTTATTTTAGAAGAGAAGTTCAAGCTCATGTGGAAGTGCTCTGCTCTACTACTTGATTTGAAATGAGTTTTCTGAAAACGGGAACTCAAGTAGATTTTTTTTCTTGTAACAATTTTCTAGAACTGAGTTACACCACTTAGAATTTACCTACTCATGCTGCAAAAGTTTTTTGTCCACACTGACATTACTGCAGTAATTAGAAGTCACTCTTAAAACTGACTCATTACTGACTTCCTTAGCATCAATAAGAGTGAGCAAATGTTCTCACCATTCTCCAGAACAAGATCTTATATACCTTTATTTTTTTCCTGAAATGGAACATCCCTTCAAAGAGCTCCACTAGCATAAGGTGCTGGACTCACATAGTTGGTGCTCCATTAGTTTCTTCTCCAGTAACTCCTATGATTCCTAGTTGAGGCAAGTCTCTTTGGCAGTGGTATTTTGTTCCTGATCTCTACCTTAGAGGCAAGTTCCCAGTACACAACAGACACTCAAGGTCTGCTAATGATTTAGTGGAAGATCCCAGTTCCAGCAAGTCTATAAAAACAGAAAGCTCTGCAAACCTTTCACTTCATCCAGTCCCAAGAGATGCTCAGCACAGCCACAGGAAAGGGAAAGGAGAGCAGAGCACAGCACTGCTGACTGCAGCCCTCTGACTCAGTACAGCTTCACCCCTACCCACAAGGGCCCTGAGGCACACAGGGCCCATCTGTGCGGTTAGGTGAACATGCCAAGTACCAGCTGCACTGCCATGCCACCAGCTCCTGTTCTATTACTGCTCTCCACAGCAGCTAATCAGTGACTACTTCCCAAGCCTTAGTAGCTACAAACAAGCATCACATTAGCAATATCCTCTCCCCACACTTCTGCTGTTTCCCCTGACCAAAGTGGTTTGCTCTCTGTGCTATGACCTGCATTGCCCTGTCCCAGAGATTCTGCTTACCCTGGGCAGAGCCCATGCCTTGGAGAATTAATCTCACCCTTACAGGACACAGATAGTCCTTGCCTTACTGGGGTACATGTGATGTTCTGTATGACCTGAAGAGCAAAATAGCATGCCTCATGGAAGGCCAGAGAGCAGATACCACCAGAATGCTCAAAGCAGCCTCTCTACAGGAAAAAACAGCTGTCAGGTGCTTCTTGTAGCAAAAAAAGTTTAGAACACATTCCTCATTTAAAATCAGCTACTTGTGACATGACAGAACAGTGCCAATGCTGCCGTGCCAGTAGCTCTGTACAGTGCAAGTATCTTTGTTCTTTTCAGAACTGACATGGATCTCAGTTGCTGTAGAGTGACAACACCATGTCTACATCAAATACTTAAAACCTTTAAGTTTAAATAAAACACTGGCTGTCTTTATTACATATAGAATATTTTATTGGTTTTTTTTTCTTAGAATGACCTGCTAAAGTAGAAAATGTTTCACTGGCTGGGAACAGATGAGTCAACCCTGGGTCATGAAAAATTCTATTTTTCCTCAAAGCATAACACTTCCTTTCAACAGGCAGCAGGGGCCAAGCTGCAAGACACCTCAAACTTTTCAGCTCTTTAGCTACCACAGAACAGGTCCGTTACTGACCAGCCTTTCCTCATGACAAAGAACAGAAGTGGACCAATGGCAAGAACTAACAGCAAGTCAGCTTTGAGGCTCAACAAAGCTGGAGTCAAGCCTTGAAGCTGACAGTGAGGAAAAGGTGGAGGCCAACAGCCATCTCCATAAAGAGCAGGTCAAGTATTTTCTTCTGCAGACCTTGTCCTTGCTGACTCTACCTCTCATGTTTTAAGATCTCACATCACATGCAGACTGCTGTAGAAGAGGCACACAGAGGCCTAGACTAGTTGTGAGCTTCTAGTTAAAGCCTTCCTAAACATCCCCATCTTCTTGCTTCTCAACCTCAGAAAACATCCACATTTAGGCCACCACTGCCTGCTTCAGTCTCCCTTCCATGTCAGCAGCCACTGGTGGTGCCTGGAGGGACACACTTCCAGGAGTACCAGTCCTGTAAGCAAGGGAACAAGTGGTACTGCCCAGCTCACTCTGTACAGATACACAGGTACAAAACTCCTCTGAACTACTTGCTCAGGACAAATATTCATATGGAACTTTAGAAAAATAGCCCTGCTAGCAGCACAGAATCCACAGAAAATTAACAGTATCCAAATACAACCTGACTAGATTTTGGACTACTACCTGTAGGAAAAACAGGTCAAGTGTTTACAGTCTTCAGGCTACATACTTCAAGAAGCAGGACAGTTCTTGCCAAGTTCCCTCTTACAGAGAGTGGGTCACACTAAGACACCCAAGCACACAGTTTCATGGCAGAAGCCCCTTGGTCCATCATATCATGCAGTACAGATATTTGTAAGAAAGCAAAAGGCAAAAGAAACTTACCAGTTCCCTATGCAGAACTGCCAGTACTGAGTGTTCCTGGAACAGATGACCTCCAGAGATTAAGGTACAAGTCCAGTCCTCTCTACTAAGTCCCAGGAAGGTTCCTCTGCATCAAGCTTTTGCAGTAATTATTCCATCAACTTCCTCAGATGGAAAACCACAGGATGATCTTGATATCCTACACCAGGTCTGTACAGGGGCTCCATTTGCAAGAGCTTCAAAGTCACCTTTATCTCAAAGCAACTGTAACACGGTCTGCTATTCCACCTGAGATTGTGTTCAACCACTAACATTCCCTCAGAGATCCCTCAAGCCTACATCTGATTGCAAAGACTTCCATAACCCGTTCTACAGACCCAGAGTGGAACAGGTGTGCTTACCAGGAAAGCTGACTTAGGGAACATAAACAAACTTGACTGCATGCCAGCATACAGAAAATCATGATGGTATTTTACCAGCATACTCCTAGAGCAGAAGGCAGCATATTGGTAGGCTCCTCACAGGCAGCCAGGGCTGCCAAGGTATGCAAGAGCACACAACCACAAGGACAGTAGAGCAGAATTGTTTAAGACAATAGAACTTGAGGATTTCACTGCCTAAAGTGTATCAGCAACAGAACACCATGATCCACCACACAAGGAAATTCAGGACTACACACTTCACAGATCTTCATTATCACTTGCAAAGGTTCCAGGAACAGGTCAAAAGATTTATTGTAAAACTGGTTTATCTCCCTCTGTATTACACTTGACAGTGGACAAAAAAAGTACTGACTTACCTCATCATACAGGTGAGAGCACACGATGTTACTGTACTTCCAGAATTCTGCCCAGAAGTCTGAGAAGGATTCCACTGACCACTGGTATAAGTCATCGTAGTTGGCTAGAAGTAATAGTTCTCTGTTAGAATTATGCAGAGAATTACAGGACTTCAGACAAACTACAGTTAGAGATATCCCAGATGAAGAAAACTTGTGGCTAGAACAACCAGCAAGATAAAACTGACCACAGAGATCACTTCTGCTCAAGGCAAGTGACTCCAGCATGAACAGAAGAAAGTCTGATTGAGCACCTGAACAGATGGAGTCATCTCACCTGACTGTTACAAGCCATTTGCAGCCACAGATATGGATCTAACAACTTTGTGCACTATCTAGCCTGCCCCAATCAGTGAAACTGGAGATTAGACAGCAGGACAGTGTCAGCACCTGCTGACACCTCTGCTTCCTATCATATCTCCAACATGATGCTTTCATACAGCACAAAGTAAATAAGTGTCCTCTACAGGAGACACTTACTGTAGGGCTCTACTGTGGGACCAAAGACCTCTGACAGCACAGTGACATGGAGATTAGAGGCACTCAGTGTCTAACTGGAGCACCAACAGCACCACCACAAAGCAAGCATGCACTGCTCCTCACTGAGGGGTCTGGCAGATGACAGCTCAACTTCTCATGCTACAACAGCACAGATGAGGGGAAACAAAATGTTTCCTAACTAAATATTAAAACCACAACCTGGCATTAAAACCAGAGAAATGAGAAGTTTAATTTTTAATTGTGAGACAGATGAAGTAACCTGTAGAACACACACCAAGAAAATCATGATTCAAACTAAATACTGACATTCAGTGTGTAATACAATTTTAAGTACAAGTAACTGAGGTGGATGCCTCATCACCAGCTTAAAAGTAACATCTCCAAATCACATCCTTTCAGTCTGAAGCTGTGCCAACAGCCAAATTAAATATGAGTATCTGCCATCAGTAGCAGTAGTAACAGTTCCCTGCTCTGCCAACTGTTTCCCATTAGATGCTTTCAGCTAAACCACTTGAACTCATTTTCCCCAATTATCTTTCGTTTCACATCCTGTTATCAAGCTGCTTGGTTCAGGAGTCACCTTTCTATCCTCCTCTTCCTACAAAGAGGACATCTTACAGCTTTTTAAAAGAGAAAGAATATTCAGAGTAATCTCTACATGTTACTCACACTTGATCACTATTGCTGTTTCCTCACCCAGTTTGTCCCTTCTACATTTTATTCCACTATCTTTTCCATCAGTGTGAGATGACTCCCTGGCTATTACTGACACAGAAACAAAGACTCTTCTCCATAGCTCAGCTTTTGACTACACATTTCCCCAGTCTCAGCCTCCTACATTCCTTTTTTTACACTCCACACAAATTACTCTTCACTATTTTGTACACTGCTGGTGTGGGGATAAGACTTTACCAAAGGGAAGTTCAAGCTTCCATCTCCTCCTTCAAAACCTAATTGTACCACATGCTCTGAATCATTTGACAGTGCAAAAAGCTACAAGTCACCACTGATTTGGTCTCTTACAATATGAAGAATTTGTTCCGTGTTGTCTGTACAGCTTGTCTCTAAATGAGCTTTAGCATGCAAGTCCTTCAGGGCACAGGCCTGTTACTCAGCAATTAAACATTGCGTCTCCTTATTGTATTTTCAGAGTTGGACAGAGCCAAGCTTTTTAAAGGGTTATATTGCCCTTAGCTCCTCAGCCCCTCAACAGCTTGATGTTACATAAACAAACCATCCTTGTTGATGGATAGCACACAGCCCAATGAACATCAAGTCTAATGGAAGTGACAAAGGTTTTATATAGGCTCAAAAATGCACTTTTAACTGGAGATATCCACTTTAAAGTGGGGTGAAAGAAGTTCTAGTTGTTACAGCTGTAAACATGAGCAGCCCATCAGAAACTGCATTCACTCTTGAGCATATGGATACCAGTTACATGACATTTCTACTCAGGGGTTGACTAAAATCCTGTAGTAACTTGTGTCCTTTGTACCAGGAGAGTTAGACACCAAACATGTATTAAAATGGGAAATCCCCAGGGAGTCAAAATAATGACCTGGCTTGCCCACACAGTAAGTTCCCAATCAAGATGCACAATTGTTTTCCAGACATGAACTGCTAAAAATACCAGATACATTGCTACTACTACTCCAGAATGTCACTGATTACACCACACATTTATATTGGACTGACAAACTTGTCAGGACACTTAAAAAACTACTCACTGCCTCAGACAAATGATGACAGGAAAGCTACAAGCAACCTGGTCCTCAAATACTTAGAGAGAATGGACAGCATGAAACAAGTTAATCAGAACTAGAGGGTTTGACCACACACACACACCCCCACCTCCCCCCATGCACTGGTTCATGATGTGAACAAGTCCACACAGCCAGCACCAGACTCCTGACACCCTGAAGAAACAACCTGAAGTTGACAATCATTGCAAAGTGGAACAGTCTGGGTTGAAAGACACCTCTGGAGGTTCACCCCCTACTCAAAGCAGGGCTACCTTCAAAGTTGACAACTTGATTCTAGGCCAAAGGACTGTGTACCTATTCACAGCCACACAGGTACTTCTGAATGAGTATGAAGCACACCTTGAAGTTCAGAAGCCTGGGCAGCTGCATAGCAAATAACCTTCGTTTCCATCACTGAACTGACACATCACGTTTCACTTTGCAGCATACCCAGAAGTTACAGAGACACACAATTCACAAAGATGAGGTTGCAAGCATGGCCTCACCTCAAATCTGTTTAACCTCCCAACCATGAAGACAGCAATCCCTCCTTTCTACAACCCCTTAAACGCTTCAGCAATCCTCTCCCCAGGAAACCCCTGCAAACAGGACCTGAGCGCTGCACAGGAGCAGTCAGGAGCACAGAGCAGGTACCAATGCCTACACTGCCTGTGCTGACATGCAGCAGCAGCACCAGTCACAGATAAGGCTGTCTGCACTTCCCAGCCGCACGTACCTTCATGCTAAGCGAGATGCTGCACCGGGGGCCTCGGCGTGAGGCACGGGCCGAGCATCACGCTCGCAGCCTGGACCACCTCGCCCTCTCAAGCCTCGGAGGGGCTGTCTGGGCACCCCGCGGTCACAGGGGCCCCCTCTCTGGGGGAGGGGCAGCCCTGCCGCGGGGCCGCGATAGGGCCAGTCCCGGGGCAGCAAAGCCCCGCCGACCCCCACAGCCTGAGGGCCTGCCCGCCTGGGCGCTGCCCACCCGCCCCCGCCCGGCGCTCACCCAGGCGGAGCCCGCAGCTGCTGGCCACGGCGGCGCGGAACCGGTCCATATGGGTATTGCGCTTCGTGTCAGGCTCCCACATCACCTGCGACTCCATGATCTCGGGCTCCCGGGACATGACGGCGGCAGCGAGCGAGCGCAACGAGCAGCCTCCCTCTGCCGAGCGGCCGCACGCGCGAGACGCTCCCGCGCCCCGCAGCCCTGACTGCCGGGCCCCTCCTCCGGCCGCCCCTTTTAAGGGCCGCGGATCCCCAAGGGGCCGCCTCACTCCGTAATCTTCCGCCGGAGAGAAAAGAGTGCGGGGCGCCGTGCCCCGCCCCGCCCGCCGAGGGGGCGGTGAGGGAGGGAGGGGGGGGGGGGGGGGGGCAGCCCAGCCCCGCGCAGCTCCGGGGGACGCCCCTGGGGAGCGGGGGGTCCCGTCCTCGGCTCCCGCAGGGTGGGTGCGGAATGAATGGCGGGCAGGGCCGAGCCCGGTGCTGCGCTGGGGGACCCTCAGGGCCCGGCCTCTTGCTGGGGGGTGTCCCGGCGGGCTCTCACCTCCGGCGGCAGCGAGACCACCCCCCCCTCTCCCCAGTCCGGTTTTTTATCCCCGGGGCAGCCCCGACCCGGCGGTTTGCACCGTGACAGGAACCCTGTTGTCTCTAACCACCGGGCTGTAACAGGATTACCGGGCGGATCCCCCCGGTGCCCCCCCCAGCAGGAGTGGGGCGGCCTGGGGGCCACGTCCTGCCCTCGGAGGCCGGTGGGGCCCCGGGGACCCCCCGCCTGACCCCCCCCGGGACCCCCTGCCTGACCCCCCCCGGGACCCCCCGCCTGACCCCCCGCCACCTCTACCGGTCACCGGCGGGGGAACCTTCACGCTTTTCAACGAATCTCTGCAAAATTACCACCGCTTTATTATGACTATTTTTCTTTTTTTCTTTTTTTCTGTAAAATCCCGGCTGGCCAGTGTCTCTGACCCAAGCACGAAGCATTTCCCCACAGCCTCGCCATTCCAGTTACCCTTCTGCCACATTCCCTGCCTACATGTCTTGCCCCTCCAATGAAAATCCATTGCTTCTCTTTCCAAACGCGAGGGCTTTTCTCCCGCGGACAGCAGCTCTGTCCTAACAGCCGGTTTTGGCCAAGAACTGGTGGCAATTAAGTACTTAATAACAACCGATGCACAAGTCACCGTGTGTACGTGCTGCTTATGTAACTGTCATTTTCAAGGTCATTCTTTCCCTTCAAACTCGTAGATGCCTCGAAAAGTGGAAATTTGATGGTAAATTTTATAGGCATACAGTGTAAACGCGGCAGTAAAACACATGTAGTAGGCAGCAATAATAGACTTGCAATAAATTTCAACCATATCTTCTGTGCTGCTAAAAAATAATGATTAAACTTGCAGGCCATGACAACGTGATTTGAACAATCCCGCAATTTTGATTTCCCTCAAAAAAAGACCTTACACGTCGTGTATTCTTAAATAACCCTCTCCGGAGCCTGGAGGACCTGCAGAGATTGGGGGTGGAATCAGGACACGTTATCTGCTTTTATCTGCCCGCCCTGCCTTGGCAGTGAAGCTCAGGGAGGTCAGGGGAGGTGTGAAATCCACAGCATGGACACCCTGCCAAGCCTCGAGATAAGGGAGGGACAAGGGACACATGCCCCAGTGCCTGGGCCCTGCTGCTTCAGCTCTCCAGCTGGACTCGGGAGACACAGCCAGTGGTGGAGGAAACCAGCTCCCTAGGAGCTCCATCCTTCTGCACGCCCACAGGAAAGAATGCTTCTACTTTTTGCCCTTTGGGTTATGAAGGTGTTTATTATGGTAACAAAGCAATAACCGATGTGGAGATACATACTGGCGTGGGACACGAAGTATTGTGGTGCAGCTGCCAGGGTCAGATTTTACAAGGGTACGAGACCTCCTGCCCACACCACAGCCCTCTGCGAGGGATCTGCAGGGCAGCCCTGGCCCTCCACAGCTATTGACCCCTGGCTGGTTTACAGCCCGTTCTGCTCTGGGGTGTAAAGAGAAGCTTTTGGTCCGGTTTTCTTCGGTACTCCATCAATTACACCCGACACAAATACGCAGTGAAGCTGTCAGGGCTGGTGTTCATACAGGTATCATAGAATTGTGGAATGGGTTGGGTTGGAAGGGACCTTAAAGATCACCCAGTCCCACCCCTGCATGGGCAGGGACCCCTCCCACCAGCCCAGGCTGCTCCAAGCCCCATCCAACCTGCCCTTCAACACTGCCAGGGATGGGGCAGCCACAGCTTCCCTGGGCAACCCGGGCCAGGGTCTCACCACCCTCACAGTGAAGAATTTCCTCCTAATGTCTAATATCAATCTAACCTCTTCCGCTTTCAAACCATTCCCCCTCGCCCCATCACTCCCTGGCGCTGTCAAGCCCAGCTCCCCTGTAGGCCCCCCCTTCAGGCACAGCAAGGCCGCTATAAGGTCTCGTCAGAGCTTTAACTCCTGGAAGCAAACCGCGGCTTTCCCATTTCCGCACCATTTCACCCGCCCCAGCCCCGTCCCCGGCCCGGGCCGCGCGGCCGCCGCCCCTCAGCGCCGCGGACGGATCCCTGGCGGCGCACGGCGGCCGCGACGCCGCCGCGCCTGATTGGCTGCCACGCGCCTGGCCCCACATCAGCCCAGAGCCCGCTCTCCCTACGCCCGGGCCGACGGCGCAAGAGCTGACACCACGGGGGACCAATTAGAGCAAAGGTCTCTCAAGGCCTCTTCTCTCTCGACCAATGGGCGGCCGCAGGAGAAGGAGGTGTGCCCAATCGGGGCGCGGCTCTCATCCTGCCCGGCGGGAGGGTGCTGGGTCCCGCCGTGATGCCCCGCCGCGCTGGGGCGAGCTCGGCCCGGCCCCGCCGCTCGTCCTCGCTGTGAGATGGAACATCAGCGCCAAACTAGCCGCCTTCCTCCACCGAAAGCAGCCCCCGCATCTAAAAGGAAAACGTGCAGCCGAATCACCCGAGCAGGGACCCAAAAATCCCCTCATTGCTCTGAATAAGGTGGAAATTAAACGGGATTGACCCATTTGGTGTTCAAGGAGGAAGGGACATGCTGGGAATTTGGTGATAAAACTTGGGCGTTTAGACCTTCTCATTTATCAACAGCAGTTTTACTCTTGCACCCTAACTTAGAATCAGTCATACCGATGCCTCCATGTTCCTCACCCTCATTCCCTTTTTTTTCCTCATCCAAACCCGTCTTTTCTACTTTCAAAAGTGACTTTGGAAAAATAGGAAGGGAAAAAAAAGAAAAGGAAAATTAAACAACCCTCTGATGAGAAAACGGGCATTAACAGGACTGCAGTGACTACTAAAAATAGTTTGGAGACTAGATTAGGATAGCTGGAGGAAAGTAGCCTGAACAAGATTAACTGGAATTGACCATTTTCAAATCTTTTTAAGCCTCACTTTATACCTACTAATAGTAATAATAGGTTAGAAATTAAGTCACGTTTTCAGCTTTAGATTGGATTAGGGGCCCTTCAAAAAAAGATGCTCCAGAACCGATTCACAGGGATAATGCTGCTGATGGCACTACCTCATTTGTGGCCTGCGAGGTACCTCATCTGCAGACAGTCTGTGAAATTAAAACAAGTGATGAAATGCAGGGACCTGTGAGATTAAAGTTTTGTAATATAGCTCACTGCAATCTGCACGACGCTGGGGCCTGATCATTATCCATTGATCCAACAGATGGATTAGGAAATCCAAAGATTTTGGAAAGTTGTGTGGTTTTTTTTAAAAATTCAATATTCAGAGTGGCCACCAGCTGGTTAATGAGTCTGTATAAGAAACTTCTGGCTTCCTTGACAGCCATGATCTTTGCAACCTCTTCATGGTGTCAGGAGAAGTAACCAGAATCAAAATCAAAAGCATTTGCAGAAAGGGAAGAAGAAGGAAAAAAGAAAGAAGGGAAAGGGAGAGGGAGAGGGAAGGGGAAAGGAAAAAAGAAGTAGTAAATGAGCAGTGACACACTGCAAGGAAAGCTTCACAGAGCAGGTAGCAAATGTCAAGAGAAAAGGCTTAAAATGGCATGAGGTCAGCTGTGACAAGTTGAAGCTGTCAGATGAGGTAAAGACAGAAAAATAAAGGTCAATGAGGTTAAGGACTGGTGCACAGTAACACCAGCTGGCTTTCTTCAAGGCTGTGCCATTTTTTTAGCACAAGAATTATTTTAAAAGAGAGAACCCTATGATCTGCTAGAACTTTGATGTCTAGAAGACCCCAATCTATTCTTAATACTGTCCAGATTGTTGTTAAATCTCCGTATTTGAGTAAGACACCTTGCACAGTTTCTAGTGCAGACCAGGAAACAGAGAGGTACACCCATCAGAGGTTCTTTCTAGAAACCTCACAGTTGTCCTTACTCAAAAGTTCAACAAGGTTGAGATCGATATTTGATGCCATGATGCAATGTATTCTTTGAGTGGGCACAATTTCATTTATTTAAACGGGAAGGGTGAAATACTGCTCAGTTTCCTAAGAGCTGTGGATTTGGCGAGATGAATGTACCTGAAATAGGCTCATTGAGGCAGGTGAGGAAATCAATCGAATACCAGGAAAGACTCCCAAATTATCCTGACCTCATCTGAAGGACAACCCTGAGCACAGGCTCTCAAAGGCTGCCCCTAAACTCTGGGCCTTTGGGCCCCTGTGAAGAATGGATGGAAAGAAACAACAGGCACTTTGGGGAATGTGATTTTGAGGGGATCTCACCACGGAAACTCACATAGGGAAGTAGGAACATCCCCAGATTGGCCAAAATGAGACTCATCAGACCAGAAACAGCACAGGGGGACCCAGAGAAGGCTATGCCAACTGGAGGCAATTTGAAGAACTGGTACAGAAAATAATACTCGTGACAGTTAATATAAAGAACTGCAAGGTTCTTTACATGCAAGAAATGTCCCTGGAGCAGCCACTTCACTGTGTGCTGGGAGTTCTGGCACTGCATGGCACTGAGGCCAAATAACCAGAATCATTCTAAGAACTTAAAAAATACCCATTATCAGTTGCCAACCCATTCTGGAAGAGTATGAGACAGACTTCAGAGTGTACGTGGGTACCAACATATCAGCAATTTTGGAACCACCTTAAAAGAGAAGAAAAGCATCAATTATAAATAGATAAAGAATCTGTATCCTACTGAAATCAAGTAGGAACCTAAGTACCTTCCTGGATCTTGGCCCAACTCTTTCAGGACCAAATATAAATAAATATAAAAGGTCTAGCCCATTCTGCTAAATGTGAAAATAAGTGTTTTGGCCAGACTAAAACTAGGAAAAAAGCCATCATGAGAGATGTCTTTATTATAGATGTCTGCTCAACTGCCCAGCAACCAGGCTTAGGCCAGGTTTGAACATCAAGGACAGAGGGTACGAAACTGGAAAGAGATACCCCGAGTTACTCCACTGGTGGAGGAGCTACCAGCCATGCTCCTGGCTCTGGAGGAACTCCCCAGGAAGGGCCAGAGCTTGGTCTGTAGTTTTCAGAGCAGAGATCCTGAATGGTGTCCAGACACAGTCACAGGCCACATGCACATTCCCAAGCACATGGAGAAGCTCAGGGGGGTGTCTTGGGATCCCCCGTGCCTTCAACTTACTGTTGGGCAATTTAGCAAACATGTTCTGCCCCTCTCACGTCGCCACTGGGTGCAGAATCCACACAACAAACATATGGATCTGCTTTTATATTGTCTTCCCAGCGTTCCTATCTTCTCCTCAACCTCCTGTCAATTCACAATGATGAATCAGAAGGTGCTTTGAAGGCAATAAAGTGCTTTTCTTTCTTCTGGGGATTCTTACCTCACTTTGCTAACATCCTGGCTGGGTTTCACCACCCGGAGGGAGCTGATAACATTGTCTAATTTCTGCTTCCCAACAGGTCTTTTGTTAGCTTAGTTAGTCAGGAAAAACCAACACAAAACCTGTCAGGAGAGGGAGCTCTGAGTGGAGCTGCGTTTCAGCATCTACAGCTGAGTCAGAGTTCCTGAAGCATAAAAGACACGAGGGAGGCCTTCAGGATCCCTCGATCAGAGGGGACAGTGTACAGAAAAGATGTCCATTTTTGAGGTTTCATGTGCATATTTTGGGGATCACATCTGGGAATCTCTTCTGAGAAGGATACCCAGGCAGGAAAGGCTGTATTGGCTGCACCTCAAATACTGTGTTCAGTTTTGGGCCCCTCACGACATTGAGGGGCTTCGAGTGAGTCCAGAGACAGACGACCAAGCTGGTGAACGGTCTGGAGAACAAGTCTTATGAGGAGCGTCTAAGGGAACTGGGGCTGTTCAGTCTGGAGAAGATAAGGCTGAGGGGAGACCTCATGGCCCTCTGCAACGGCCTGAAAGGAGGCTGCAGCAAGGGAGGTGGTGTGTCGGTGTCTTGACCCTAAAACAAGCGATGGGACAGGACCGCGTCCCCAGCACCGCGTCTCCACCTCCTTCCCACGCCCCCAGGGACGGTGATTCAACCACCTTCCCTGGGCGGGGGGGTTGCATCTAGATGACCTTTAAAGTTCCTTCCAACCCAGGCGGTTCTAGGGTGTCTCCGGCAGGTTCACACTAGGTACTAGAAGAAACGTCTTCACTGGAAAGGGTTCCCAATCCCTGGAACACTCCTCGGGCGCACGGACCCGCCTCCCGCACCGCCTCCGACCCCCCCCGCCCGAGCGGCCGAGTTCCCGGCGCGGCCGCTACGCGGCGCCACAATCGCGGTGCCGGCGCGGGCGGCCATGGCGGCGCGGCTGCCGGCGCTGCTGCTGCTGGCGCTGCTGCTGGGCGGCACGGCGGGACCCGCGGCCTGGGCAGCGCGGAGCCGCGGCGCCGAGAAGCAAAACAGCCTCCGCCGCGCTGCCAGCGGGCTCTATCAAGGCGTCAGCGGCCTCTTCGGCGAGGAGAACGTGCGGGCCCTGCAGAAGGTGAGGCGCCGGCCGCTTGCCCCCCCCTCCCAGCCCCGCGCAGCCTTCGCTTCCTCTCCCCTGGCGCCCTCTGCGCTGCTCCCGGGGCTGGGCGGGCGGTTCTGCGGGGCAGAGACCCGCGCTTGGCCGCCCTCAGCCCCGGCGGCCTCGCCTGCCCGGTGAGCCCTGCAGCGGCTGCGGCTGGAGCGCTGCTGTGGGAGGAAAAACGGGGCGCGAGGCTTGAGGGGGAGAGAGCTGCGCAAAATACCGATTAAAAATACCTCTAGATCGAGGTTCTTGCGGGTAGGGGAGGCGGCTGGGGCAGGCTGCTGCCTGCGAGGAGCCCTCCGACCGAAATACGGTCCGTCTGCATCAGTAGAGCATCCTGTGTCTTGCGGGGCCGCTGAGGAACTTGCAGGAAATAAGGCGTGCGGGGAGACGGACCTGCACGTTCCTCTGCTCCTTCGCTCCTCTGCCAGGACGAACCAGTAACAAGTACTGCTGAACTGACCTGTAAATACATTTAAAGCGTTTGGGGATGTCCCTCAGTTGCTCGGTAAAACTACAGTTCTCTGGTTTGCTTTACCCATGTCCATTGCTAGTCGTAGTGATTTCTTTAAACTTCAGAGCAATGGTGAAACTAATAAAGTGCATTTTTTGCATCCTGTCAACATACACACCTTCCAAAATGCCTAGAATTAAGGGCAGTTGTAATAAACAAACTTATGATTCAGAGATAAAGAACATATAGAGTTACATTTTTTTCCCTTGAGGGCTTCAAACCAGTCTGCAGCTCTTGCTTCGTGAATTGTGATTTTAGTCATGACTCCAAGTCTCCAACTGTGTTGAAGGAGTTGAGGATTTATTTATTTATTTGTAATTTTCCATTTTATTTCTCAGTTTTTCTCAAGGTTGACAGAGAGGTTTGTGAATGGGGTGGACATATTAATGGACACATTCTGGAGAATATGGACTGATTTGTTAGATGTTCTTGGAATTGATGGTAAGTGTGATGTCTGTTGAACTGTATCAGCCTGTATCAATGTTTACAAGCATAGAGGAGTGGGGAAATAACTACATTTTATCACACTGCTTGAAACATCCATCAGTGGTTTCTGTAGCCACTTCAGATGGCTTTGGTTTTGCTGTTGGTTCTTTCACACAAGACTAGAACCAGCCATTTGATTTCTGTGTATGTAGCTACAGGGTATCTATAAAACTCATTACAAGTCACGGTTGGTTTCCTAGTATCATTAAATGGGTGCACGTGGCCAAGAATGGTGCAGGGAAATAAAGGAGGACTAGAAGAGAGAAAGGTAGAATTGAGAACCTTTAGAGTATAACTTGTACAGAGGAGAATGTTTAGCCTCAGTATGAACTTTGACCTCAGGCCCTGCAATAGTTTGCCTTTAAAAAACTTTTAGCACCTCTGCTGTAAAGGGGTTTATTCGGTTGCCTTGTTGGAGCTGAGCCAGTGATTTGAAGAAGGCCCATCCAGAAATGGATGAGCTAACTCTACCCCTGAATTTAGAAAACATGATCATGACCCTGCAGCCTGACCCCATGAAGCTGTGCTGGCATTTTTGCCCCTGTCACTTCGGCACGTACTCGTTAATGTTCGGTACCTTTTCCTTTTGTATTTTTTTCAGCCTCCAACTTGACTCATTATTTCAGCCCTGCAGCAATTGCCAACAGCCCGACCCGTGCTCTTCTCCTGATTGGTGCCATTTTACTTGCCTATTGGTTTTTATCTCTCTTCCTTGGATTCTTCTTCTATCTCCTGCACATGGTCTTCGGTCGCTTTTTCTGGATCGCCAGGGTCGCCCTTTTCACTCTCTCGTGCATCTACATCCTCCAGAAGTACGAAGGGGACCCAGAACACGCAGTCCTGCCTCTCTGCTTTGTTGTAGCAGTCTACTTCATGACGGGGCCAGTTGGATTTTACTGGAGAAGAAACAGCAACAGCAGCCTTGAGGAGAAGATGGACCACCTGGATAGTCAGATCAGACTTCTGAACATACGTCTTTCCAGGGTGATTGAGAACCTGGACAGAGGCAGCGAGCAGTGAGCCAGCCCCTGCAGAGCCCTGGACACCAGCTCCTGGAAAGTCCTCCTCCAAGTTACAAAGCAACAAAACATCACATGGTAAAAAGTGTGCAAAGGTAGAACTTTTCATCATGTGTAAGACTAATTTATCTAGATTATACACTCAGCCATTATACTTGTAAGGAAAAAAAAGAAAAACGTTTTAAAAAAATCAGCTATATATTCAGAGAGTTTTATCCAGTACTAGAATTTTTCTCAGTAGATGAACGGTTACTTTTACAAGCATTGAAAAGCATCTTTTGTAAAGTTTTTATAAAAGCAAATGGAGTAGTCTTTCAGATATTGAAATTGAGCTAAACATATGCAAATTTGACACTTAAAAATTAAAAAGAAAAAAAAAAAGAGTCTCAAGCTACCAAACACATTGAGAAGTAACTGCTGTGGGTCCACATTTTATTTTTCAAATAGGTTTTGTTTCATTGTTGGCTTATTTCATTGCCTTGAAGTTGCCTTCCACAGAGTATCAGATGAGGAATTTTCTGGTATCCAGGCCAAAAAACTCACACCGTAGCTTTTAATGGGAGGTGGGGAACAAGAGAGAAGGAAGATTTCATAACTTTGAAGTCCTTAAATGCCAGTCCAGCATGAGGAACTGAGAAGTGCATTTCATCTCGAGAGCTTTAATTTGGTGTCTGAAATGTTCTGAAATAAGTTGACACAAAGCGAAGAGATGGAGCATGTCAAATTATAATTCATATTGGATCTTCACAGTGAAGCATCTTCCAAGCATAAATGCATAGGATAAAACATGATTATTTTACCTTGGGGACCCATGTACTTTTCAAAAAAGGCAGCAGTGAAAACGCTTGCAATTGTATTGTTGCTTAAAGCTTTCTCAGGACCAATAAGCAGCAATAAATTATCTTCAGGAAGATCTGGATTTTTTTTTTTTTTCTAAAATTGTAATAGTTTTATAGGAGCTTTTTGCTTGAGGTTGGTGCCCTCACTCTGCTGGGTGTTGGGGAAAGCGAGGCCCGTGCTGAGAAGGATGTATTAAGCAGTGGTATTTCAAAGTGATGTAGGACCTTGGGAGCAGTTTTGTTTTGAAGGATTGTATGTATTTGTAACCTTACAAGTGGGTAGGTGGGCTGACTCGCTGCTTTGTAGGGTTTGCAGAAATGCATTGAAGCAAAAGTGACCTCAGGGAAGAAAGCCCAGCAAGTGGTTTGAACCTAGAAATGTGGACGTGGGGGGAGGGACCTGAACCATAGGGACAAGCACAGTATCAATGCCATGAGGTAAAGTGGACCACAGCTGAAGAGCTACGTGAGGCCGAAACGAACAAATAAAGGAAACAATGCAACAAAAATCGATCAGTGATAGGGGCTGGCTACAAAGGAAGGGGAACAAACCCAGTAGGTGACCCATGTGCTGTTGCTTCCATGCGAGTGCTGGCTCCAGGCAGCTCAGCACTGGGTCTTGGGTTTCTTGTTGCCTTGAGTAGAGCTTTTGTGGGATGTGGTGCTTAATGAATGTAACTGTGGGGTGACTTTATTTTTCTCTTTATGCTGAAGGTTAATACTCTCCTTAAAATGTGTGTTACTTGCCTAACTTTTTTGGGTCTGTAAGTGACATTTACATGAGGGATTATTTTAAAATCCACGTTAATGGCCTTCGCTCCAAACGGTGATCAGTTCAACACGGTTAAACTTCATATGCACTTGGCACTATTGTAAGCCATTTTAATTGTTTAAGTTATCTGGGCCCCTATTTTTCAAAAAATGCACATTGGGAGTTGGAAAGTGACTGCTTTTGATAACTTAGTCTTTTCCATGAACAGATTAGTGCTCTGGCAACAAACAGTTGTTTTGCAAAGTTGAAAATGTAAACTTGAGTACATTCCTTTTTACAGCTCGTTTTCCATAGTATTACAGTCTTCCCTGTAAGCTCAGTTTTCCATACTGTTGTGCACAGAGGACTGGGCTGGGACAACAACCTGGGAATTGGGAATTGATTAGCAAAGCTCATCAGGTCTGTGTGATTTGCTGAGGCCTGAGGACCAAAGCCTGCAAACCTCACTTGTGTCAGTGGCTCCATTGATTGCAGCAGGACCATGTGCATGAGTCAGTTTTGCATAGATTGTATTTCGTGTAATCCATATTTAACATTGAAGCTAAAAGTACTGAATCGTGACATATATTAAGAGGTGTCTATGATAAAGATTTCTTTTAAAATACTGTATAAAAGTTAAATTGGATTATAGTTTCTCCCTGTCTCGCTATAATAATTTATCTTAGTTTTGTAAAATCAACCCTGCTATATTAATACTCTTCATTTTGATCACCCTGCTGCTTGGAAGAAAAAGTATTTTTGTATTTACTTGCATCCCATGTATAGCAAGATGTTATGTGAAAGTGGTATATATAAAATTGGATATTTTTAATCAGTATTTTTCCCAGTGCTCAGTTTTCATGTTAGTCAAATTCAGAAGTAATGATTTTTTTAAAGGCACAATCTAATCTCAAATATATATATATATATATATACATACACTTTAAAAATGCTCTGTATTTTTAAACATGCACTGTAGTGAAAGCGCTTTCGGGACATGAATGTGATATTGTATTTAACCTCTTTCAACTTTTGTAAATGCCTTTTACAAGTACTTTCCATGCCAACTCACCTAGTTTGCCCATGGAGGTTTTTTGCTCTGTTTTTTAGACCTCGTTTCAGTGACAGTGGTTGCACTACTTTTTTGTTGGCCTTGGTAGGAGCAGCTCCTAGGGGCTGGCAGAGATGTGCAGGTGTCTCCTGATCACCCACAGATGAACTGAGACAGAGTTGGACAGACATCCCTGAGTTGGTGACAGAAATGGGAATGAACTCTGGCTTTGGCAGCTCCCGGCCTCGTGCCCCAACAGCAGAACAGCTGGATGGAAGGTGGGAGCAGTGTCTGTGTGCTCCTGCTCCCCTTGGTGCCTGGCCTGCTGTGAGCTCTGGTGCCCTGGGGCAGAGGCACATGCCCCTCTGTCCTCTGTGCCAAACAAGGGCCGCTCGGTTGGAGCGGTTCCAGCTCCGTGACCTTCCCGTTCGCAGCCGCTACGCCAGAGAGCGTCGCTCTAAGGGTTTAAATGGGCGCAGTATCCGGAATTCCTGTGAGGTCTGAAGTGTTTTAAACTTCATACTTTCAGACCTACTCTTTGGAACGACTGTAGTATTCTTGATGTGTTCACATACGTGCAGGACGAACCATTTCTTTGGCAGTGCACGCCTCGCCTGTAGATAACCCATCTGTCACTGGGACGTGACGCTTTCCAAAGTGGCCCTGGGTGCCAGTGCCACGTGTAGAGCCGGGTGTAGTTCAGTGCTGTGCTCAGTAGTGCATCTGTCCAGTCGTGATCTGCTTCCCAAGGCTCGTTTGCACCGTTAGCGTGGAAAATAGACCCGTATCAACCTTAGCTCTTTGGTGGCGTAGAAGTTTCCGGGTGTGATTATTTGCCTCGCGTACTGATCCGTATTTGGCAGCTAATGACGTAAATGACCATGAGTTCTCTTTGTCGGGGTTGGAAAAAAAATAAAATCAAAAGTGTTATTGTATCCGCATGTATTTTACACTTGGGGATGATTCCGCCGCGCGGCTCCCGCGGCGGCCGGGCCTGTCCCTCCAGCCGGAGGCGGCACACGCGGCCGCGCTCGGCGCCGCTGCTGGTGACTTCACCCCCGTTTTGTACATCAGATTTCAGGTGATCGTGCTTAAGTTTGTACAATTGTGTCGATGTAAAAAATACCTTGGTCTGAAGCGATGCCGTGTGAATCCTTTGGAGATACGATCCGTAGGGAACCGTTAGATTCTACTGATAATAGCGTTAAGTAGTTACAAAATAGATCACTTATTTTTTACAGAGCTCTACTTGCCTTTATTTATTACTTATCTGACCACCCAATCAATGTGCTGTGTAGTTCAGTATTTGTAGCCCGATTTCACGAACCAGCTCTGCTCTTTGTGACAAAGCCGACAATAAACGTTGACTCAGACTTTGCCCCGCGCAGTGATTGTTCCGTGCCAGGCCCGAGGGGCTGTGAAATACGCGGGGGGCGGGGGGCTCGGCCGGGCCGGGGCCCGCACCGGTACCGGGGGGGGGGGGTGTGTGTGACCGGACCGACCCCACGCGGCTCCGTCCCGCGCCTGCGCGCGCCGCCCGCCCCGCCCCCTTCCCGCGATATCGCGCGCGCCCCGGAAGCGGCGGCTCGGGAGCCGCACGTGCGCCCGGTGCGGTCCCGTCCGGCCCGGTCCCGTCCGGCCCCGCCGCCATGGGCCGGACCCGCCGCCGCCACAACTGGAAGGCGCGTCTGCCGCCCGGCCCCGCGCAGGGCCCGCCCGCCGCGCAGCCGCTGGAGCTGCCGCTGGAGCTGGGAGGTGCGGGGGGCCCGGGCGGGCTCGGCTCTCCCGCGGGCTGCGCTCGGTAGCGCTCCCGGGGGTGGTGAACGTCGGTGCGGGGAGCGGGGAGGTGCTGGGGCCGGGGTTCTGTCGTGTCTGTGCCCTGTGCTCCCCGTGCTTTCGTGGGCAGCCTTACGTTTATCCTTTAAAAGTATCCCTGGAGGCTTTGCGTTAAGGCCGCTAAACAATTGCTGCGTTTAAGCCTTTCTTTATTAAAGCAATGGTTTAAAAAAAAAAAAAAAAAATCATGTTTAACACTTACATTCTCAAATGTTACTTTCTAAAAGGCGTGTCCTCGGCTGTTTTTTATCCTTCACTCTTCAGTAATAGGGATTTTTGGTAGGAAAAAAACTATGTCTGGGAGAGGCAGGAGGCAGTGGGGTCACCCAGAGTCATGTCCTGCCCTGGACTGTCCCTCTGCCCCCTGATCCTGCTGGAATTCAATCGAGAAAAGAAAAAATGTCCTAGTGTTATTGCATAAGTCAAGGAAAATTACCCTCATGGCTCTAGCAAGTGCAGAGTGAGTGCCCAGTTTCATGGTTTTGCCCTTGCTGATGGTGTGGGTTTTTTTTTTTGCCTGGGGGTGAGGGTTATGTTTAAAATAGCTAAATCTGGTAAGGTTTGTGACCAGGCTGTTCAGGCTGTGCTGAAAATAACCTGTCTGGCATGGGGGAATAACCAAACAAATGCTTTCAGATGAAGCAACACTGAAGGGAATCGATGGAAGTAATGCCCTGGTCCTGCCAGGGAAAAAAGCAAAGAAGAAAAAAATAGCCCATGTTGTGCAACAGCAGAAGAAACCTCTGAGCAAGAAGCAGAAGAAAAACCTGCAGAAAGTTTTGGAGCAGAAGGAAAAGAAAAAGCAGGTATGTGTGAAATACCAGAGGTGGGGCAACCACTGCAGTGCTAGGGAGTGGTGTTGGGATGTGAA
Organism: Apus apus; assembly: GCF_020740795.1. NCBI lineage: Eukaryota > Metazoa > Chordata > Aves > Apodiformes > Apodidae > Apus > Apus apus. Next base: position 10,920,840 of record NC_067297.1, read on the forward strand.
CTGCCTGGGGTGTCTCCAGGACATGCAGATGTTCTAGGCTTTGTGCTACAACAGCATCAGCCCTCCCTTTGCTGGGTGCTCTGGTCATCAGGTGCTGCAGGAACACACCATTTCTGAGTCCCATCATCTCTTTGGCCCTGGGCAAAGAGGTGCCTGTTGTGAAGTGCATCTCCAGCAGAGTAAACGGCATGAGATTCTAGAAGTGTTCGTGCAGACTGTGTGGAGAGTTCTGTCCTGCAGAGCTTGGGGCCTCTGGCTCTGCCACTGCCAGTGCTTCTGCAGGATTTATTTCTAGCTCTTCTGTGTTTGCTGCCTGCAAATGCAGCTTGTCTGTCCTTGTGAAAGCTTCCCAGGCAGAATTCCTGTTTGTCACAGTGTCTAAATAATGGCTTTGACAAACAAGCTCTTTTTGGAGGTAGTTTAAAACTGCTGTGTGACCTGCCATCACTGTGTCTTGCATGAGAGTTGGAGGGAGGCTTCCATTGCTCCAGCCCTCACTCCAGCTCAAATCCATTTTCCTTGCTGCTGTTTGAAGGGTGCAGCTGAGCTTTTCATTGCAGCCATGAAGAGTCTTCTGGTTTTGTTCTAGTGCAGGGCTGAAACCTTCATCCAGAAGGACTGACCATGTAGCAGCAGGAGCATCTTTACAGCTCCACAGCAAGATCTGCCAGAGCACACCCTTTAGAACTCTGGACCTAATCCTGAAATGAAGTTGTTTCCTGGTGAAAATAAGCACTGATTATGGTTGGTTTTTCCCCACAGCGAGCTGAGCTGCTGAGCAAGCTGAATGAAGTCCAGGCTTCTGAGGCAGAAATGAAACTTCTGTACACAACTTCCAGACTGGGTACTGGGGAGCGCATGTATCAGACTAAAAGGTAAAGCATTAGTTGGAAAGAACCATTCTGGTTTATTGTTGTGCTTGAAAACTTGGCAACACCTTGGGTGTTTTTGCTTGATTTGATTATTTTTTTTCTTCTCACTGCACATGAGTTCTTCAGAATGGTTGGAGTTAAATAATTTTGCTGGTTTTGGCTGGTAATTTAGTAGTTGCTTTCCCAAGGAGATGATGTTAGTTAAAATAAACTGGTCTTCCCTTCCATAAGGGGGTGGGTCACAGCTATATACACCTGTTCTTCCAGTTATGCTAAACCACATAATTGGTGGAATAAACATTTACTTTCTTGTTGTATTGGAACACATCAACTGGTGTGGCTCACAGTTACTGGGTTTATCAAGAGCTGTGTTTTCACAGAAGCTGAAATAAGTGAAACTGCAAAGGTGTCTTTTGAAGAAATGAAAAAATAGCAGTATGGAGCAGAATCCAGGCATCAGATCAGCCAAGGCTTTGCCTAGCAAAGTTGTGAAAACCTCCAAGAATGGAGATCTGTCAGAACTGGGTTAACCTCTCTGGGTAACCTCTTCAGGTGCTGCACAACACCCAAGGTGTAGCAGTTTTTCTCATTTGAGTAAAATGTGGGTTCAGGCTCAGGCAGTGGCTTTGGATGATGCAAGTTTTTTGCATGGAAGACGTGTCTGACTTGAGGTCCCGAAGAGCATTGACCAAAATGTGGTTCACGTGTTGATCTTTTGTTCTAGGGTGATACAGGAGCCAGAGGCTGTGGCACTTGAAAAGATCAGGAGCATCGGTGGTGCAAATAAGAGGAGACGCAGCTCAGATTCAGAATCAGAGCCTGAGGAAGAACCCAGTAGCTCTGAGGAGGAGCAGAAAGAGCAGAAACAAGAAATTGAGAAATCCTCAGCTAGTGATTTGGATACTGCTGAAAAGCCAGTGGAAAGCGTGAAGAAGACAGGGGCTGACCAGCAGTCAGCTGGTCCTAGTGCACCAGTTTGCCAGGCAGCCTCCAGCAAACCATCTTGCAAGCCGGCGGTGTTTGTTCCGGTGGACAGGTCTCCTGAGATTCAGGTGAGGCTCTGTGAGCAGTGAAGTGCTTATCAAAGGGTTGGAGTTGATGATATCTGCCCTCAGACCAGGTCACAGCAGACACTAGTGTTACCTTGTGTCTTGCTAGCAGTACTCTGGCAAGTTGTGCCCTGCTTTTTTTGAGCCCTTTTGAATCTAGCAGAAGGAAAACTAGTTTTGATTTGGTATGTAAGTATTTGTCTCTAGTTTTAAATAATCTCTTAGCAGTCTGTTATCATTCTTTGCTGGAAAACCTTGTGCAGTCACTTTTAGCTCATTAGGCTGGTGTTGGGCAGGGTGGTTTTATTCCATTTGCTCTAAGTAGGACATCCTGTAGAAATGGGAGAACCTGTGTGTGTGTCTGAGCAGATGAGGCAGAGCTGGGAATTTCACTTTCTGCTGGATAAATAACCACAAGGGACTCTGAAGTTTCACAAGCTGAAGTGTGGGGCTGCCAGCTGCTTTTTGGGAAGCTGTTCTGGTGACTGTAGTTCTTGGACAATGTGATGTTAGTTGGTTTAGAGCATTTTGAGCCACCAAGCTTGCAGAATTTCTTTTTGTGGGTCCCTTTATAATCTGAGCTAGGGAATGAGTTTCAATCCTGGGAAGAAAAACCAAACAAACAACAAAAAGGGATGGAAAGACAAAACAGTGCCAGTAAAATATATGGTTTATATTCTTTAGGAAGCAAGACTAAAGCTTCCAATCCTTGCTGAAGAGCAAGTAATCATGGAAGCCATTAGTGAGAATCCCATTGTCATCATATGTGGAGAGACGGGAAGCGGTAAAACCACACAAGTACCACAGTTCCTCTATGAAGCTGGCTATGCCAGGTAAGAGTCTGCTCTTATATGCAGCAAAGGTAGTTAGAAACATTCAGACTGAGCTCAGTCACTTCTGATTTTTCTTCTTTTCCTTTGATATGGCTGCCCTGAACCTGGTCTTTCCTGGGCAGTGGTAGTGGCCGTGTTGAGTGGGCTTTTATATATTGTATAAGTGATACTTAATTCAGAGGCATTGTGCAGAAATCCTGTTGTTCTCAGTATTCCTCTCTTTAAAACAGCCCTCTCTTGTCTTTCCTTCCCCACTCTAGTTCAGGTGGTGCTATTGGGATCACTGAGCCTCGGCGTGTGGCTGCAGTGTCCATGTCCCAGCGGGTCGCTAAGGAGATGAACTTGTCACACAGGTGAGGAGGACAAAAGCTGAGACCTTACTAGGAAAAGAACACTGAGTTGCTCCCTGTGTGTGATAGGCTGAAATCGAGACTTTCACATTGTTGTTCCATCTCTGGTGAAGAGCTGTGGGAAAGTTACTTATAAATTCCTCTATGTGGTCGTCTTTAAAAAAACAAAAACACACACACACCTTTGCTTCTACTAATGGTTATAAGTTACTTTTTAGAAAGAACTTGGTGTAGGTGGGGTGTGGGAAGAGGTCCTAGTTTGTCTCTCTCTGAGGTAGCATCCAATAACAGTGAAATCATTGCAGATGACATTGCTGTATATCCCAGCTTCTAGTGTTCTGTGTGTGCTAGGCTCTGGGGTGTGTGCTTTTTGTCTTGTCATGCCCTCAAGCTTGACTTAGTTAGGCTGAAAGCTGCCCCCTGGTCTGAACATGAATTTTCTGTTTCTTCTCGTGGCTGTTGTTGTGGGTACCCTGTTGTTTCCTCACAGGGTGGTTTCATATCAAATCCGGTATGAAGGCAACGTTACGGATGAAACCCAAATCAAGTTCATGACGGATGGAGTGTTGCTGAAGGAGATTCAGAAGGTAGGTTGGTGTCCTCAGTGTTATAAAAAAGGGAAATATTTTGTATAGCTGGAAAGAGAGGCCAGTTGCTTTGTGTGGATTTGTTGCCAGCCTTTCAAATCAGAATCTCTTTCAGCACTGGAGATGAACTGCATCTCAGCCCTTTGTAGTCCTGCCCAAGTCCATGAGTGTCAGGTTATCTCTGTAAGATGAGAGCAAAGAAGGGTGTCTTGGGAACTAGTCTGCTTTGTGTATGCCTTGGGTCTTAAAGATGTCTTAAAGATGGCTTTGGGTGAGGCTTCATGTCATGAAGTGTATCTCTCTTCTCAGGACTTTCTGCTTTCAAAGTACAAGGTTGTTATCATTGATGAAGCCCACGAGAGGAGCATGTACACGGATATCTTGATAGGCCTCTTGTCTCGCATCGTGCCTCTTCGAGCCAAGGTAAGAGGAGCAGTATTTCCATGTAGGTGTGCTGGGCAGGGGGATGTTAAACACAAAGAGGCTCTGAGGAAGAACTCTTGTGCTATGGAAATTAATGGAAATCTGTCAGAAAGCGTGAAATAATGCTCAGATAATGAGTCTGTCTTTCCATATGATCAAAGAAATGCCCAGAGCCTACAAAAAAGGAAAAAAAAATAGTAGACATCAATACCAACAGATAACTTGTCAGACAATATCCAATGAATTTTAGATTTACAGTGCCACGAGACATGCAAATAGAATTAGCAGCCTGTTAGAAAGCAAGATGCTTCCTGTTGCACTGCAGTAAGCTGCGAGCAGCCATGCTTGGGAGGGGATGTTTTGGGGCAAATGTCCTGACATGTTTGCTCCTGAGTGATGCTGGGGCTGCTGGGCTGCAGGGCAGTGCTCAGCACCTGCTTTTGCTTTACTTCTGGATGGAGAGAGAACACGGCAGTGTGGGGTTCTGTGTATTTTCAGCGAGGCTGCCTGTGGAGCTGTGTGAATCCTCTGCCACTCAGCACAGGGCTTTTGTTGTCTTGGATTTTGAGTGCTTTGGTGCAGAGACTTGTACCCAGTCCTGCTGGAAGCTCTGGGGCTGTGTAGCTTTCCTGCCATGTGCTTTTAGGCACAGAATAACACATTGTGTCCCTGCAGAAGGGGCTGCCCCTGAAGCTGATCATCATGTCAGCCACCCTTCGGGTTGAAGATTTCACCGAGAACAAGAGGCTGTTTGCTGTTACACCTCCTGTCATTCAGGTATTGTGCTCCCTGCTGGCATCTGTGTCAGCTGCAACGGCTGAAATACAGTGAGGTTCCCTTTATAAAACAGTTTAAAAACTGTTTTTAAGCAATCTTACTGTAATCTTTCCAGTTGGTCCTGAAATCTTTCAGCTATCAATTTAAAAATAGCTGTTTTGTTTAGAGCATTGTTTCTTCTGGGACTTGGTGTTTTTCTTTCCACTTGTATCAAAAAACTGGCTGAGCAGAATCTGATAATCTTGAAAAACTGTAAGTTACAGTTCAGGAGAACTAGAAAGCCTTCAATCCACATTGATGGTTTTGTGGTGTTCAGGATAGACAATGCTGGTAGCTTCTGTGGGTCTGGGGTTTTGTAGGTTGCCCAAAACAAGAGTTGAACAGAAAATACAGGCTTAACTTTTCTACTCCTACCATGGAAGCTGTAATGATTATGCTGGAGTTAAAACAGCAAACAAACTCTGCTTTCTGTTTCTTCTCTAGGTAGATGCAAGACAATTCCCTGTAACCATTCATTTTAACAAGAAAACCCCCCTGGATGACTACAGTGGGGAGTGCTTCAGGAAGGTGTGTAAAATCCATCGGATGTTGCCCTCAGGTAAGGTCACTGCTGACAACCTCTCAAATTCTTTACACTTAACATATCCAAAGTTTTCTGGGTTGTAGTTTTGTTGGGTTTGTTTGTAAGTTGGACCTGGGACTGCAATGATGTGCTGTGTGCTTTTACTTAGAAGGTTTTTCTTGTGCAAATTACCTGCTACCCTTAGGGAGCAGCAGAAGACAGATACAGTGAAACTCAGTGTTCCTGCTTGTCACTTCACAGTATATTCAACCTGTCTTTTGTCAAGAGCAGCATCTGAAGCTTCCCAGGATGAAGTACTGAGGTTGAGAGTGATTTCTTCTCTTGCAGGTGGGATTTTGGTGTTTCTAACAGGCCAGGCAGAAGTTCACTCTCTCTGCAGAAGGCTAAGGAAAGCCTTTCCATTCCAAAAAAACAACACTGCAGGTAATGCTGTAGAACAAAGGACTGTTAAACTTTATCTCACTGGGAAATGAACTGGCTTTGCACCCAAAAGATAAGAGATTTTATTTAACAAACCCAACAATCAAAGGTTAGGGAAAGGGCTCATTGTGGCTGGTTTTGATGAGTGGTTGTGAAGTTTGTGCTGTTTGGAGTTTGGGGAAAAGGTTACTGTGTGATGCTTTCCAGTTCCGCAGAACCCATTTCTTCCCTTACTCTGTTGCTCATGAATTCAAGTGGAAATGCTGCTGCTTGTTGGAGACCATATTTAGGATAGTGGCATTTCCCAGAATGACTGTAGAAAGTTAGACAGTCACATTCTAATATAGGTCAGCTTAATTGTCTCCTAAAGCCCAAGACAAGCAGGCACTGTGTGTGCTGCTGTCAGTCCCCAATGGTTCCTAAGTGGAATTGCAACGTGGAACTTGCATCATCCCTGTCCCCTGTGCTTCTTTGCTTCTTCCCTACTGTGATACTTTTTGAATCCCTATGAAGTTGGGAGTAGGACCAGACTCTTCCACCCTACCTTTTCTGAGAGGAAAGCATGCTCAGCTTGCAGTCATTCCACTGGTTGTTTTTTTAGGAGGAGATTATGACAAAGAAGAATCAGTGGAAGAGATCAGAAAATTTAAGAAGTCGAAGAAGCGGAAGAAAGTCATGGTAACGTGTGCTGGCTGGAATTGCTCCAGGAGACAGGGAGGAGCAGGTGCCTCCCTGCAAGACAGTCCTCCTGTGGAGCTGCATTTAGCTGCTTTAGACTTGCATGAAGCCTTGTAGCTGACACATGTCCCCTTGAAGAAATCCAGTTATAAAGCCTGCACTGACAACTGCTGCATTACAAGCTGCAGAGTGCTAAAATGTGTCCCTGGATATTATGGGCTGATCTTGATTGACTGCTGGCCATTAAAACTGTAATGGAAGCAGTTCCAGACTTGCTGGCTCCAGGGCTGCTCCTTATCTTGACATTTATTACCTAAAATTGGGACTGATGCATCAGTGATGAAGGGTTGTGTTTGGCTTCTGCCCAGATCCTACAAGCACTTTGTTAGCAGGAGATGTTGGTGTTTTAGATACACTGTGCTGATACTGGGTCCTGGTAGCTGAAAGGGCCTGAGTTAAGGAAATTGGACCCTTACCCACTATCCTCCAAGTGAAGAAGCTTGACTCAGCACAAAGTGGGTGGGTTACTGACTCTCACAGTTACCAAGTGCTCAACCCAACCTTGGCATACAAGTGGAAACTCTCAATCCCTCTGTCAGCTTCAGGTCAATGAGTGTCTGGAGTAAGTGCTCAGCTTTGCTTTCAAAGCAATAAAAAGTGCTGCTTGTGTCCCCCTCTTAATGCTTTGTGGTCTTCTTTCCTTTCTTTCTCAGACACTCCCCAAAATTGATCTGAACAATTACTCTGTTGTACCAGTGGATGAAGAAGATGAAGACAGAGACATTGAAACTGATGATGATGTTGCAGGCTCTGATATCGACCTTGACTTAGGAGATGGAGACTCAGAAGAAGGTTTGGCACTTGGGAAATAAAATTCAGCATCCCCTGTCACCTGTGGAGTGTGTGACAAAAGCTAGTTGTCGTTTGCTGAACTGATGTGATAGCACATCAGACCTGTGTCATGGAAAAGCTGTCAAGATTTTCCAGCTTTGGCTTCGTACCAGATACTTTGCTGGGCTTAGGTGAAGTGGTGCTGGTGAGGACGTTGCTGGGGCGAAGCCTGGGAGTTACTGTGCATTTAAGAACATTGGTTTGTTTCTTCACAGATGAGAAACCAGATTCGTCCCTTCCGCTCTATGTGCTCCCGCTCTATTCTTTACTAGCACCAGAGCAACAAGCAAAGGTAAAGGATTTATTGTCACAATGAGGAATGATCCTTGTAGATAAGTGTGATCATTGCCTGAAGTCATTTGTGCTTTGTGAGGTCAAATTTCCATCTTGGACTATCCAGGCCTGAATGGCCCAATGGGCAAGTTGGGGTATGGTTGGAGCAAGCCTTGCTTGGGTTGGGATCTCCCTGGTGTGCCGGTTCAGCAGGTTGGGAGAGCTGGAAAGTGTCAGTCCTGCAGCCTGTGGAAGCGAGTGGTGGCCACAGGGCCTGTCAGGATCCTGCGGCTTGTGCAGACTCCTGCGTTCCCCCTTGGGCTTCAGAGGTGGCAGCAGTGTGTCTAGGTACGAGTCTGTGCTGGTGTCTGCTCCACCTGGAGCCCCTGGGGATGTTTTTAAGGGATTAACTGAGCTGGAGAGAGAGCTCCAGAGCAGGAGGCAAAGAGTTACATCCTGGGTTTCACTTCTGGGTTTCAGATGCAGAGCTGTGTGCCTTCTCCTCCTTTTGCAGCCCATCCAAGTGGGTTTCCAGTCTGTTTCCCGTGGCTGGCCCCGCGTTTCACACCCCACCTGTTTCTTGCAGGTGTTCAGGCCTCCTCCTCCGGGCACCAGGCTGTGTGTGGTAGCCACCAATGTGGCTGAAACATCACTGACCATCCCAGGCATCAAATACGTGGTTGACTGCGGAAAGGTCAAGAAACGTTTCTACGACAAGATGACGGGGGTTTCGTCTTTCAGAGTCACCTGGATCTCTCAGGCCTCGGCCGACCAGCGGGCAGGCCGGGCGGGCCGCACGGAACCAGGACACTGCTACAGGTGGGTTGGCTGCCCCGGGGAGGGCTGAGGGAACAAAAAACCCAGTGAGTCTCGGTGTGAGTTTGACACCTTCCCTCATCCCGCTGCCCCTTTCACAGGGGGCTGATGGTGCTTAAAGCATCGGGGTTTTGTCTGCTCATTCAAAGAGGAGAGGTGAAGCTGAAGTTGAGCTGTCACTGGTGATGTTAGGTTGACAGGTTGGCTCCTCAGGGCTTTCTCTTGCTGGAAAACCCTTATTGTGGTGGCCAGATTAACATGGATTCCACTCCCAGCCAAGTCAGCTTTTTGTCAATAAGGTGACGTGCCCCAACCATGTGAATCATCAGATGGTTATGGAAATAGCACCCACAACTGTTAATTTTTTCTTAATTTCTTGCCAATTTTTCCTGCATGTCTTCTGAGTTAAGTTTTCTTCTAAGTCTTTAAGCAGCGTTTCTGATCCACTAGGTTATATTCTTCAGCAGTCTTCATGGACTTTGAGAAATTTTCTGCTCCAGAAATAACAAAGCGACCAGTAGAAGACTTGATACTGCAGATGAAGGCATTAAATATAGACAAGGTGAGGTGTGGCTTGGCTCTGTGTGCAGCACTTGCTGAAGCAGTTGCCCCTAGGAGCCAGAAACAAACACAAATGCCTTTTTATAATCTTTGCCTGAGGCTGTGCCTTGTGTTAGAAATTTGGATCCTGGGACTTGATTTTAGTTTTGCCAATTGCAGAAACTGCTGTGAATTCCACCAGGGCTTAACAGACATGTTTGTTTAGGTATTAAGAGTTTTCTTGTCTTTGTAGTAGTTAAAAAAAAAACATCTCTGGGACTGTCCACGAAGTGGTTGTGTTTTGGAGATACTTGAGCCCTCTCAGAAAGCACAATACTTAGAATTAAAGCAGCCTGCCCTGGGTGGTTCCTGCAGGCGGTGGCAGCAAAGGGTGACACTGGTATTCCTGTTCCCTCATGTTTTTGTTCTAAGTGTTTCCTCCCATTATATGGCCTTTCCTCTCGCTCCTGGCAAACATCCTAAGTGTTTTCCTTTGGTACAGATAACCAGAGGTGAGGGTTTCCCTCCCTTCCAGGAGTTCTCACTGGGTTCAGACTGTTTCTGAGTGGGAGCCATGTCAGTGGTGTGTTCTGAGAGGCATTTTCTCCTGGTGTCCATAGGTAATCAACTTCCCATTTCCAACACCACCTCCAGCAGAAGCCCTTGCAGCAGCGGAAGAGTTGCTGATAGCTCTGGGTGCCTTGAAGGAGCCCCCTATGACAGGAAGGTAATGTCTGTGGTCCTCCACAAATTCCCTATCAGCACCAGTTCTTGAGGCAGAGGGCACTGCTGTCCTGCCTGCTTTTCCATCTCAACCCCCACATCTGAGGATGAGCTTTAGTGCAGAGGCTGGGATCATCCTAACAGCCTCTGGTTCACCTGTGTTTGTTTTGCTGGCCCAGGGGGTGCTTGGACAGGGAAGGAGTGTGCCAGGAATCCCCCATGGTGGGTGGGAGCTGCATGAGAGAGAGGAATCTATCCTCCAACCTGTGGGACCAGCATGTAACAAAACCTGGGAAAACACATTAAATTCTCAGGCTTGCAAAACCTGAAGTTACTTCATAAGGTGACTTTTCCCTTCCTCCCCCAGGCTGAAGCAGCAGCTGGCAGCAAAACTGAGCTGCCCTATTAGTCCCCTGGGCAGGATAATGGCCACTTTCCCCGTCGCCCCCCGCTATGCCAAGATGCTGGCACTGAGCAGGCAGCACCACTGCCTGCCCTACACCATCACCATCGTGTCTGCCATGACCGTCCGGGAGCTGTTTGAGGAGTTTGACAGGTGGGTGGGAGAGCACCAGGACAGGCTGCATCACCTGCTCACACCTCCCCAGCAGCCAGGCCCCTCTGCACCTAAGCATAATATTCATCTGTGCTGGTTTGTGCTTCTTCTAGGCCAGCAGTCAGTGAGGAAGAGACGGCTAAACTGAAGGGGAAGAAAGCCAAGTTTGCACAGATGCAGAGGATCTGGGCTGGGCAGGGCCCGATGCAAAAGCTGGGAGACCTCATGGTGATGTTAGGTATTGCAGGCAGCACAAGCCTCATCCAACCTGGTCTTGAACACTTCCAGGGAGGTGGCAGCCACAACCTCCCTGGGCAGCCTATTCAGGAAGAATTTCTTCCTGATGTCTAACCTAAATCAGTTTTGATCCATTGTTACCCCTTGTTCTCTCACTACAAGCTCATGTCAGAAGCCCCTCCCCAGCTTTCCTGGAGCCCCTCCAGGCACTGGAAGGTGCTCTAAGGTCTCCCTGGAGCCTTCTCTTCTCCAGGCTGAAGAGCCCCAACTCTCTCAGCCTGTCTCCAGAGCAGAGCTGCTCCAGGCCTTTGATCATCTTGGTGTCCCTTCCATTCCTTCTCCTCCCCTCACCCTGAGCCCTCAGCTTCTCACAACCGAAGGCTCCTCATGCTGTAGGACTAAATCCAGCAGTGTTATTTTCTAGGCTGTTCTCTGGACAGCCTGCCTGTGTCCCAGGCTGTGATGTGCAGGTGTTGACCCCGGCAGTGCTGTCCCACAGTTGGTGTGATGAGGACAACTGATCAGCTGAGTCGTTGTTTTCACCTGACTCTTCTCTTCCAGGGGCAGTGGGGGCCTGTGAGTACGCGGGGTGTCCCCGAAACTTCTGTGAGGAGAACGGGCTCCGGTACAAAGCCATGCTGGAAATCAGGCGCCTGAGGGGGCAGCTGACAACAGCAGGTGAGTGGGCTTGGAGAGGAACTGCTGTGTTTATCCTCTGCTGGAGGCTGACAAATCCACTGGGCTGTTGGTTGCAACCTGTCTTGTTTTTTTTTCCTGTGGAATCTCAACTCCCCTTCCCCCCGCAGTGAACTCTGTCTGCACTGATTCTGGCCTCTACGTTGATCCGAAGATGAAGCCCCCAACAGAAGCTCAAGCAACTTACTTGAGACAGATTGTGCTGGCAGGGCTGGGGGACCACATTGCCCGGAGGGTTCAGGCAGAAGAGCTCCTGGATGAAAAGTGGAAAAATGCCTACAAGGTAAAACAGCTTGAATTGATTTGAATTCCTCTTTCTTGGGGGGCAGGAAAGACAGTGCTGTGCAAAGCCTGGGCTTCTGGCTGGGCAGAGCACTGAGGCTGGGTGTGCTGGCCTGCCACAGCTTCTCTCCATAGAATTTTAAGTCTCCAGTGTTGCAGTTTCTTAGTCCTCACATAGGAATTTTTATAAATGAGCTAAGAAGTAGCATTAGTCCATCTTGCAAAGGCAAAGCAGAAAATTATGGGGTTATTAAAGATCTCAATCATTTAGGAAAACCACATAAATGTACACCTGTGAGAGACTGAAATTAGATACAGTCAAGAAATTGGATTGCCAGTAACTCATCTTACTCTGCTTCAATCTTTCTTAAAGACTGCTCTCCTGGATGACCCAGTGTTCATCCATCCAAGCTCAGTCCTCTTCAGAGAGCTCCCAGAGTTTGTGGTGTATCAAGAAATTGTTGAGACTACGAAGCTGTATATGAAAGGTGAGGCTGTTGTGGTCCCTGCTGGTTCTGCAGGAATGGTGAGGATTTCAGAAGAGCCTCAGCAGAATGTTCCCCTTGCCGTGGTAACTGAGGCCTCTCCTTACAGAGTGGTCATGCCTCCTGGGATTTGGAGCCTTATGCTTCCTAGATTTGCAGCAAGGGAAAAAATTGGTGTGGTCTATTCTTTCTCTAGCAGGTTGGGCTGTAGCAAAGCTCAGCTGCTGAAAGAGCTGCTCTGCACCAGCCCTGTCAGCCATACTTAGCTGGTCTCCTTGCTTAGCTGGTCTCCAAGGGATTTAAATCTGTACAGTTGACTTGAAAAATGAGACACAGGAAATTCTGTGGAGATGAGACCCTGACCATGCACTGTGCCCCTAGGGCTGTAGTTGAGGGGCAGCTCCTGGCAGCAGTCCCTCATTCAGTTGTGTTTTCCCTCCCTAAAGGTGTGTCTGCTGTCGAACCCGAGTGGATCCCTGTCCTGCTGCCACCATACTGCCACTTTGGGAAGCCTCTGGAAGACCCTCCCCCATCTTACTGTCCCCAGACCGGCCGAGTCCGATGTCACAGGCCAAGTGTCTTTTGTAAGTGTCTGGACAAGTGTCACTTGGTAGTGTTGTCTAGGAGCTGCTCTGTAGTTACTGCAGGGCTGCTTTTGACAAAACTGTCACTGGATCAGAAAGCTCATGCTCAGCTTGGACTGATCAAAGAGCTCAGCAGTGGTTTGAGTAGTGCCAAAGGTTTAAAACCATTTAAATACCAGCATTTCCCCATGGACACGGGCATTTGATGCCCATCTGCTCTCCCTGTGAAGGAAGGCTGGCTGGGTGGTGGCAGTATCCAGGCTTTCCAGGTTGCCAACATCTCCCTTGGAAATGTACCCTCCTCCTTGAGTGTTGGGGAGGCTCAGTGAGACCTTTCTTTCCAGACCGAGTTGGTTGGCAGCTCCCTGCTGTGGAGGTTGATTACCCAGAAGGTATCGATCGCTACAAACTCTTTGCCAGGTTCCTGCTGGAGGGAAAGGTGAGTGTTTTCCAGCTGCATTATGTCCTTGATGTCATCAGGAGGTTTTTAGCCCAGTTTCTGGAGAAGGTGAGCCTTGTGGCTTCTTCCTCTCCGTGTGTGTGTGCCCATTCTTCAAAGCTTGCTGGTGGCTGGAGGAGTTTGCAGCTGGGGGAGGGTGGGGAGGATACCTTTAAAATACAAAATGGCAGGAAAATCAGCAGTTGAGTGACAGCCCCAAGTTTGAGTCTTGTTCTTGGAAAGGTAAAAAGCTGTATGGCTCTTGGTCCATTCTGAGGCATGGGAGTCATGTAGCAAGCCAGCCAGGATGAGACTGGTGTGGAGATGGGATGGTATGGAGGATTTGGGATAGAAATCCACAATAATCCAAGTTCCCTGACTCTTGACTCCACAAAATAGTTATTTTACCTTGTTCATGATATACTTCTGATAACTAACCTTTCAGGTCATTGCAAAGTTGAGATCTTACAGCCAGTGTCTGTTGTCCAGCCCCCTCATAATGCTGAAGACCTGGTCCAAGTAAGTTGTGTTTAACTTCCTTTTAAATGAAAAAAAATCAATGCTGGGAAGGGTGTTCTGGGTAGTGATCTGGGCTGTACCTGCAGGGAGAGGAAAATTAGTTTCCTTAGCAAGAAGAATTGGGTCCCAGGAGACCTGGGTGATGGTGAGGGCAGCCTGGAGGAGCACTCGGGACCTGCTGGTCACACTGACCTCTGCAGGTGGCTCCAGTCTAACCAACTGCTGCCACCTGCAAGAAGTCCTGGCTTTGCTTCTCTTCAAAAACTGGCTTCCAAAAGACTTTTATTTTTCTTGGGGTTTTGGTGGCATTTCTAGAGCTGTGACCCTGAAAAGGGCTGTCAGCTTTTGCCTCCCTTGCTGTCCCCCCAGTGTCCTCTCCTATTTACCAGAATAATCTGTGAGTTTTCATGGAGCTGGTAGAGGATTTGGAAAGACTGTTAAAATGATCCCACAAATTGTTATCTGAGGGCTCCACCATTACAAAATATTTCCTTTTTGGATCACTCCAGAGCTCAGCACTGGGACCTGGGGCTTCTCTGTAGCTTTACCATCAGCTGTAGAGCCAGGGATATGTCTCTGCATCCCCTGCCTAAAAACAGGCAGAGGATGAATCCCAAGGGATGAGCTGAACGCTGACACACTGCTGAGCTGCACTCAGGAACTTTGTTTTTCTGCACCATTTTATTCTGGACTGATTTAGGCTCCAGCCCAGGACAGAATCCCTCCTACAGGCTCTGGTTGCAGAAAAATGTGACAATCGTGATGCTTTATTGGCTGCATGGAAGAAAAATCCTAAATGTAAGTGGATTATGGATGTAATAGATTGTGAGTCAGAGGTGATACCTTGAGCACTATTGAATTATAATTTAAGAAATGGATGATATCACTTGATATACTCCAAATATTTGCTGCTTGCTTACCAGAAGCAGTCATGCTCTGTGTTTGGAACTGGAGTTTTTTAAGAAAGCAACATTTATTTTTGTATTTTAATAATACAACTAATAATACTACAATACTAATAATACTACAATTAAATACTTGGTTTGGGGCTTTTGAAGAATCAGACTGTGACGGTCCTGCCCCTGGGTACAGGAATATTTCCCCACCCCGAGGTCAAATGGGTTTTGTTCAAGGTTAGAGGACCAGGTGATCAGAGCTCTTTACAAGAGCAGCAGCAGAGTGATGCTGTGGTGGCTTCCATGGGAACTGCCCACACTGAATGTTCTCACATCTGCATGCAGCTGTCCCAGCTCCAACACTGCTGGGAAGCTGGTTCCTGCTGGGAGCAGGCAGGGGCCACAGGACCTTGTCTTTCCAGCAGAACCATTCCTGTCCTTGGCTCCTGCAGCCACCTCACTGCTCCTGCCTTCTGTTGCAGATTTGCTGGCAGCCTATGGCCAGTGGGTCCCTGAAGCTCTGCGGGATGACCTGGCCCAGCACTGGCCACCAGTGGCCCTGGGAGGTTCCTGACCCTGTTCCTGATGGACTCCTCTTCTCCAAGACATTTCCAGAGCTTGAGTTTCCATGGAATTCTGCTGACACAGACGGACTTGCTCTTAGAGACACTTGTTTGAAAGAGTACTGGGGGTGACTCTGGTTTTCTGGGAAGCCTCCTCTCTTCCCAAAAACCCTACTGGCTGCTTCCCTGATATCTTGTAATATCAAAATTTGGATAATTTTATCCATTGTATTTTTACATATATATTTTTTTTAATAATCAGAAGTTTCTCTTTGGACTATATTAGTCATATGAACTCTAATAAATGTGTCTAGTTCCTGGCTGGGTGTTTTTTCCACACGGGACGTTGCAACAAGCAAAACTTCAGGCCTTTCTCAATCTTAGTGCGTGACTGGAGCTCCAGCTGCAGCCTGGGCCTTAGCTGGGACTTTTCCAGATGTTCCGTGTATGGAAAAGGACAGAAAAATGAGAAAAGGGCAGGATGTAGGGCAAAAAAAAACAAGTGGAGATGCCGGGGATTGAACCCGGGGCCTCATACATGCAAAGCATGCGCTCTACCACTGAGCTACATCCCCTTGTTAAAAAGCAGTTGCCGCACAGCGCACATAACACTCAGCAGGGGCAGCGACAGCTGCGAGGGGTACCCGGGGGTGCGGGGTTCCCCGCCGCGGACCGACCTGCCCGCACCCCTCCCCACCGCTCCCGCGGGTCGTGAGGCCGTGACACCCCCCGGGGCGGGAGAGGCTGAGCGGGCAGCGCTGCTTTTTTACGTCAAAGGAAGAGGAATCGGGGTCCGCGGCTTCTCAGGGTGTCTGCTCAGCACCCCGCTGCTGGGGGCGGTATGTGGGGGTGCCTGGGGTTCCGGCCCCGCCCGGAGAAACGCGGTGCGAAGGGAGGGGGGGGAGAAGCCCCGAGCGCCCCGGGGGATGATCCCGCGGGGGTCGCGGAGCCCGGGGGGCGTTGGGTGGGGTCGTATCCACGGCCAATAGAGCGAATGATGGCTGCCGAAATAGCTCAGTTGGGAGAGCGTTAGACTGAAGATCTAAAGGTCCCTGGTTCGATCCCGGGTTTCGGCAGGGCCCTTCCTATTTTTTTGGTGTCTTTTTTTCTTTTCTTTCTCTCCCCGCGGGTTTTTTTGCCGCCGAACGGGGCGGACCCGTCCCCGTGGTCCCGGCGGTGCCCGCGGTGTCCCGGCGGGTGCTGCTGCGGGCGGGGGTTTTGCGGCAGGAGCGGTTCGGGGATGGCGCGGCCCGCCCGGAGCTGCTGCCAAGCCGTCCTCGTTAGTATAGTGGTGAGTATCCCCGCCTGTCACGCGGGAGACCGGGGTTCGATTCCCCGACGGGGAGGTTGTACTGCTTTTATTTTGTTTTTTTTTGTTTTTCTTCCCCCTTCTCATAATTTCCGACCGGCACAGATTTATGCTGATTTCCGAAAGATACAAATCTGTGTGTGTGCGTAAACCCGGAGTGTCCCCGTACTTCCAAGAGCTGCTTAGGCGGGGCTGTGCCGCGCCCTGCTGGCACCCGCAGCGCCCCGCTGCCTGCCCGCCTCCCGCTGCCCCCTGGAAGGAAGGACGGGCCGGGCAGGGTCCTGTGCAGCAGGCAGGGCAGGCAGCGCCGGGCAGGGGGATGTAGCTCAGCGGTAGAGCGCATGCTTTGCATGTATGAGGTCCCGGGTTCAATCCCCGGCATCTCCACAAAAAAAAACGCCACCAGTGGTGTTTTTCTTTCATTTTTTTTCTCCCCCTTGATTTATTTCCTTCCGGGCGCCTAAACGACAGCAAAATGCGCTGCCCAGAAAGACCCACGATTGCTTACTGTCACAAAATGTGTTGTTTTTTTTAGTCACTGGTTTCTCCTCAGGACTGTGCAGATATTTCAGATCCTGGTGTCTCTGGGAATTCCAGGAGCGCAGGGGGACGCGGGCCTGGCAGCCCTGCCCAGCACCAGCAAAGCCTGCAGTTGGCTCAGGGTCAAATGCTCAAAGCCCTTTTAGAGCTTGAAACAGCTTTTATCTACCCTGTGACCAGCGGATTTTCCTGCTCTGTTCAGTTACCAACAGCATATCCAGCTCCCTCTGGCAGGGAGAGCTGAGCAGGGGCAGAGGTAGAGGGACAATCCCTGCCAGAATGGTTGAAATGCTCTTTACACCTTAACAGGAAATCAGGATTTGCCAGTGTATCTGTCAGCTCCCGGTCTGTTTGGACCAAGCTTGTCTTGAAAACCGCAGCAAGGGGGACTAGTGCAGTGCTGGGGAAACATGGAGGGGCTTTGTCCATGGAAAAGCCCCTCCCCGTGCAGGAAAGTCCGTCCTGCACAGCAGCCTGAGGGGCTGGGGGCTCTGTGGCAGTAGGACCTGGCTGTGCTGCTCCAGCACTGGATGCAGACGTCAGGCACAAGCTCCTCCAGGATGCTCAAGGCTGGCTGCCTACCCCAGCTCGATGGAGAACAACGCTGGGTCATCTCCATTCCTTCCTGTCAGAAAGCATCTTGTCACAGATCACACTGCCTTGTGCCTCACCAGCCATTTCCAGACTGGTTGCCAGGGCTCACGTTGTACCTAAATAATCATCTTACCATTCTCATTCACCTTCAGATGAGGATAGACTGAAATTGGAGAGGCTCTTCCAACCCGTTATGTTTCCACACCTCTCCACGCACACGGTACAAGCCCCTCAGCACGAGTCTAACCTGTGAAGAAAGCAAAAGACTTGTGTGCCTTTTTTTCTTTCGTTCTTTCTTTTTGTCCCCAGCCAAACGACCTGGATGTTTGAGATGAGTGTCACTCGTGCAACGCTGAGTTTTAAGACCAACTCAAGGCACCAGCAGCTCAGACGCTCCTCAGGGCCTCCCCGTCCTGTGAAAGCTCCATGTGGCAGGAAAACACAGGCTGGTTCCCCTCAAACCAAACACAAAGCTGTTGCTGGGCCTGCCCTCCCTTTCTCCTGGTGTGCAGCCCCGGGAGTTACCCGAGTCCCTTCAGCCCTTTTCCCCCCACCAACCTGCCTGCGGCCCTTGCCTGGGCCTGTCCCGCTGGGTCTGTGCCCACTCGCTCCGTGCCGGGTGAGACAGACCGCTGCTCTCCCTCTGCCATGCTGAAGCACATCAGAGGCTTCCTAAACAGAAATACGCCTTTCCAGGCTGGAAAAAAAAAAAAAGGCCCCTCACCCCACAGGCACCTCAGCAAGGCCCGCGGGCCAAGCTGCCCTTCACCCGGGCCCCACAGGAGAAAATCAAGGAGGTGCTTTTGAAACTGGGACGCAACGGCAGGGATTTAAATCCCGACAAGAAGCTTTAGGCCCAGGGGCGCCTCCAAACGCCGAGGCACAGCAGCCGAGGCACGGCAGCCCCGCTCCGGGCCTGGCCCCGCTCCCGCAGCTCCACGCCAGGTTTTGCCCGCGCACCCTCTACCGCCCCCAGCCCGCCGAAGCGGACGCATCGCACTTAACGTGCTGACTCCTCCGCCTGGCCGGACCTCACTCCCTTCTACCTTCACAATAAAGCTACGGCGCGCGCCACAGGAAAAGTAGTGCCTGGCGGAGTGATCTGAGCCTCGGGGGCGGGGCGGAAGAGGTTATATAAGGGGAGGGAGAGGAAGGGGTGGCGTAGTCGCGGCTGTGTGAGGGAGTCGGAGTGTTTTGCTGTCGGCTTGGCCTGCGAGCCCCGCGGTGAGTGCGCCGTGTCGCGGCTTGGCCGTGCTTCCGCGGGGAAAACGGAGAGCAGGGCCGCTTGTCGTGGCAGCGGCAGGGCTTGGATGTGCGCTGGGTGGTCGGGTGGGAGATGCGTGTATGCTGGTGGGGGCTGGAGGGGAGGCGGCTGAAGAGAAGCTGGGCTGCAGGCGGGATATGTGCCGGGACGATGCTTTGTCCCTCAGCGGCAGCACCGTGAGCTGGCGGCGGAGATGGGCGGGAGAGGTGGGTGCGAGCAGCCACTGAGAAAATGGCGGCCGCGCAGGCGCAGCGGCCGCTCAAGATGGCGGCCGCGCGCGCCTTAGGCGGGAAGGGAAGGGGGCGGGTGGCGCCGCCCCTCGGCGTCATGGGCGGGGCCTCTGTTGTGACGTCATCGCGGGGCCGGTCCCGGGGCGCAGCCGCCCGGAGCGCTGCCTCGGGGGTGGGCGCCTGCAGACCGGCCTTGCTGCAGCCTCCCATGGGCATCACTAACCTGCAGTGACCTTCCTTCTTCCAGAGAAACATGCAGATCTTTGTGAAGACTCTGACTGGCAAGACCATCACCTTGGAGGTTGAGCCCAGTGACACCATTGAAAATGTCAAGGCCAAGATCCAGGACAAGGAAGGCATTCCCCCCGACCAGCAGAGGCTGATCTTTGCTGGCAAGCAGCTGGAAGATGGGCGCACCCTGTCTGACTACAACATCCAGAAGGAGTCCACCCTGCACTTGGTGCTGCGTCTGAGGGGTGGCATGCAGATCTTTGTGAAAACTCTGACTGGCAAGACCATCACCCTGGAAGTTGAGCCCAGCGACACCATTGAGAACGTCAAGGCCAAGATCCAGGACAAGGAAGGCATTCCCCCCGACCAGCAGAGGCTGATCTTTGCTGGCAAGCAGCTGGAAGATGGGCGCACCCTGTCTGACTACAACATCCAGAAGGAGTCCACCCTCCATCTTGTGCTGCGCCTGCGGGGTGGCATGCAGATCTTCGTGAAGACCTTGACAGGCAAGACCATCACCCTGGAGGTGGAGCCCAGTGACACCATTGAAAATGTCAAGGCCAAGATCCAGGACAAGGAAGGCATTCCCCCGGATCAGCAGAGGCTGATCTTCGCTGGCAAGCAGCTGGAAGATGGGCGCACCCTGTCTGACTACAACATCCAGAAGGAATCCACCCTCCATCTTGTGCTGCGCCTGCGGGGTGGTAACTGAACTGGCCAGTTGTTTGCTTCCAAAGTAAAAGTTTCTCTGCACTTGTTCATCCAATAAAGCTGTTGCATCCACAAAAGTTCATGTTTCCAGTTACATGAAAAACTTGTTTATGCCACTAGCCAGCTCTAACTACTTAATAAACTTTAATTAGCCAGCTTCCACACACAGAGGTGTTGCAAAACAGCCTTACACAAGGGCTACACGTGTGAGCAGTGCCACTAATCCCTGCCGTGGTTCCCTGCTGTTGTGTAAGTGCTCCCGTCAGGAGCTGAAGCCCTGGCTGAGCTTGGTGCCGGTGTGCAGATGTTACGCAGCTGTTGGGGTTGTGTAAGGGCACATGTAACGTGAAACTGGGAGGCTTTGGTAATGCTGCTGTGCCCAGTAATTACTGGTCCTGCCCCTGGTGTTTTTGCATTAACAGTAATAGAAAAAGGACGAGCTGATCCCAAACCAGCAGCTGCTTCCAACATGTCTGCCTGGCAGAACAGCTCTGCTGATCCTGCAACTGTTGCACCAACAGCTTGAGAAGTTCAGCCTAGCTTGAGTTGTCATCCAGCTGCAGACTTACTTTTTCAAAGGCATATTAAGCAAATTTCATTCCAGATGTACTAATTTCCTTAAAACAGATTGCAATGTGCTCTCGTTCCCTCTCTGCATCAAGTGGAAGTGCAGGGTTCATGAGCTGAAGCAGATGTGGAGCCGTTCCCATATGCTGTAAAAACACTGACTAAAGGGAGGTCTCCACTGAAGTGCAGATTCAGGATCTCATGAGTAGGTAAGGGAGCTGTGCTGGGGTAAGGAAATGGGAAACGGGTGGGAAGCTGAAGGAATAAAACACCCAGATGTCCCAGACAAGAGTGGTGATGCCACCTGCCTTTGGAAGGGGATGTGGTGGGAGGTGAAGCGGAGGTTTTGGCTGATGCAGCAAGTAACAATTGTGCAGCTCTTCAGCAGTTCTGGGTGTGCTGCAGTGATGTTTCTTGTCCGTGGGTGCCTGACCCAGTTCAGGGCTGGGTGTTTCTGGAATGTAGGAAGCTCTTATATACAGAGGAAGCTGCAGCCGGATCATGTTATCATAGCTCCTTTCTCTGCACACCTGCAAAACTTTCCCTTTGCAATGTGGTAATCCAAAGGAAAAAAAACCAAAAAAATAACTGGAGATAGTTCTGATTTGGAGGTTCCTTGAGCACTGAGGGGGAAGAGCTGCAGGAGAACAAGGGGACACTCAGTGTCAACAGCCTGCACGAGTAGAGCTGCTTTAAGGAATTCCTTCTATTTTAAATGCCTCAATGAAAAATTAAACAAACCCCTATGCTGCTGTACTTCAAAACTGTGATGCTGTGGAAATGTGGAACAGCCTTGAGTGTCATCCCAGATGAACTCCAAGGGGTCGTTAATGGTGGCTTTGCAAACACTCCAGGGTGCAGCACCCGGGAGCAGAGAGCACAGCCCTGCTAGGACAGCCCCCAGAGCAGCAGTGTTCGGTGGAAACAGCAGAGCAGGGTCTGAAGGTGTTGCTGTGGGCAAACGGCACAGCCAGCAGCTGCCTCTGCTATGGGGACCCAGCCAGGATTGACCTGAGACAAAGGCAGCAGCTGAGGAAAAAGTCTAGAATGAAAAATACAAACCCACATAATTAATTGTAAAGACACAAATACAGGTGGGAGCTGTGGGCTTGTGTCTCCCTGTGGTGCCCAGAGGTCACGGAGGTGGCATTTTACAGGTGGATGCACTGCAGCTCTGAGGCCCTTCAGCTCAGATCAACTGATGCTTTTGATGGCAGGATGATATGTGTAATTATTTTATGAGAGGCTGCCACCGACTTGTCTCTTCCCTTTGTTTCTTATTTACTGCTGACTTGAGGTGCTTTCAAGAAGGGACGAGTCTCAGCAAGGCTTTTATTCAGGGCTACTTCAGGTGCCTAAGATAGACAGAAGACTCAATTCCTTGGAAAAACAGAGGCAGGTCAGAAGGAGCTGATGGATGTTTTCTCCTTGGGGAGACCCTGGGGTTGAGCCTCGGGTGTCCAGCCGGTGGCTGCCTCGACCTGCTCGCGCTGCTTTTGACGCAACCCGTGTATTTTTATCACTGTATCGGTTTTCATCTACTTACATTTTTATCTATTATATATCTTAACATACTTATATACTTTAATACATTTTTATATTTCCCATATTTATCTATTTCATCTATTTATATAGCTATTCGACTATATTTACGTATCAATAGATGTTTTGACAGCCCGCCGGGCTCCGGCTGCCCCCGCCCCCGCCGCGCCGTGCGTGTGGGCGGGGCTCTATATGGCCCCGCCCCTCCCCCAGCCCGGCCCCCCCGCCGCTCCGGCCCGGGCCGCGGGGCCATAAAGCGGCGGTTCGAGGCCCGGGCCGGTTCTGCCGCGGTTCCTGCTGCTCTGCTGCGCCATGGCCGTCGCCCGGTGCGGGCTGGCGCTGGGGCTGGGGCTGTGCGGGGCGACCCTGGCTGTCCTGGGGGTCTGCCTGCTGCTGCTGGGGCCTGTCATCATCAAGCAGCAGGTCATCAAGGTCAGCAGGTCCCCGGGGATTTGGGGTGGGGGGTGCGTGGCTGTGGGGGTGTCCGGGGCCAGGGTGCGCGTTTGGTACATGGGGGCTGGGGAGCCGGGGTGTGCCTGGGGGCTCGGTACGGGGCTGGGGTGCAGCCAGGGCATGGTGCAAGGCGCAGGGGTAGCGGTGGTGCTGGAGCCTCACAACCTCGCTGTGGGCTTGGGATGTTCCACCCTCGGTTACAGCGAGTGTGCCTGGGATGAGTGGGCTCTCACCTCTGGTGAGCAAGGGGCGTGTGGAGCTGGAGCTGGCTTGGGGGGATAGAGCTGGTGGTGCTGGGCTGAGCACCAGCCCTTCCTCCTGTCCCTACTGCCTTTGTCTGCAGCACGAGTTGTTCCTTGAGTTGCTGTTTTCATACGTAGGTGTGCAGACTACCAGGCTCATATGTGCTCTGTTGAGATGAGTTCCAAACTGGAAAGCGGACAGATGATGTGCAGGGGTGCTCTGAAGGAGCCTTGTGCATGGAGCATCCTCTCCTCCAAGACCTGTTTCTCTGAAGACCTGTCTTATCCACAGGAGAGGTTGTGAGGCTGAAGGGGTATTTGTCCCCCACAGTAAAATGTGGATGGAGGTGTTGGTCTGTTCAGTTAATACCACACAATCCTGGGAGCTAGTGCTCCAGTCCTCGCAGTTGGGACACTAATTACCCTGCTGTAATGAAGCAATTGGCCCGTTCCCACATTTAGCCAAACCTTTTTCTCCCCTCGCCCAAAGGAGAAGTGTACCCTGCCTAGGCATCTCTCCAAGCCTTGCATCTGCCCAGGTGAGCACCTGGAAACGTGCTTCTGATGAAAAAGGTGAATAAGTATCCCATGGTCAGCTGGGGTTACATGTACCACCAAGTCTCTGTGAAGAACAAACTGCTACTTAAATGTATCCTCTAGAAGTGCTGCTGGCTGGGCAAAGCCAGTAAAAGTCAAGCTTTGTCCACTTTGGTGGACATCAGGAGTTGGGACCTGCAAAGAAAAGACTGAATGGCCCCTGCAGAACAAGAGCAACATTTTTTGATGAAAAAAAAAATGTTTCTAGCCTCTTTTTAGCCAATCTTGATTTGTTTTACCCCATTAATTAATTCCCGATAACTTGCAGGGAGAACAGAAGATGAGGAAGAGACCAACCCTCTTTCTCTGCAGGTCTCCCTTCATCTTGAGCCCTCAGTCTCCACGTCTACAGCATGACCAAAATGGTCCTGAGTTCCTATGAGGCTTCATGTGAAATGGTCAAGGGTGGTGAGAAATATCCAGGGCCTTACTGAAAATTCCTGGGTTGGTCTTCAGAGCTGTGGGTAAGAGGATGAGCTGGGTCTTGAAGGGTTAGGCAGGTGAGGTGTGGCTTGCCAGTCCTGGCTTACCAAGATCTGCATGGAAGGTCTAGTGTACCCAGATAGAAAAGCACTTAGTTGTGAAAAAGGTTGTATTTTTTGGGGTATCTTTGAAGTCTGTAAGGGAATACAGGGTAGAAACAGGGACCCAGCCCAGCTCCTGCCCTATTTGCAAAAACTAAATCTCCATCAGCTGCTGTCCTGACATTATCCCTGTAAAACTTGGGGATGGTGTTTTTCTGGAAGCTTGTGGAGTGCCATGGACCTGCCTAAGATACAAGTACAATGAAACTGTAATGACTCCTCTCTCTGCCACTTAGCATTTCATCCCCAGCTGGGAACTCTTGTGCTGTCCTGCCTGAAGCTGGCAGAAGACTGGCAGCCCTGTCCTCGCTGTTTTAGCAGGGTGGTGAGGATGGTGGTGGGAGGATGTGGAGGATGAGAGCTGACACTGAGGTTGCACACAGCATGATTGCTCCTCTTGATCTGAAGAGGAAACATGAACTCTTGGTTTTACTGAGCAGGGTGGCTAAAGCCTCCCTCTTGGACATGCAGGATTTGGGCACAGTTGGTGGAGCTGCTGCTCCTCTGACCATCTGGAGAAGATGAGCACTAGCCATTTCCTTTCAGTTCCTCAGGAACACAGATGAGTGTGGTCAGGGGTATCAGACCTCTCAGTGACACTTTGTAACCCATCTAAGTGAAAAATACTCTATTTTTATTTCAGACATGACTGTGTTTGTTTTGACCTACAAGTAGCTGAATCCTAAGGCTACCCTGTTAAGTAGGTCTTGCTTAACAGCATCTGTGGAGCACTTTGAGCTGCTGTGCCCAGCTGGGAGAGGAATGAGAAAGGTTGCAGGGAGCTGGAGTGTGGCTCTATCTGACTGGGTACATATATTATGAATAAATGCATATCCAGTAAGGGATTTAGGGAGTGCAGGGCAGAATAAGCAAGTAAAGGAAAGCAGATGTTGCTATTCAGACTCAGTTGGAGGCTCAGGAGCAGGGATTTGCCAAGCCCTGCTGCCTGTGGGTGGCACAGCCTTGCTATGAAATGGCTACAGAAAGACAGGGCATTAGAAGGAAGCCTCCAGCAGCTTTTGTTCTCAGCCTCCTGTGGCAGCAAATATGTGCATGGTTGGCTCAAGCTGCTCTTGGGCAGGAGAGCAGTTGTGGGGCTGCCAAGCTGCAGTGGGACAATGCCCACAGCCCTTCACCAGTTAGTGGATCAGACCTGCTTCCATAAGCTGGCTGGGTTACTTAACAAGGGAAAGGGTTTGGGCTTGCAGAGGAAGCAGGGATTGTGGTGGAACACACACAAAATAAATGCTCAGGCAGGAACAGGCTGTTGTCCATGAGGCAGGGAAGGAGTGGAGACAGATGTGGCCAGTTATCAGGTTCTGGGCTGGGGAGCTGGGGATGGCTTAAGCTGTGTTTGGACTCCTGCAGGCATTTCCCAGCAAATGGGACAGTGATATGGAAGCCACAATTGTGCATTCCCTTTGACCTGCCTCATGACCAACCATGAGTCACTGCAGGAGGGCAGCTGAGAGGAGGCAAAGGTGTCCTGCTTGGTGCAGTTGGGACACAGCTGGGTCACAATCTCAGTTCCCTATCTGCTTTTTGGGAATCTGGTGGGCCCTCCCTGCTGATACCCAAGCAGTTGTGTGGCTGGGTGTGCCACCTCTCCCAGCCCTTGCTGCTTCCAACTGTACGGAGCTGCCAAACCTGGCAGACGAGCGGGGGCCTTGGGGACAGGGTTGTTTGTGCCAGGCTGGTAAAACATGCAGAGCTGTGAATAATTCAGTGCTGGTTTATCCAGCACAGTGAGCCTCCAGCACATCAAAACAGATCCGAAATCCTGTGGGTAGGATCTGGAAAATTGAGCTTGAATAAATAAGCCTACAGACATCCTGTGGCATGAACTTGATGCTTCTGCTTACATAAGAGTTCCTGGTTTACTTCTGGCTTGATTTCAATCTGCATAACATGTCTGGATCCTCTGGAGAGCCCCTGCTGGAACTGCTGCCTTTGGCTGGGCCTGACATGGAGCTGCAGATGGATGTGTTTAGCTGCAGCCACTGAATCCAAGGGAGTTGTGTCTCCTTACCCCTCTTTTTTTTTTTTTTTCCTTGCAGAATGTCAGGATCGACCCCAGCAGCATCTCCTTTGGCATGTGGAAAGACATTCCCGTTCCTTTCTACATGTCTGTGTACTTCTTTGAAGTGCTGAACCCCAAGGAGGTTCTCCGCGGAGCAAAGCCAGCACTGAACCAGCGTGGACCCTACGTTTACAGGTCAGGTACCACTTGTGGTCCAACTGGGTGTGAGCCTGACCACCCTGCTGCCTGCCAGGCTTCTGGCTGACTCCTCTGGCAGGAGGACATAGCAGTAGCATATTGGTGTGAGTCTAGTGGGGTGACCCAAATGTGCTGTTATTGATGTGATCTTGCTGCAGCCACAAGCAGGATCTCTGGTTCCTGGGGTGGTAGGGGTGGTCTGTGCTTCACTGAGCTGTGGAGCTCAGTCCTGTGCTGCGGCCTGTTGGGCAGCCACACCTGGGCTGATACAAACACAGGCATGAGGGGGGTTGGTGGGCGGTCCTGTTCTTCAGATTTGACTTGTTTCATCTTCACTGTGCATTTAAGAGTCCAGCTCCGGAGCTGGAGTCACCTCAATATCAAACTTCATGGATTGGCCTAAGACCTCTTACCTAACATGAGACCCAGGTCTGCCTAATGGGAATGCTTTGGGCATGGGAACTGGTAGGAGCACTGAAACTTGCTCAGGCCCACCTACAGCAAGGCTGGGTCTGTTTGCCATGGTTGAGAATGGTGCTGAAGCCCCACATGCTTTTCTGGAACTGAAACATGAAGTGATGGCTGATGTTGAGTGTGTGAACTTACCCACGAGTAACAATATTCAACACATTGGTGTCTACACATGTAGGCAAAGTTAGGTCAGCAGCCTAAGCAAGCTCATGTGGGAAGATTACTGGTTTAATCCAAAGCTGTTTGAGTAGTGCTGGGAGGAGACCTGGCAGTATGGATATGCCCTTGTTTCCCCTGGGCTGGCTGGGTCACACCAGACCATGTGGGTTCTGTATGTTGTGACCCCATCAGTCCCTTGGCTTGGGGAAAAGGCTTCACTAACCATAAATAAGAATAAACAAAGGGGCAAAGCTTATTAGTGTCCTTATTTTCCCGCTGAGCAAGATTAGTGTCCTTCCCTCATGTGGGCTGTAAAACAGAGGCTCCACAATAAAGGACTTTGTTTTTGCTGGTGGGTTGAGCTTCAGCTCCCTCTGGACCTGGAACAGGCTCATGATGTTTGGGACAATCTTGTGCTACTGGGGAGCATTGCAGCCCCCCTGAGACTCTGCCACCCCCATGGCATGGAGCCCAGTGGTGCTGGGCAGTGTGCAGGAGATGGCATGGCCCAAAGCCCTGAAGAGGAGGAAAGCCATGATGCTGCACCAAGAATTGAGCTGCCCTGAACCTTGGAGCCATCAAGGAGCTCTGGGGCAAATCAATGTGGCCTCATTGGTGAGGCTTATTTGATCCTCTCCTGTTTTGCAGGTTGTTTTGGCATGTGGGTTGGTGCAGGTCTGCTTATCTGGGCATCTCTCTGACAGGGCTGGGCTTTTCAGCAGCTGTAGGTGAAGTGCTAGAGGTGACTTATTGTTTTGCCTCAGACATTTCTTCAGCTGGGAAGGACCTCTTGGTGTCTGCAAGCTGCAGCAGAATCTCATCTGTCAGGCAGACCTTACTCCTGTGCTGCCATCTCCTCCTGCTAGACCCTGGTCAGGCTGTGAGGTGGCACTGCCTTGTTTCCCACCATGCTGCCTCCCCTGCTGTCCCATGGCTTCTTGCTGGGGCTTGATCCCCTTCCTATGCTTCCTCAGAAGCAAGCAGAGGCTTGTGCAGCCCATCGTTGCTCCACAGGTGTTGAGGGGCACTGAGTGTGGGAACCTTCTCATGGTCTCTCCCGTGTCTTTGCAGAGAGTACAGGTATAAAACAAATATCACATTCCATGACAATGATACTGTCTCCTTCCTGGAGTACCGGAGACTCTTCTTCCAGCCACACTTGTCCAACGGCAGTGAAGAAGAATACATTGTTGTGCCAAACATTTTGATGATGGTAAGAATTGCTCCCTCAGTGGGTACCAACTTCAGAGCTTGCGGGGAGGGCGATGCTGGTCAGTGTTGACTCAAAGCTTGCTTTCTTCTAGGGCTTAAGGCTAGTCAAGTCTTGACATGGTTAAGCTTATAAAATGAGGTTTTCTGCTTTCTGGGTGTTGGTTGTCATATTGGGTTGTTAACCTCCCAAAAGCAGAGTGTGTGGAGGGGCTGGCAAAGCAGCTTGGCTCAAGACTGCAACCTGGTCTGAGTGTCCTTTGGGCAAATGAAGCCCTTCAGCCCTCGACTGCTTTCTTCCCGAACTTAGGGTATGTGGTGAACCTCAGTTTGCTTGAAGGATTTCTCTAGGGCTGTATATGGTGCAGCAGAAGGACTTTGCTGAGCTTTGCTTCCTTTTTTTTGTAAAGATGAGGGCTCTCACCTCAGAGTTCTTTGTTTCCTTTCCCAGGGAGCAGCTGTAATGATGGAGAACCTGCCAAACTTCATGAAGCTTGTAGTGAGTGCAGCCCTGGCTGGCCTGAAACAGGAGGCATTCATGAACCGGACAGTGGGGGAGATCATGTGGGGCTATGACGACCCTCTTGTAGACAGAATAAATAGTCTTGTTCCTGGCCTGATCCCTTTCGAGGGGAAATTTGGTTTATTTCTACAGGTAAGTAAACTGTTGCTTGGGAAGACTAAAATCACAGCAATATTGGTTTTGGGGTTGAGTGTCTGGGCTGTCCTCCTTACAAACTGTTAAGGCTGCCTTCCTTCCCCCCTTAGGCAGAAATGCTTGTTTTGGAAGCTGTTGCTGGCAATTGAAATCAATAAGTTTGGTAGCTTCCAGTGTGAGGCACCTCTAGAGCTGATGAAATGTGCAAAGTCAGTAACACATGGCAGCCTTGCTGCATATAATGGATTAAATGTTAAGTTTGTTCTCTCTGCAGATGAACAACTCCCATTCAGGACTGTTCACAGTGAACACAGGCATGAAGCACATCAGTAGAGTTCACATGGTGGAGTCATGGAATGGACTAAAGAAGGTAAGTGTCAGGCAGCAAACCTCTAATATGGGGCAATGCCTGACCTGAAGTGGGGTCAACAGAGCTCTCAGTGCTGTTGTGTCTCTGGGTTGTAGGTTTGAGGGCAGGTTTCTATAGGACTTGAACTGCTGCAGCTGCTGTTGCATCCAGTTGTCAGAGGGCAGCCCTATGACAAGAGGCTTGTCATGAAGCATTAAGTTCAGGTCATCATCAGTATCTCTTGGCCTCCCTTAAAATGCTGATGGAGCTGGTTTTTCCTAATGGTCGACTGTGGCCTGTGTTTGAGGTGGTATTTAAATGTCCTTGTTAAAGGGGTGATTATTCTTCCCTTGTGGAATTCCATTCTTGACTAAAATCAACTGAATCTACAGATCGGCCACTGTTGGGAGCACTTGGGACAGTGGGATCTTGTCCTGGTTTTCTCTTTATTGGGCCAGATATTTGAATGGGAAAGATCTTGGAAGCTCTTCAGTGTTGCTGTTCCAAGCAGTGTAGAGTGATGGATGTCCCATGCAGGGGCAGGAGCCAACTGTCCAGCAAGCTTCTTGTTCTGAGCTCTTCTCTCCACCTGCCCCACAGACGAAGTACTGGCGGAGCGACGAGTGCAACATGATCAACGGAACCTCAGGGGAGATGTGGCCACCATTCATGCGCCCAACATCACTGGAGTTCTACAGCCCTGATGCCTGCAGGTGAGGCCAGAGCTGCCAGCTTGTCCCTGTGTGGGTGGCAGGAGAAGTCTCATGCACTCAGAGCATCTGTGCAGTGACATGGAGGGCTCGGGCTTTGTTTCTGGAGATAAAGTTCAGCTGTGTGGCAGTGTCTGAGCTTAGCAAACAGTGTAGTTGTCTTACTAGCAATGGCTTGTGGCATTCATAAATACCTTCCAGATCACTGGAGAAATCTAAGTTGCCCATGTTGAATCAGAAGAAAATAAGCAGTCTAGGTAAGATGTGGGAGGCAAGAGGGAGAAGTAAGAGTCGGGGTCAGGAAATCCAGCTCTAACCATTTGGGGAACTGTGTCAGCTGACTAGATGCTTGGAGATGTGATGGGGGTAGGAGAAAGAGGACCTTGTGCTACCATTTCCAAGCTGCTGGGGTTTCTTTGTGTGTCCTTGTGTAAGACACCCTGACCTTAGGTGATCACACAGGGGTTAAAGTACGTGGAAACTCCCTGAGGCTGGAAGGAGGGGAGGCCTGAGGCAGGTGGCGACACAAAACCTTGTCCTCAGCTTAGGTAAGATAATGTTAATTCAGACTTTGTAGATAGTGCTGCAGAACAAGCAAGTGCTCATGTTGAATAGAGAACAATGACCTCTTTCATGGAACAAGCAAAGTCAGCTGAACCAAGTGTTAGTGCAGGAATTCCTCTACGCAGGGACATCGGCAAATACCAAAATGACGTGGAGCCAAGGACATCCAGGGCAGTTTATTGGTAATCAAAGCTGAAATGCTCATACCTGTTTCTGTAAAGCTACAGAGATCTAGGGATCTGAGCGTGTTTCCAGGCAAGACACAAAGTGAAGTGGAGAAAACTAAGCCTGGTTTCTTGTTAGCACAGGTGGTGCTGTGGAGAAAGTGGCTTGTTTTTCTCACTGTCTGTTCTCCCCGGGTCTCTATCTTGGCCACTCTGTTAGCACAGCTGGTTAGAAAGGACTCTCAAAAATCAGTTGAGTAGGAGCATATCTGCCTTGCTGCAGGGTAGGCAGCTGTGAGGAGGGCAGGGCATGGGAAGGATCATCTCCTTTGTTTGCACATTAAGCACAGCTGATGCTGAGATGTCACTCTCAGGATGTCCCCCCAGGGTAGGCAAGGCTTTAAGCGGTTGATGTGCTGCAGCAGCCTCTGCCTCCTTGCTGGAAGGTAAGCACAGCCAAGAGGCGTGTACATCTGCTGAACATCCCCTGAATTCCTCATCCTTTGTCCTGGTGTCAGAGGGCAGCTGGTACAAATAAGCACCCCCCCTAGGCTTGCCCAGGCTGTCTGCATCCCTGCGAGCCTCACTTAAAGGAGCATGTGTGAAGGAAACAAACTTCCCTCCTGGAAACTTTCATTTAATGGCTGGCTGGTAGCAATAATGCAGCAGAACATCACTAGCCTGTTATATCACAAAGAATCTTGCTGCATAATGTAGTTCATAAGGTAGAATTTTCCACCCCCGTGGACAGCCTGTATGCTGGAGTTGTCCTGCAAAAGAGGTTTAGCTGGTGTCCATCCCTGTAACAGAGCACTTCTACCTCTGAGCCAAGGCCTGCACAAAGGGGGGTATTATCTCTTGGAGAGCAGCCCTGGGAATTACTACATGCCTTTAAACAAATCTCATCTGGATATGGCAAACAGACTTCTAAGCCTGTGGTTTCTCTCCATAACTAGTCCTGACCAGCGCTCAATTTCTGCTTAAAATAATGGAAAGCAAGTGGCTTAAACACTCATTCCCCATCCAAAGCCCTGCTCTGAGTGTTTATCTTGATCTCAAAGTCTAAGTTACATGTCAACTGCATCTTATCCACCTAAGATAAGAGCTTGGTTCTGGGCTGGGAGCCTGTTGGCTAATCCTGATCCTTCTCCATTGAAACCCTTCCAGATCCATGACACTTGTGTATGAGCAGTCCGGGAAGTTCAAGGGTGTGCCCACCTATCGCTTCGTGGCACCGAAAACTCTCTTTGCCAATGGCACAGACTATCCACCCAATGAAGGCTTCTGCCCCTGCCTGCAGTCTGGCATCCAGAACGTCAGTAGCTGCAGGATGAGTAAGTCCTTTCCACCCTGGGCTCTCTCTGCCATCCCAGTGTCAATGGTAGGGGTGATACAAGCTCAGCTGTTGGGAAAACTGGCTCTGCTCTCTGGGCTCTGCATGAACGGTGCTCTTGCACTTCTGCAGGCATCTCAGCTGGGAGGGAAAGAGGAAAAATCCTTGTGCCTGAAGTCCCCTTGGTCCATGGCCCTCCTGCAGCCTCATGTTTGTGGGAATGGCCATGGATATGATGGAAATATGATGTCCCCTGGGCTGGGGAGCAAGGGTGGCAAGAGGCAAGTCACGTAACTGCCAAATTAAATGTTATCTCTGGATGCTGACTGCAGATCATGCCAGGGAGGGAATCCAGGCTTAGTGTCCTACTCCATGTCTAGGTACAGTGAGATGCCACAGTGGTGTGGGGGGAGATGGTTACTTAAACCCTGGGTTTTCACCCTCTCAGAGCAATATTGAAGGGCAAGAGCTTTCTGGTTGGGAGGACAAAAGTCTAAAAACCTGTTTGAAACAAATGCTGCAAAGGCTTAAAAACCTCAGCAAAAAGTCTTGGGTGGGTTTGGATGAGCTGAAGGTGTCTTTGCTCTCTTCCAGATGCACCAATGTTCATTTCCCAACCTCACTTCTACAATGCTGACCCAGTTCTGGTGGATGCTGTTGAAGGCCTCCACCCCAGCAAGGACCAGCATGGACTCTTCCTCGATGTGCACCCGGTGGGTGAGCCTGGGGGTCCTCACTCCGTGGGGGTTCTTGCCTTGTCCTGGGACTCCAGCCTGGGCTGAAGGGGAGAACCTGCCACCAGCTGTGTGGCGGCCTCATTCTGTTCTCGTGACACTGATTTGAGCAGGTTCCATAGTGCAAAGACTGACAAGGACATGTGTAGATAAAAATGTCAGAGCTATAAACTAATTGAATAATTAGCCTGGCTTCTAGAGAATTGCAGAACTAATTATAAGCATAATTGTTTTGATAAGCACAATCAAGTTCTTTCTACTGACTCAGGTCCATAACACCAGGAGGTGTATCTAGCAGCAGCCCAGTTATGCCCCAGGCCTGCAAACATGTACTGCTGTGACTGGCTAAATCTGAAGACCATACTGAAGCTGTCACCATAGTTTTTGGGCTGGCTTCTGCTACTCTTTCAACTTGCCTCTCTGGCTTCTTCTGTGCTGGTCTATAGCTAAGGGTGAAGTCACCACTCCAGTGGTGTTGAGTTGGGGTGTCCTGAGCCATCATTATCTCTCTCCATTGGGGAGGGGACTTTGGGATCTTATACTCACAGCCTGAGTTGCCTGTGGTCAGATCTTCCAAACGTTCATTGGTGTTTCCCCAAGCAAGAAGCCAATGCCTCTCTTGAGGGAAGGTAAGATGTGCTTCTTCTCTAGGTATGGGGTTCGCTCTGCTTTTCTTATCACAGTTATGGAAATCTAATTAAATTTATTACAGTATCAAACATATACTGATAAGAGCACAATTGACTGTATTCTTATCTAGCTGCAGCCTGCTGAGTACAAACAGGGGCAATCCAACACAAACTCCCTGCCCTTAATGTGTTGCAAAACTGCCATGTCATGAGAAACCAATGTCAACAAGAGCAGCTTTGAAGTGTGGGGTATTCACAGTCTTGGGGTGTTGCTGGAGAGTGGCTGTTGGTTCCTAGTGATGAGAAATGGTTTGTCCTTTGCTGTGTGCATGAATCCTTTTGCATTGTTGCATTTCCATCCTGCTGCTGGTAGGATGTACAATAAAGGAGGCTCATCAGGCTCCAAAACCCACTGAAGTTGCTGTGAAAACACCCTACCTGGGGAGTCATTTACAGGCTGTTAATGCTCCTTGGTCATTTAAGCCTGTCAAAGTTCAGTCCCACAAGCCCTGGGTCACACAACACTTCCCTGGCTCATGCCCTCTGCCCCCTGA
Organism: Apus apus; assembly: GCF_020740795.1. Lineage (NCBI taxonomy): Eukaryota > Metazoa > Chordata > Aves > Apodiformes > Apodidae > Apus > Apus apus. The sequence goes on from NC_067297.1 coordinate 10,954,528, forward strand.
ATGTCTGCTGCTTTCTTCTGCAGCAGCCACTTCTGCTCAGGTTACTTTTGTGCCTTCAGACACCTCAGGGGAGATACTTCCTTCTCAGTGCTGCTGTGTGCAACACTCTCACTGGCTGGTGAGTGTTCAAGTGAAGAGGACAGACTGCAAACTGCCATGGGGACTGTGCTGTCCCTCCATGAGCAGTCAGCCCCAGAGCCTGGGGACTGGTGCCTGGTTGATTTGATGCTTTGGTGGAAACCCTAGCCACGCTTCTGGTCTTGTGTGTGGTGACTGCAGTGGATCCCTGGAGGATCCAGTCCATCACTCTGGAGTGTGGCACCCAGAGCAGCTGTGATGGAAAGCAAAGGGCTGCTCTTCTGCAAAGCTCTCCAAACAAATGTTGGCTGTAGTGACATGTTGGTTGGTCTCTTCCTTTGCAGATGACAGGCATCCCCATGAACTGCTCCATCAAGCTCCAGCTGAACCTGTACATAAAGCATGTGTCTGGCATAATGTAAGTAGTCACCTTTCAGGAAAGGCCATGCCCCTTTCTCATGTGGGGAGCTCTGCTGAGGCTGGGGTCACTGCAGAGTTATTCTGCCCAGAGATGAAGCAGCATTAACAGTAGCAGTTGTCTCAGCTGCAGAATCCAGCTGGCTCATGTGGTGAGATGGCAGCTCTTCCAGTGACCTCCACTGCCATTTCTTAGCAGTGCAGCCTGTGGCTGCCTGTTTGCTGTCTGTCACAACTGTCCCTTTAGGAAGAATTGTGTCACTGCTTGTGGTGGGATCAACCAGAAATCTAAGTGTGTACTTACTTTAATTACTACTTTTTTTTTTTCCTCCTCTCCCCTTTCCCCCTCCCCAGGCAAACAGGGAAAATTAAGCCAGTGGTCCTGCCACTGCTGTGGTTTGCAGAGGTGAGCTGCTTGCCTTGACCTGATTCTGCAGAGCCTCTCCTGTGAGAGGAGGGAACCTGCTTCCCCATCACCCAGGGCTGGGGAAACTCCACTCTGAATAAAGCTTTAAGCCAGCCAGACTAATTAAGCACCATCAGAAGGCTTTGCAATAGTCGGCTGTTGTTAATCCCCCCCGAGCTGAACAAACCCTGCACTATACTTGGTAAACCTCTGGCTCTGCCCTAGATGTGGGGTTAAATAGGGCCCAGAACAGAGCTGCCAGCAGCCCTGTGCCAATGTGGGCCAGGGAGTGCAGTCTCCAGCTCTCTGCATGTCCAGCTGGCTCCAGCTACTTAGTAAGAGCTTCTAGCCTTACTGAATCTTGCATATATTCCCTCATCTGTGCTGGGAGGTGGTGGGAGAGGAGCTGTGCAGCTGGTCTGTCTCAGCTCTGGATGGGAGGGAAATGCCACTGACAACTTTGCTTTTTTGGGGCAGAGTGGATCCATTGAAGGCACAGTCCTAAAGCAGTTTTACACCAACCTGGTGCTGATGCCATCCCTCCTGGACTACCTGCAGTATATCTTCTTTGGGCTGAGTGTCCCGTTCATTATCTCAGCAGCTGTACTCATGGTAATGAGTCAGGTAAGACCTTGCAGATGTCTCATGGGAACTGCTGTTAGTCAAATCAGACCTAATCAGATGTAGATTGGGCTGACAATCTAACACTCCTCAGGCAACATTGGCTGATGCCACAAACCATGTCCTCGTGGTGCCAGCGTATGGCAGCAGGACTTCCTTGGCCATCTAGAAACTGGGCTGCAGAGAGATAACAAAGGCATTTCTGGCTGTCTCTGTGCACAGCAGTGATGGAAGTGGGTGCCTGTAGGAGAAGGCATTTCTCAGCTGGTGAAAGAGCAAGCCTAGCTCATCAGCCTGGCCTCCATGGAAAGCAGCAGGTCTGTGCCATTGCACAAATCTGTGCATCTCTGCAGGGTCCCAACAGTTTTCTAATCTGAACAGAGCCTTCTCGAGGGGATGGAGCTCCTTGAGCACAGCTTGTTCACAAACAAAATGCAGGCACTTTGTTCTTGCAGCAGGGACACAGGCACTGTGGCTGCTTCTCAACCCAGATTTTACCCTTTTTTTCCCCATGAAACTCACTTGTTTCCCTGCAAACTACTACAGGTAGCTCTGGAAGTGAAACCTGGGCCTTTTTGGAGCTTTCTGAGAAGAAAAGACCTTTGCATCCTGCAGGGAGCTGGTGGCTGGTAGCAGCTGGCCCACAATGGGCAGGGCAGTTGGTACCTGGCTGGCATACGTGTCTATTTGGAGCCATAAGGACAGAATATAAAACAGCTAAAGCACTTGATGGAGATCTGTGGCTCCAGCTCCAAAACATGCATCTGATACCACTAAGCTCTCTAAAAGCTTTAGCTATTGAAGTAGAGACCTAGCTCCCTACCCTAATCTATATCTAAGCAAGCTTATTTAGTTTTGCAGTATGAATGGCTTGAGTGGGCTCTGAAGCTGCAGGAGTGAGGAGGCTACTTGTGGGGATACAAAGGCAGGGCTTGGGGTGAGGGCAGGCTATAGGGAGGACATGTGAGAGTGGCTGCTTCTGCTCAACCCCCTCTAACTGCCCTTACTGAAATGCCAAGGCAAACCCATTTTAAATAGCACCAGGGTTCTCAGAGTATCATGTAATTGGATTTTAACCAAGCCTACAAGTGCTTAATTGACTTAAAACACATGATCCCAAATCCCCTTGTTCCTCCATGTACTTCACTGCCAGGTGGGAGTGATGGTAGGGCCAAGGTCTTGTCTTAAACCCCTACTCTGCTCCTGAGATGGTCAGGCTTTGTGTGCTGGACTTCTCTGCTTCAGCACATGCAAGTGGTTGCTGGCAAACAGGCTTCACTCTGCTGAGCAGTACCAGTGTGTCTGAAAAATGTCAGTATTTGCTTGGCAGCTCTTTCTGAGACCTTATGCAGCCCCAGGCTGGCATTTCCTCACCCTGCTTTGTGCTAATCTTAATTCCTGGTATCAAAGAGCCTTAACCATGCCAGAAAGGGTCAGGAAGAAAAGCTGGATTTTAAATTTGCTGAAGTCAACTGAGTATCTGCTTGTGAAATATCCTAAACCCAGGCTCAGCCAAAAGTGTCATGAAGTGTTAGAACTAAAAATCAACTGCAGGAAGTGCCTGACTACCTGGAAAGTAATTTAAACAGCCTCAATGACCTTATAAATCCCTAAGGAAGCTATGCAACAGTACATGAAAGTATCTGTCAAATGAATAGATAAGAACAAGCTCTTGTAAACTGGAAGGCAGCAATTGCAGCCAAGGTATGTTCCTCATTTGATTGAAGTGTTGCTGATCTAGTGGTGATTGCTCAATCATCTGCAGTCCTCCCTCTTGAAATCACAGGCCATGTTAGAGGGGACACTGAGTGAGAGCAGTGTCTGCACCTTCATGTGTCTGCCAGCATGAAGGTGTCCCTGACCACAACTCCTTCCTGGAGTATCTTGTGTGCCTCTGGCTTCTGGAGGGAGCAGTGTGTTCCAAACCCAGTCCAGATGAGGTACTGTGAAACACTTAAATTTTAGCCTAGTGTCTTAAGTCTATAGCCAGTTTAAAATGCATCTGTTGGACCTGCAGTTCTGAAGAACAGGCCTAAAATGTGCCCAGATGGAGAACTGTACCTCTTCTCTGCTAACCTGGCCTGAAACCTGTGTGCTGATGCATTTAAAAGGCAAACAGACCATTTTAAAACTGGCTTTTAACCCTGACTGAAATCTTATCTAGAACTTAGTTTAACCTAAATTAACCTTAATTAATAACTAGATTCTAGTCAAACAGTGATTCTAAATCTCCTAAAATTGGAACCCCTCATGGAATTCATGTCCCAGTGCACCATAAATGAGCCTGATTGTCTTCTAGGAAAAATGCTCTTTATTTTGGAGTAGCAATGAAAAGAACTCAGACAGTAATAAGGCCAACCAGGCCACCTCTGCCAAAACCCTGCCTGCAATTAAGGGGACGATGTTGCGGGAAGCCAGACTGTAGGTGGATACCCAGCCAAGGTAACACACTTTTCTCTCATCCTGATTTGATTGAACTTTACTTAAAACCAATCAAACAGATGTTTACCATCCACATCTACCTGACATGCCCTCCTGGCAAGCTTTGATATAATGATGGTGTCTCGTGGCTTTATTCAGGACAGCTTAGATGTGTTAACATTCACACTTAACCAGGTGCCAGGCACATGCTCTTATTGTTTCTCCCAGTGTATCTGGTCCCCAGCCCTAATAATATCAGCAGGGATCAGGATGAAAAGTAGGACTTGGTGTGAGGAAACACTTTTCTTGCCTATTTCCTCTCCCTCCAGGTGTTTGAAAGCCAAAGGTAAGTTTTGTAATGGGTGAAACTCCTGGGGGTAACAGAGGTAGTGAAGTGGGGGAGTCATTCCCCTCCTGCACGCAGGAGCCTGGAGGAGAGGGTTTCCAGAGGGAATTTCTGATGTATAAAATCTGGGTTTGTATTACAGGATCACAAAATCACTGAATCATTGAGGTTGGAAGAGACCTCTGGAGTATACGTAATCCATCTCCCCTGCCCAGCAGGGTCACCTAAAGCTGCTTCCCAAGGAGCATGTTCCGATGGTTCTTAGTATCTCCAAGGATGGAGATTGCCCAGCCTCTCTGGACAACCTGTTCCAGTTTTTACAGTTGTCAGTTAAAAAAAAAAGTGTTTCCCAGTGTTCAGATTGAACCTCCTGTGTTTAAGCATGTGCCTGTTGGCTCTTGTCCTATCCCTGGACACCACTGAGAGGGGCCTGGTTCTGTATTTACACCTTCCCTTCAGATCCTTTTACACATTGGCAAGATCCCCTGATCCTTTTCTCCAGGTTGAAGAGTCCCAGCTCCCTTGGCCTTTGCTCACATACATGATGCTCCAGTCCCTTCATCATTTTTGTGGCCTTTTGCTGGACTCTTCCAGTGTCTCCATCTTGCTTGTCCTGGGAAGCCCAGAATAGGACGCAGTGCTCCAGGTGTGACCTCACTGATGTTGAGTAGAGGGGAAGGATTACCTTCCTCAACCTGGTAACACTCCAAATGCAGCACACGGGACAGTTGGCTGCCTTTGCTACATGGTCAATGCTGCTCACTCATGTTTAGTTTGGTCTCCAGTAAGATCCTCAGGTTCTTTCCTGCCAAGCTGCTTAGGAGTTGGGTGGCATGTACTGGTGAATGGGGTTGTTCCTCCCCAGCTACAAGACATTGTACATCTTCTCGTTGAACTTCATGTGGTTCATGCCAGCCTGTTTCTTCAGCCTATTGCAGTCCCACTGGAGGGCAGTGAGATTTTTCTGGTGTACCAGCCACTCCACAGTTTTGTGTCATCAGCAAACCTGCAGCTCATTAATAAAGATGTTAAACAGGATTAGACACAATATTGACCTCTGGAGTACACTGCTGGTTACTGGCCTCCAACTTCATGCCACTTCTCATGACCCTCTGGACCTGGTTGTTTGCCAGTTTTCAGTCTGCTTCACTGTCTGCTCATGCAGCCCATAATTCATAGCTTCTCTACAAGGTTCTTATGGGAGATGGTGGCAAAAGCCTTGCTGAAGTCCAGGTAGATGATATCCACTGCTCTCATCTACCAAGCCAGTCATTTTATCATAGAGGTTTATCAGGTTGGTCAGGCATGACCTCTTGGTGAAGCCATGCTGACTGCTGATGACTTTCTTGTCCTTCATGTACCTGGAAATGGTTCCCAAGATTAGCTGCTCCATCACTTCCCTGAGGATTGAAGGGAGGCTGACTGGGCTGTAGCTCCCCAGGTCTTTCTTCTTGAATTTCTTCAAGAGAAGAGTGACTGTTGCTTTCCTCCAGTCTTTGGGCACCTCTCCCAATTGCCAGGATTGTTCAGAGATTCTGGGAAGTGCCCTTGTTCTGGTACTAGCCAGGTCCCTCAGCACTCATGGGTGCATCCCATCAGGGTCCATGGATTTATGTCTAGGTTGCTTAAATGTTCTCTGACCCCATCACCTTCGCTAAGCTTATGTCTTCCTTGCTCCAGACTTTCCTCTTGTCTCTGGGGTTCCCTGCTTCACACAGCAACAGGCCCACGTCCTCTGATCTTCCTTTGGTCACCTCTGTATTTGCGGAAGCCCTTCTTGTCTCTGACATCCCTGGCTAGATTCAATTCCACTTGCGCTTTGGCTTCTCTATCTTCATCCCTGCATGCTGGGAGAGTGCCTTTGTGTTCCTGCTAGGTTACCTGTCCCTGCTTCCATCTTCTGTGTGCTTCCTTTCTGCATCTGAGTTTGGCTGGGAGCTCCTTGATCCACACAGGCCTGCTGGCGTTTTTGCCTGACTTGGGATGCTTGTTGGGGTGATCATTCTTGTGCTTGGAGGAGGTGATCCTTGAGTATCGAGCATCTTTTTTGCTCTGTCTCCCCCACCTGAACTCTCTAGTCACCTGTGATACTTTCCAGATGGCCCTGGTGGTATCATTGATGCCCACACAGAAGAAGCAGTGGGTAATAGTCAAAGGTTTGGATAAACCTCACAGCCCTTCCACAACACCCTGGATCCAGGTCCCCAGCAAGCAGCATATGTCTCTAGATGACAGGTCAGGTGGACAGATGGGCGCCTCTGTCCTCAGCAGCAGGGAGTGACCCACTGCTGTCATTTGCTGCTTCCTTCTGGGGGGTCTTGCATGGTTTAGGGTCAGGAGGCCCATATGCTTTGCTTGAAAGTGTATCTGGCTCCCCTTCAACTTTGAGGGTGGTGAACCTATTTGGTAGTTGTAAGTCTTTAGGTGGAGCAGAAGTCTTCCTTCTGGTGCCAAAAGGCAGCTGCTTCCATCCTTCACCTTTTCCAGAGGTTGCATTTACCATTATAGTGGGGATGGGTGCTGCCTGTGTCTCTACTGCAGCTGGGATCTGGGGGTCTTCAAGCTGTTGTGTCCCTAAGAAGATCCCATCATTCTCCCTTTCATCTTGGATGCTGTGCAGCCTGCTGACTTTCTCCTGTAACTCCTCCACTTGTTGACACAGCTCTTCAGGCTGGGTTTTTGGGGGTGTTACAAGTGGTCGTTGGCAGGAATGGAAATGACTTTATTTTGTATGGGGAGGACATACAAAAACTCTTCCATTTAAGAAGTCATCAGAAAGGGGTTCTTGGCAACAGGAGAGTTCAAGAGGCCTGAGGGACATGTCCCCCAAGTGGGGATGAGGTGACGCCTGTGCATGACAAGGTCTGAGCACAGTGCCACCATCAAGGGCGTGGCTGTAACTGCTGTCCTCTCCTCTCCAGAGAACCACTGCCCAGAAGAGCCCAGCCCACCCCACCATGCAGAACCACCCACTCCCCTTCTCAGAGACCACGCCGCTCCTCCAGGCCGCCGGCACCCTGAGCCAGGACACCACCGATGCCTGAGCCACTGGCCTTGGCACACTTCCCACTGGGACACGTCAGTGCTGGGGGCCTGACCTGCTTTGGATCCCCAGAGGTCTCTGGAAGGTGAAGTCATCCTGGGCAACTCTTATCAGAGACCCTGCACGCCATGGCCAAGCCGTGGGACAGCACTGCTGCAGCAGTACTCTGCACCGGGGCACAGGAGACCTCATCCACACCCCCAAAACACAGTCTTGAAGAACCTTTGTCCCCAGGGGGCTGGTGTTTGCCATAGCCCCTCTCCCCCCATGGGTCAGCAGGAACGAAGACAGTCACTGGCAGATCTGGGAAGTTGTTTTGCAATTTAAAACTGTCTTGCTAGGAGTAAAAGGCACTTTAATAGGAGCCTTTAAAATAAATGAGGTTTGTATATGTAGCACTGATGGGATTTAGTGATCTTTTTAAAAGCCACTGTTCATCTCACTCAAATGGGGCTTGCTGTCCTGAAGTCACTTACGGTTTTATTGCCCCTTGATGTGACTGGACTACTCCACAAATCAACTCTGGGTACTGTCACTTCAGTGATGTCTCTTCCCAGGGTACCTGGAGCCTGCCGGGGGTTGCTCCAGCCTTTGTATGTGTTGGAGAGGACAGTGGTGACTTTTAAAGCCCCAATTCTGTGCCATGACCTTGCGTTCCAGTGATTCCAGTCCAGAGCCCTTTTACTTAGCCTGCTGGCTCTCTCCTTGCTTTGGGTGACTGGGATGAGCCTTGCCAAAAAACTCGGCGGTACATCTGACCTGTCACTCGGCTCCTGACAGACAGTTGTCCCTGCTGCCTGCTCAGATGTCCAGAGTCAGCTCTGCTGGCTGTGCTGGAGACCATCACATCTCCCTGCTCATCCTGCCTGCATGTGGGAAGGGAGCAGGCAGGATCTTGACCCTCGAGCATTAACAAAGAAAGATATTTGGGCTTTTGGGGTGAAGGAAGCTCTGTACAATCATGAAAGTAACAATAGCCTCAGCAGGCTTTGACAAAACTATTTCAGATTTCTGAAAGGAGGTCTTGGGGCATCTGGGGCTGGATGTTAATTGGGGGTGGATGGGCTGGGGTCAATCTTCAGTGTAAAAAAAGCCCAAATCCCAGGAATATTCTTGGCTAACTGCTGATCAGTACTTGCCTACCACACCTGCCTTCCCTGCTTCCAACCAGGAACCAGGGTAGCCCTTGGGAAAGCCAAAGGGGACAGTGCTGGTGCCTCTAGCAAGGCCAAAACAAAATTTGGGAAGTCTCTGGTCTCTCTTGGACCAGAGGAGTGGTTGCACTGTGTGTGATACAGATACTGTCATAGTATGGAAACCATTGTAATTGTCTAGAACAGCCCTGTAACCTTGTCCTCTTACTAGGCAGGATGAGCACAGGACCTAAAACCAGCAGCTTCCTAATCTGGTGTTCATGTCCCCAGTCCTGCAGCTGGGCTTGGGCTGTCTTAGCACAGAAACAGTTGTGATCCAGCCCAGGTCACAGAGAACTTGGTCCGTGGGCTGAACTTGCCTAGATGCCCAACGTGTGTCTTGCAGGCAGGATGGGACCAGCAAAGTCACTTCTTGTGCCCACTGTTGCTGGAGTATTTCTGTAGCATGAGTCCTCGCTGAATGTGATGCTTAAACTGCAGCCGTAAAGCCCCTCTAGCCTTGAATCCAAAATTATCCACCTGCAAACAGCTGCTCCCAACCTACGGCCTCCCGGGCGGAAGCGGGAGCAGACGAGGCACCGCAGGACCCCTCGACTCACACAAATAAGCCCCCCCTGCCTTTGGCAATGCTAAGGGCAGACCAAAGAGAACTACCCATGGGCTCACCTGCTTGAGGCTTTAATGATGAACTGGTGCTAATTGCTGCTTCACACGTGAAAAACAAATAAAATACAGGAACATTTGGCCTAGTGCAAGCTGCGTGGTTTTGTTGGTTGTGTTTGGTTTTTTTTTGTCTTTGCAGATAAATATGTTGCAAGAGCTTTTTTTTTTTTTTTTAAAAAGATATACATGTATAGATCTGCGTGTTGCAATCAGTCTGTGCCGCGCTGCCCCGGGGGTGCTTCTGGGAGGGGGGGCCCCGCAGGCCCCGCGGGGGGCCGGGCCTGCAGCGGCGCGGCGCGGCCGCCGGGGGGCGCTGTGGGGCCGCGGAGGCGCCGGGGCTCCCCCGCGCGCGCACAGGGAGGACCCGCGCGCGCAGCTCAGGGCAGGCTGCGAACCCCGCTCTGCCCGCCTCGCCCCCGCGAAGATGGGGAAACTGAGGCAGGGATGAGGAGCCCCGGGACCCGGCCCGCGCTGACAGGGGCCTGGACGGACACAGAAATCGCCTCAGGCTGTTCAGCCATTTTCCCGCCTCAGCAGCCCCTGCCAGGCCGGACTGATCGCAGAGCCCCTTGGGGGCTCGTCCCTGCTCCCTGTGTGATCGTCTTTAGGTGACCCTGCTCGATCAGGGAGGTTGGGATAGATGATCCTCAGAGGTCCCTTCCAACCCCCACCATTCTGTGATGCCGTGTCCTGCTGCAGTTGATCTGCTCGGAGCGCTCCGATCGTGTTTCTCCAGTGCTTCAGCCACCTTGCTGACTACTTGTGAAGTTCCCAATTAATTTAAAAATGCTTCTCATAATTTCCAAACCCTTTCCTGGCCCTGACTCATTCTCCCTCACAGATTCCCTTTGCACAGAGTGTTCAGGGCTCTTACAGCCCCAACACCAACAAGGCCCCTCAGCACTCCCGGTACAGCAGGACGGCACCTCCTTTGTGCCAAGATGGATTAAAGTAATTTACTTTCTCCCAAGGATTTAAATTGGCCTCCATAGGCTCAGTAATTATCACAACAATCTCATTTTACTGTGCAGAGCACTGTGTGACTCCATTCGCCCAGCCTGGCTTGGGCCATGGGAGATGAAGGAGTTCTCTCCATCCATGAGGGGCTTCACCACCAAGTGTCTCCAGCTGAGAGCAGTTGCCTTTTGGTGTGGGCAGCAGTGCAGGTGGGATCAGAGGAGATGGGGGGACATTCAGGGCATGGTGTCTATTTTTTCCCCTCACTGTGTGATGGAACCTCCACCAGCTCCTCTGGAAGACACAGCAGGAGTAATGCAGCCCTCCCCATTTGCACTGGGGATAGGGTGATTTTATAAATGTGCTATAAATGCAGCACAGGAGCTGTTCCTATGTCCCTTCTCCAGCCCTATCCTACCTTCCCTAAAGCACCCCTAGCCCAGCTATCTTCTGGGACTGAAGGGCCAGGGAGGGGGCTTAGACTCCTGCACCTGGAGCAGCCTCTGTGTTATCCCCTTCACCTGCATCCCCGGTGCTCCCAGGTGTCCACCACTAGTTGTGCTGGGTTAAAAGCCCAGCAGGCAGAAGAGATTCTGGTTTGAGCCCATGGTTTGAGACCCAGCAAGCCTTTACTCTGCTCCACTGTGGGGTGTGGCTGCTCCCCTTCTCTTCATTGCATCTGGATTTGCTCCTGAGGACACACAGACTGCAGCTCCAGTCCCCTACATGCAGAACTCTTACAACAGTGGCAAAATCCTCCGGTGATGAAGCCTGGTGAGTGAGGGTGCTGCTTGGGGGGGTTGTGGGCAGGTGCATCTCCTGTGGCTCTTACTGCTTTAAAATACCCAAGAGAGAAGACATGAAACAAAAGAAAGAGCAATCAAACAGAGCAACTGTAGCTGATGCTGTTACAGTTGTGGGGTTGGCATTGTTATGTGTGATGAGGAAGTGTTTTTCCGCTGGCCACTGTAGGGGACTGAGCTTTACATGCAAGCAACTTGGCAGTGTGAGGCTGCAGTGTGGGCCTGCTGGGCCCAAAGTCCAGCCAGGGAAGGTGCCTGGAGGAAATGAACTGAATGGTGGCACTTGGTTTCTCTTGTATATTTCCACAAGGAGTGGCTCTGTTTGGGAGGAACTCATTGGAGGGAGGACAAAATGCTCATGTGACTTTGGAGGAGAGCTGGTGTGGTGCCTGGGCACTGCAGGGTTTGCCTGCGCTCCCAGGCTGGTGGGGTTCAATCCTGCCTTGGCTTGGGGGATCTCTGCTGTGCTGCATTGTGGTGCAGGGCTTGGATCCCAGCTGGATGCATGAAAACAAGAACCCTTCCTAGGTGAGAGCTGGGGGCTCAGTCTGGACCCCCTCTCTCGTGTGTGCACGGGGGTGTGCTCTGGTTTCAGCCCTTTCTCACTGAGCAGGGAGCGTTTCTCTGCCCCGTGCCGCAGTGCTGGCAGGAGCCGTGCCCGGCAGCGCGGGCGCTGGGCTGCCCTCGCTGCTTGGCCAGCGCAGGGCTCTGCGCAGCCGTCTGCCACCTTGGCTGCTGACCAGCCTGCCCAAGAGGTGCCGTGTGCTGCAGAGATCTCTGCCTGCATCCCTGCCCTCCCCGTGTGGCAGAGGGGCAGTGCTGGATGACCCTGGCATTGCCCCCAGCGTGAGCCGTGCCGTGGGTACACCCTCCACGTGTGCAGAAGCGTTGAGAAGCGTGTCGAGCGTGTTGTTCTTGCAGAAAGCAAATAAGGGCTGCTGGGCTTTGGCAGTGAAGTCTCTGCTCCCAAATGTGCATTGGATGTCAGCATTAAACTTTATAGTGCTCGGTGCCTCATTGAAAGAGTGTGACTAAATGTCCTTCTACCTTCTGCTTCTGAGGACACAGGAGCTCAATGTTATTGCCTCACTAGTCACCAGAGTCAGGGCTGGACCATTTCTGGGAAAAAGCCTCTGTGTGCACAACCTCCTCCACCCAGGGCTGACAGAAGTTCTTCTGCCCTTCAAAAAGGGAAGGAAAAAACTATAAAATACTCCCTACTTTGAGCAGTTCCTTTTATTGAGGTGCTGCTGTGTTCTGGCAATGAGAGCAGCAGCCACAGAGCACCAGGAATGCTTTCTTTGGGAGGCTCCATCCTTGCTGCTGTGAGCATGGGGCTTCCTGAGTTACCCTGCCATCACCTTCCTGTGGTGGTTCCCATGTCAAACCCTGGCTCTGATGGGGCAAACCAGACTGTGGCCCCATGTTTTCCTCTCCTCTTGGGGTGTGCATCCCTGTAGGGTGGTGCCCAGTGAGAAGGTCCTGCTCAAGTCTGGGACCAAGAGCCTTGGAGTGGTGATGTGCAGCTGGCGTGGAGCCAGGGCTCCCTGCGTGTGGTGGCTCCCTGGGAGCACTCGTTTTCTGGAGCAAGAGAAACAGTTCCTAAAAAGGAGCAGTCAGATGGAAAATTGATACCAAATGGTGATATCAGTCTCTTGAGAAATAAGGTTTGATCTCTCAGCCCATGGCTCCTGGGGTTTGGGACACAGGCACACAATGCTATTTTAGAGAGATTATTTCTTTTAAAAAAAGTTTATTATTTTCCCCTTTTTTAAGTTGATGATCTTCCCAGATGTGATCTCACTTCAGATTTGATGTTGATGGCACAGGCTGCTGCTATGGATGCTTGCAGTGTCTGCAGGATGAGAAAGGTCCTGCTCCAGCTGCTTCATGGGTCGTGTGGGGCCAGGGACTGTCCCCAGCAGCTGACATTGGACTGGGGGGTCTGCCACCCCACATGGTTGTTGCTGTCAGGTAGAGGCAGTAGCCATGCTGGCGCCTGCCAGCCTGGTGATCCTTCCCATCTCCACTCTCTACCCTTGTGACCACAGATGTTGCTGCTGAGCACTTTTTTCTGGAGAGTATCCAGCTGAATCTCTGGGCTTAATAATATTGCTTGTGGCTGTACTGCTCTGTTAAAACCCCACCCCCCACCTCCCCCAGCTGCTTTCTGCCTTTTCTGTCTGAACTGGTTTCTGGACCTGTTCTTGTAGGAAATTGCTGGTGCCATAGATGGAAGGCTTCACCATGTGCCCACAAACTGTGGGCCTCTGCTTGGTGGTGTCCTGCTGCATGTGGTGCCAAGCAGGAGGCATCACATGGGCTTTGCAGCCAGGGTGGGGAAGGGGGGAGCTGAGCTTTGCAGCTGAGCTTCCAGGGAAGGAATTTCCAGCAACTGCAGATCCCATCCCCAAAGACAGCATTTCAAGGAATTACCCTCTCCCCCCTCACTGCAGACTTCCTCTGCTTTTCCAAGTAAGGCTCTGGCTTGGGGCCATGTATGTAGAAATTAGTGGAACAGATCCATGGGAATGTTGGGGGCTGGAGGCCGGTGCTGGCCAGGTTCACAGTGCATGGCTCTTATCTGCATCAAGTGCCCCCAATTAAGATACTGAGCCTCTCTCTCTTAGTTGTCTCCCCTGTGAGCACCATGTTTCCAGCATTCTGGATGCCACAAGGAGTATTGAAATCACCTTCAGTGCCAACAAAAATAAATGGTGATTAGGAGTTGTGGGTTTTTTGAGCATTATTTTAGCAAATAAGAGTTCCTGGTGTTGGTAACTTAATCTCCTCCCTTGTGGGACTCTGGCAGGGATGCTCTGTCCAGATGTGCTGAGCACCCTGGAGGACTGTAGGGGAGACTTCCTGTGGGATCCATCTCACCTGCACCCCTGATACCCAACTAGCTTGTCTGTCCCCATGGGAGGCAGAGACAAATGGGCAGTCCCTGCCTGCCTGCACAGAGCTGCCAAACAGCCCTGTGTTTCCTCTTCCTCCTGCTCTAGAAGTTGCTCTGTGCACAGCATGAATTTCCATGCCCTGGTGGGGATAGCTGGGGGGCTTTGGCTGGGCTCTCAAGGAGGCAACTCATCTCCCTGGCAGCCAGGAATCACATTGCCTGCTTAAACAGCACTTGGTGCCCTGGTGGGTGCGACCCCAGAGACATACCTTGTGAATTTTCTTTGGCTCATAAATACTCCCTTGCCCTTCCCACTGCCCCTAGCAAATAAATTATCTGAAGCTACATTTCCCTGTTGCAAAGCCTTGTGAAAGAAACCAGAGGGTTTAGCAGCCCTGACTGCCTGGAGTAGTTCACATACCATCCATCCATTTGCATTTGATCTACTTCATCCTGTGTTAAGTAATCCTTGAAAGCTGCAGTGGGCTGCAGGCCCTCTTCGTGCTTATAAATCACTGGGGCGTGTCACACGCTGTAAATGAGTGGGTAAGGAAGTGTGTCCCACCCCTTAATCTGATCTGAAACACCCCCTTGCCCCAGAAAGAAATTGTCCTTGTTGAGTCAGAAATGCTGCTTGCTGTGCTGGGCTGGTTACAGGTGGTGGGGTGGGAGTGTGCTTGGCCCAGGAGGTGTGTTTCCATGCAAGGCTTGAGCAGAGGGCTCACCTGAGGGGCAGGTCTCTAGGGATACAGTTTGGGGATGGATTTGTTGCCCTCCAGGTGCCTGCATCTGCCTTAGTCTGGGTGGTCCCAGTTCACCCCTGCCCATGTCTCCCAGGACATCCCTCAGTAGCCCATGAAAGAGACTGCCCTGTGTCTAAGAGCAGTCATGGCCCTGTGCACCTTCTGCACCTCTTGCCCTTTTTTGTTTACTTTCCATCCCTGGAGGTCTTGTGGGCTGAGAAGGAGCCCTGCCCCATGCAGCAGCCCTGCCTTGTCCCCTGGCCCCTGCTTTGCAATAGGATTTGAAGTCACTGGGCTTGTGTGACTCCACAAGTCCCATGTGCAGTCAGGCTACGGGCTCTCTTTCTTGCAGTAAATCAAAGATTATTCCCCTCTTTCCCACTGCCTCCCCCCAAAGGTCGCTATTGCTCAGCTGTGGCCTGACTTTAATTACAAAATAAGAGCACTAGGTGCTGTTAATTGCCTTTCCAGGAAAGGTTTCAGTAGAGAAGGTTTGACAGATGAGCGATCGATTTATTTGGTGCCTCATGTGCATTAGCTCAGCCTGACACAAGCCCTTTGCCAGGTCCTAAATTCAGTGTACTGAATTTAGGCATTCACCCAAGAACTATGGCCAGCCTCAAGGCTCCAAGGTCCTTTTCCCCAGCTAATTGAAGCCTCAAGGGCTCAGAGCTCCTCTGCCTGCACCAGGATGGATTTTAGCTGATGAGAACAAATTCCAAGGGGGCATGTTGAAATAAAGCAGATGGGATGGTTCTGGAGGTCAGAGTGAGGGAGAGAATGCCCTATCAGGCATCATATGATGAAAACATACTTACTGCTCCAGCAGCTGTCAAAAGCCTGAACAGATGAGGCAAGGTGCCCAAGGAGTGTGCAGGGATCTCATTTACCTGGTAATTAATGGAAATTGTGAAACAAATCAACACATGGTCCCCATGGAGAGCTTCAAGCTCTGGTTTCAAACTGCTGATAGAGAACTGTGTATGGCTAAAAATACAAGGGCAGTAAGTGCTGCCATGATGAGCCAGGACTTGGTCCCACCACCCTGTCAGTGATGGAGCTCCTAGTTTTTTGAGGGATGTCCTTATCAGCCAGTGTGTTCCCTCATAACGTGTGGTTGAGGGATGCTTGGCCCTGCCTGCACTGTCAGGGCACTACTAATTGCTCTGCCCCTGCAGCACACGGGGGACTTGCTGTCTGTCACCAGCAAAGATGCCTTGGTTTGAGGCTGTAGGGCAGGAATGAAGATGTTATGATGAGCCCCATCATCTCCCTCTGATCCCGCTTGGCTGAACATGTCACAGCTGATTTTCCTGGTCCAGCCCTCCCGCCACGCTGCACGGGCACCTCCACCCTGCTGGGAGGGAGGTGAGGATGGGAGCCTGAGCTGGAGGCCAGACATGCCCTTTCCTTTGCTGCTGTAGGTAAAAGCTCATCCCAGAACTGTGCCATTTTTTCTTGCAAGTTAATTAAGTTGGTTCAGTTTAAATATTAAAACCTCTGTTCTCTGGTAGTTTCCTCCTTCCAGAGCAGCGACGTGCAACTCTGCAGTGCTCCTGGGTGGGAGCAGACAGGCTTTCTCTGATGCAGGGATTTAAAGATGAGAAAGTGCTTTGGTTCCCTTGTCTTCTTTATTCAGTGAGTGCAAAATGGTTTTGCAAAACAAAATCTTGCAAACAATTAATGCCAATCAGACTTACTGACAGCCCTGCCCCATCTGCTTGGAGCATGGGCTGAGCTGTGCGTGGCAGTGTCCAAGCTCTTCCTGCTCCTGGGTGCTGCCAGGGAGGGGAACTAACCCCAAAATAGCAAAGGTGAGTGTGTAATTCACCTCCTGGCATAATCCCTGAAGTGCAAGGTTTATAATCCTTTCCAAAAATTTTACCTGAATGTTAACTATATTCTGAAGTATAGTAAATGGTAAATCCCTTTTGAATCTTGCAAAACATCTCATTGTAAAAATATGCAAATGACCTGTCTGTCTGAAAAGCTCCCTCCTTCTGAAAATTAAAAAAATAAACATTGCTACTGGATAAAAATATGTAGTACCTGAGCTTGTGTGAAGTGGTGCAGCTGCCCTGGCTGCTATCAAGGTGGGTCAGGTAAGGATCCTGCCTCTCCTCGATGGGCCCTTTACAGGCTGGACTGGAGCAGATCATTGAACCACTGTAGTAAAATCTCTCCCAGATACCCTGACAGGAGAAACTGCAGAAACTGCCTGAGGGATTGGTGGGCTCTCACTCGCTTTGATATCACTCACATTATAATTAAGAGATAATGTCAATAGAATAAAACATTGTCTCAGGATAATGGTCTCCTGCTGCTACAGGAGTGCCAAGGTGAAGTCAAATCATTTATCAAAAATGAATGTTGAGGCAAGTCTGGGACGTTTGTTTTCACAGCAAGAGGCATTAATCCTGAGACAACAATATTCCAGTGCTTTTATTTCTCCTGTGCCCGGTGATTGATGCCAACGCATCACTGTGCCTGCGGGTGCAGCTGAGCAATGGGCTCTCCTTGCAGCATTATTGACCAGGTGAATTTTGACGTGTTGAAATGCATAACAGTAAATCGAGGAGCACTAGATCATGTGGCTGTGTGGCAGTAATTGTAATTTTTTTTATTTCTAAATGTGAATAGTGCTGCCTGTGTGCTGGCTCTGGCTGGGCAGGGTGCAATTTGGGGCTGTGTCTGTCTTGCTGCTGCAGCTACTGGAGGGTTGCTCATTCATTAATCATCTAGGGCTAATCTCAGAGCCCACTCTCATCCTCAGCCTGACTTTACACTGCTTGGAAGGTTTTTCTGGGCTGCTCTCTGAACGTAGGGGACTGGCTGTGCCTTTCTCGCCAGGCTTGTGCAGGGTCTTGGCACAGGGCTGAGCAGCTTGCTGGCTTTGTGTTCTTTAAGTGCTCCAGAGTATAAATACCACAGCCCAACAGAGGTGAGTGTGGCACTGTGAAGGGCTGGGAGGCTTGGAAATCCACTGCTGTTTGATGTGACACCCACTGCAACCACTGCTGCCTCCATGGCTGGGGAGAGGAGCAGCCTCTGCAGTCCAGCCTCAAGTTTACATCAGGAGAAGTTGCAAGGTCAACACCTGCAATTATAGATGTTTTAGTGCCAATTAGACTTAAAACAAAGTTCCAGAAGGGTGTACAAAAGGCCTTCCAGAATTTTTTTTTCTCCTGGATTTGTTAGTGGAGAGAATTACGCATCTAGCAAACATTTGGGCAGCAGAGGAACACAAGTGCTTTGTACTGTCTCCAAATGGCAGATCATTTTCTGAACTAGAGAACTAATTGGAGGTGACTTCCTGAATTAGGGTTACTCTTAAATTGTCCCCTAGCATTGGACTAGTCTGAAGGACCTGAAGGGGATTGATGCCCTGTGGTGGCAGCAGTGTCTGGATGAGTGATCTGCTCAGTCAACTTGTCCTCTCCTCTCTCTCTGGGCTGTTAATCCTCCATTGCAGCACGTTGCATGGAGGTGCTGTCAGTAGCTTGGACACAGGACAAGGATTGGGGTGCACGTGGACTTTTGGGCACTGAATCTGCCTTTTGAAGCTCTGGGTGGTCCTGGTCTCCCTACAGAGCTGCTTCCTTCCCAATAACTCCCAGCTGTGTGTCGGATCACCTGAGCTGAGCTTGGCAGCCAGGCTGCTGGCTGGGGGGGTCTGCAGGGCTGGCTGTGCTGGCAGCACACAGTGGGCAGGAGGGGAAATGTCCTTGACATTTGGAGCAGCAGCAGAGATCTGCAGAGGTAGCTTGGGTCAGGCAGTGGTGGTGATGCTCAGTGCTGTGGGTCTGAAATGGTTTTTATGTGCTCTCTATCTCAAGTGTAACGAGATGCAGGTTCACTGGGGTAGCACAGAGCTGGCCAAGAACCTGCTGGCTGCCAATATGCGTTCATTTTGTGCATATCTGGCTAAAAAAAAATAAAATAAAAATATTCCTAGTTTTCAGTGCTTAAATCCATGAGGTTTTGGTGCTTTTGCAAGTGGGTAGTGGAGACAGAACTGGTTCTCCAGCTGGGATTGAGGACACTGAATCAGGGCTTGTAATTATAATTACACTTCTGTGTAGCATCTGACAGGTTAACTAAAAAAGGAGAGGGAAGAAACTGTGCATCTTCTGGACTGATGTTAAAGTCTCAGGCCAGAGAACTCCAACTTGTTTGAAAAGAGACAGTTCCCACTTACCCTTGAAGAGTGGGCACCAAGACCAAGCTCAAATGTAAGATGGGCACTTGAGAAAGCCTTGGTCTGCAGCTGCCAGGCATAGTGAACTCCTGCACATGTTGTTATGCTGGCAGCTGCAAGCATATGGTGATTTAGCCAGGAAATTATTCACTCCAAATGAGGAATATTCAAGGGCATCCCAAGATACTGGAGCACCTCGTGCTGGGCATCAGAGACATGCGATTGCTCGTCAGGGTCTGTGTGTGCCATCCCTCTCCTGCACTGAGGTCTGTTCCTGTTGCAAACACCAATGAAGATGTCAAGCTGATGTGTGCAGGGAAATAAATCACAGCTTTTTTTCCTGCCCTGAGCATCAAGGCCGCTTCTGGTGTGGCATGAAGGGAAGCTGAGGAGAGGTGTGCTGTTGTGACTGCAGATGCACATTGTGCTGCAAGTGAGGGCCCCTGAGTGCCACCCATGCCAGGCACAGCCACTTGCAGCCCTGTCGCACTGGCATTGATGCCACAGGTGTGCACAGCCACCAGCTCAAGTGTTTGGGACATGCTCACTGCAGAGGGACAGCTTGTCTGCTGGCTGGTCAGTCACCATGGCCTCAGGGTGGATGTGAAGAGGAGCCCTCACCCCAAAGGCTCTTCCTCCCTTCACCTTTGTGTGCTGCAGGAGGACTGGAAGATAATGCCATTGCCTGAGAGTGGTCAAAGAGGGGGGGAAAAAAAAGGTGGAAAACTTCAAATGATGAAGTGCTTTGAGCCAGACCTTTGCTGTCGGTGCAAAACAGCAAGCCCTGATTTAAACAGCCTCTTCAGTAACTGACCTACACTGAACAAATCCATTTACAGTGTCTTGTTTCTCCTCACTGTTTAACTACCATAGTTCAGAGACAATTCCTTAAATGTTAATGGTGCAGGAATTTGGAAACTTTCCCAGAGCTGCTAGGGGAGCTGTGCAGGAATACGTCTGCTGTGCTTGTGCAGTTCAATTTCCTGCTGAACATCAGGCAGGCTGTTCTCACCTACTGCTATGTAATTAAAGTGCTGAAAGACCATCACTCTTGGAGCCTGATCATGCTCAGATTCACCCCCTGGGCAAGGTCCAGCTTTGTGCCTAGCTGTAAGGAAGGCAGGTTGCAAAACCGACAAAGACACTGTCCTAGCCTGCTCTCATCCTGCTTCTGCCATTCCTCAGCTTGGATGGGGCCAAGGACTTTTCTCTGCACCCTTGACAGACTGATAGAGCCCACAGGGCTTGAGTCCGTATCTCGTTGCTGCTGCATCCCTTGTGCTGCCATCCCCAGGCACCATCCATGGTGCTCATTGCTCAGGGGCCAGGGTGAGAGTTTGTCCCCATCCCTCAAACAGTTCATCCCCAGGGCTCAGTATCAGGAATCTGGCAGGTGAAGGTCTCCCACCATGGCTGTGTGTGAGTCCAAATTGCTGGAGTAAGTTAGGGCCACACTGGAGGGTGCCAGTACTTCTCCAGAGCCCTTTTCCAGAGGAGCAGAGCTAGCCTTGTGCATGCTAAATACAGGGTTTCATCAAAGCTGCTCTGGGCAAGCTCAGCCCAGTGTCAGGTATGAGAGAGTGGAAACAGGCTCACACTGGCTGCCTTCAAACCCTGCTGCTGTGCCTGTCCCATCCTCCCATGTGTCCTCTGGCCCTTCCAGGTGTCATAGGGTACAACCCTCATGTCCTTCAGAGCTGATGCCATGGTTTCAGCACAAACTGTCCCTTGCTCTCAGAAGATGCTCCATCCCTTCCAGCAATGCCCTGGTAACCCTAGTGCAGATCTCCCTGCATCTCAGCAGCTCTAGGCACAAATTTCAGTTTTCTGCTGTGTAGGAAGCACTCACTTCAGCTTTGGGCTCATTGGATTAATGAATTCTGTTGGTTATAACTGATACTATTGTTGGTTTTCCACTACTCAAAATAGCTGCCTGGATCTTTCTTCTGCTGTTCTGCAGATTGCAGTGCCCACGGGGACAATGACAGCAGCACTGCAGAATGCAAGTTTTTTTGCTGGCCTGTTGTAGTTTTACTGTCTTGCCTTGCTTAGTGCAGAGATCTTCAGGCCAGCTTCCAGGCTTGTCCCATTTCACAGCTGGCATTTTGTGACTTGTTGTGTCTCTTGGTGTGTCACCTCATCTGGTGACTGTTTCCACCCCCACCTGCCCCTTTTTTATTGTGTGCATACCCTGTCCTTTTTCTACCATCTATAGGCAAATTCTCTGCCTCTGACTCAGTGCTTGGTGCTTTTTCATCCCCTTTGGCTGCTAACTTTGGCATAATGTCCTCCTGCTGTGTGTGTTGTCGGGGGTAAGCACATCAGGGCATTTCTCTAGCACTCTAGGGACCAGTCTCTGCTAATTTTTCTCCCTTGCTATTTGCTTCTCCCACATCTACATTCTGCTTCCATGCAACATAAGAGGTGTATTTCCCCTGGAGCCTGGTAAATCATCCCTCCCCACGGCTCTGCTCCTTCCCTGAGTCTCTTTGCAGAACATATTCTCTGGCTTTGAACACATTTGTAGGTCTTGGCAGACCAGGACCTTACCTGTAAGGGTGCTCAGTGAGCCAGGGATGAATTTTACCCCACATTATTTCTGCAGCTCTTTCTTATGGCTCTGCACCCCAAGCACTGGCTGAGCCTGAGGTTGCTCTGCTCTGTTCCTCAGCCCTGCTCCTCCTCTACAGCAGCTTAGTGCATCTCTTAAACTTGGATCCTCACAACATCAGCCATCTGGTGCGTTTTTGCAATACAAAGAGCTATTGTTTGCTCCGGAATCCGTGTTCTGGCGAGGTAGCTCTACTTCTGGAGCAGTCTGAGGGTTTGCCAAAGGTCCTTCTGTTCTGCTGGCAGGTGCAGGTGCATTTGGAGCAGTCTTTGTCCCTGACAGAGGCACTGCTCAGGTTTTCTTTTCTTGTTTTTCCATGCCTAATAATAATCCTGAAGTTTCCCACAGTGAGCCTACCCTGAGAAGTGCCCCCATCCCTTGGCAGGGGCAGGACCTGCGGGTGCCCCTGGCTGTCTCCTCATGGGAGCAGAGTTCTGAGCTCTGGGCTTTGTCTTAATGTCTTTCTTAGTGTTAAATCTTTGAATGTCCTTTAGCATCAAACCCTTCCTCAAAGTCAGGGTCTCAGTAAAAATACAATGCTCAAAGCATGTCCCTCAGGAGGGTGGAGATAAAAGGGGTTAAAAGCAGAGCCCTGTTGCCAGCTGGGGACACTGGTGCACGACAAATGTGGCTTTTGCATTTTGTTCTGCAAATGAGCCCAGAGTCAGCCTAATTTTGGAGAGGGCCGCCTCTGAACCAGAGTGACTCAGAGGAATTTGTTTTGCGAGGCGGGCGGCGGTGTCTGGCGCTGCCGCACCGCTTGCAGGTTTAATTTGTAAATGCTGACACATGGCATTTCCTCACCCTCTCGTCGGGAAGGGCGCTGTGTCTGCCGGCACTTCCAATTTGTCACTGTCAGGACTGGCCCCGTCTCCTGCTCATCTCTGAAATATCTTCTGATTGGTGCTGGGGAAGTTATTGGCACATAATTTATCATTTAATATTACCAGAAGGATTTTTTCTACAAACATTCACTAAATGATTATCCAGATCATGTTGGGTAGTGCTTCCCTTCACCTGCAAAGATCCCTCTGTGTCTGGTGCTCTGCTGTAGTGTTGGAGAAAAACTGCCCTTGATGCAAT